>NC_071531.1:1497665-1825165 GCF_026979565.1 Vidua chalybeata | reverse complement strand
ATTTCCCAAATGTTTTATTATTGGTTAGGAGCAACCTTAATGATACCATCAATCTTTCTGTTGTTTGTTTGTGGTTTTTTTGGGGGTTTTTTTGTTTTTTTTTGTTTTGAAAAGTTGAGGAATTCTGGTGGAATTGTCTGCTCTCCTCCCGTGGTGCACAGAGTCAGTGCCAGGGCCCAGGAAAAAAAATATGGAATCATGGAATGACTTGGGTTGGGAGGGACCCCAAATCCCACCCAGTGCCACCCCTGCCATGGCAGGGACACCTCCCACTGTCCCAGGCTGCTCCAGCCCCAGTGTCCAACCTGGCCTTGGGCACTGCCAGGGATCCAGGGGCAGCCCCAGCTGCTCTGGGAATTCCATCCCAGCCCCTGCCCACCCTGCCAGGAAATTATTTTTTTCTAATATCTCACCTTCCCCATGTGCAGGTGTCCATCAGGAGGGGAATTTCTGCCTCCTTCTCCTCTTTGGTCCCTACTAGAGCCAGGTCAAATGCTCTTCCATGCCCATCCCAAAGTTCTCACTTTGGGAACACTTCTCCAAGTTTTTTTTTTTAAACTCTCCATGAGTGTTTGGATGTTGTGGTGATAATGCAGGCAATGATTGCAAAATAAAGAAGAAGAAATAATAATTCTGCTAAATTGAGCATTCAGTGCTAAAGTATTTATTTTAATAAAAAGAAAAAGAAGGAAAAACAGGCTCAGAGCCACATATTTATCTTCTCCTCCTCCACCTTGCACCTGTTCCCCTCAGCCTTCCTTTGTTGGCTTCAAAAAACCTGGTTTTGACTGTTTTGGGATTTTTTTTGTGGGCAACTTTGTTGCATCTGAGTTTCTGAGAAAGAGGGGAGAAAACAGAAGAAAGTGAATAACTGAGAGCTGCAGCCAGGGTGGGTTTCTGTGGTGCTCAACATTTATTTTAGAAAAGCTCTGGAGGAAACCTCAGGCTGAGCTTTGGGGGCTTTTTTTTTTATTTGTTGTTGTTTCTTTGCTCACTGACAGTGGAAATGCAGCAGCAAAGCTGAGCCCTGAATCTCAGCTTTCCCTGCAGCTCTTACCCATGGAACCTCTTCATCCCCTGCTATTCCCCAAATCCCACACAAGCCAAGTGTCACCTGCCTGCCAGAGTGGCCATGGGATTGTTGGAATTCCATGAGGAGAAAATAAGGACAGAGGTGGAACGAGATGATTTGAAGATCCCTTCAACCCAAACCATTCCTGATTCCTCATCCTGTGATTCTACCTGCAGAGCTGCCCCAGCCCTGTCCCAGCCCAGGGAGGAGCTGGAGCTGCTGCAGAGAGCCCAGAGGAGGCTCCAGGATGAGCAGAGGGCTGGAGCAGCTCTGCTGGGAGGAAAGGCTGGCACAGCTGGCATTGTTCACCTGCACAGGAGAAGCTTTGGGCTGAGCTCAGGGTGGCCTTGCAGGGCCTGGAGGAGCCCCAGGAAAGCTGGAGAGAGACAATTTCCAGGGGATGCAGGGACAGGACACAGGGAATGGCCTCAAAGTGAAAAATTACAGGTTTAGATTCAGATATTAGGAAAAATTTCCTCCCTGTGAGGGTGGTCAGGCCCTGGCACAGGGTGCCCAGAGCAGCTGGGGCTGCCCCTGGATCCCTGGCAGTGCCCAAGGCCAGGCTGGACACTGGGGCTGGAGCAGCCTGGCACAGTGGGAGGTGTCCCTGCCATGGATCTGGATGATCTCCAAGGTCCACCCCAACCCAAACCATCCCATGATTCTGTGAGGACAGGCTGGGCAGGCAGAGCAGCCACTCAGGTTGGGATGAGTCTGATCCATGGTCTCAGTTTGCAATGGAATTTTTAAGAGGACTTTTTTTTGTGGAGGATGAGTACGAGCAGCAGCAGCTGCCAACTGCTTGGAATGTCAGCGGGATCTTGAGAGGTTCAAGTCCACACAAGTTGGCCCCGAGAGCTTTGAGCTCTGCCTTGAAGTGTAAAACGAGCCTTCAGTGCAGGCAGCTGATCCCTGTGCCAGTAAGAGCAGCTCAGGGGAGCTGAGGTGACTCATGAGAGCATTTTGGAGCTTTCCTCGTTCCTGAAAAGGTGATTCCTTCCCCGTCCCCCTCCATGGCTGACCAGGACAGCCCCAGTTTTCAACTGGTGTTTGTTTCCTCAGGGCCTGCCTGAGGTGAGGTGTCCACCTCTGCTGAGGAGAAACATGGAACACACAGAGAACCTTGGAACAATGGAATGTTTGGGGTTGGAATTTAAAGATAACCTGCTGACACCCCCCTGCCATGGCAGGGACACCTCCCACTGTGCCAGGCTGCTCCAGCCCCAGTGTCCAACCTGGCCTTGGGCACTGCCAGGGATCCAGGGGCAGCCACAGCTGCTCTGGCCACCCTGTACCACGAAGAAATCCTTGCTAATACCAAGTCTAAACCTTCCCTCTTTCAGTTTAAAGCCATTATTCCTTGTCCTGTCCCTCCAAGCCCTTGTGAAATCTCCCTGTCTTTCCTGAGGGCTCCTTCCAGGCCCTGCAAGGTGCTCCAAGGTGACCCCAGCACCCAGAGGGTGCCACTGAGATGTTCCTGTCCCTCAGGAAAATTTGAGCTCTGCTGATTCACGCTGGATGAGGAGCAAGTGCCAAATCTCTTCTTGTACCTCCCTCATTATCTGGGATTTTCCAGCTGGTTATTAGAGGTGATTCCCATTTATTAAAGAAAGGCCATGAGTAATTTTAGTTCTGTTGGTGGTTTTGCACTTCATGATGTGAGGTGATAACAAATGAGAGCCGAGATGAAAAACTTCATGATCTTTGTAATCTCATTGTTTCCCAGGAATGATTAGTCAGCTTCCTTTTGGGTTTCTGTGGGTGTTTTCCATGCGCCAGGAAAGAAAGTGAAATATTTCTAAGAACAAGAAGATGTCACGATAAAATCCTCGACGAGCAGGAAGAGATGAAGATTAATTTAATGCTTAATGGAGGAAAAAGAAAGAGGTGTCTCTTGGATTTTAAGGGATGGAGGCATGTGGAAACCCAGGGCACCGGGAATATTCCTCTGTCTGCTCTGGGGTGTCCTGACCCCCAGGGGAGCACTGACCCTGACCCTCATCCATGGAGAAAACTTCCAAAGCCTCAAGGTAAACCAGAGACCACAAAAGTGTGAAATGGATTGTGGGGATTGTAGAGAGCAGTGTAGTGTGTCACAGGGGTGACAAATTTAGGGTTTAGGATTTTTAGGATGTTCTAGATGGGTTCAAGGTGGAGGGTACAGGGTGTTGTCTCGAGTTCCTTTCTTCTTCTTCCTCTTTCTTCTTGGGTTTGGGTGGTATCTTGTAATTGGGCAGAAAAATCCGCATTGCGGGTCTGTAGGGGTCAGTCATTGGGTTAGAAAGGGAAATAATTTAGGTGTCACTTCTTAATTGGGCAGCTCAGTTTTTGATGAGACTCCAAAGGCCTGGCAGCACGAGGTCGTTGCCATTTTTGTGCTGCTTTTCCTGCACGCAGAGTCTGGTGCAGACAGCGCTGAAGTTTTGATAAGATAACAACAAACAGAAGCTGGAGACCGAAAAAGTCCAACGCGTCTCTGGTTCCTGACACAGAACTGCTCCAGGAGGGTCTCCCCTGCCAGGGCAGCCCCCGGGGAGTTGCCCAACTTGGGGGCTGCAAACTCACTGAGGCACCTGTTTGTGGAAACATCATCTTGTGTCAGGAACTGTGCTAGCTCTGGTGGAGCCTTTTGTGGGAAAAGACCTCCTGGATCAAGGGATACACCAGGATTGCAGTGGTGGTTGAGCTCTGGGGGCTTTTTGTGTTTTTCCGAGTTGTCTCCCTCTTCTCCCTGCCATCCTCCAGCTCTCTCTCCTGTTTCCCCCCCCAAAACCACTTTGTGTCCCTCTCACACAGAGGTTTTCTCCCAAAGCCTGAGCAGCAGAAAGGAGATTCAGGATCCGGAGCTCTGGATTTGAGTCCTGCCAGGTGAAGAATTTCACTCCCCACTGCCTGAGAAGCCAACAATCAGGGCTGCTTCCTTCCTGCAAACAAAAAACTTGGAAAAACGGGCACTAAAATTCCAGCAGTCATCCTTTTCCATCCTTTTCCCAACTCCAGTGCTGCGCAAGGAAGATCTCCCAGAGATCCAGAGCGATTGCTCCCCGCAGCCCATCCCTGCCTCAAGCAGAGCCCTTTGGAGCCCTGAGGAAGTTTTCCTGATTCCTTGGGGATCCTGCAGGCTCTCCCCAATGAATCACATCCCAATTAATCTCTTCCTTGGGATTTCAAGATTTCCAAACCCACCGTTTCAACAGAACAAGGGTTTTCAACGCATCCTGCCCAGAGGGCTCCAGCTGCCATTCCCGTGGGGAATTTTTTCCTCACCCTGGGAGAAGCAGCAATCCATTCTCTTGGAGTTGGGAAACACCGCTGAGCCATTGTTGCAGAGCCTCAAATATTTAATTAATGTCTAATTACAATTCTTTTGACCAGATTCAAAGGCTGAACATCAATTGCCTGATTTGTCCCCTCTTGTTTCAGCTGCAATGGAACAACCCAACTTCAGTTTGTGCAGTTGGAATAATTATTATATTTCTCTTTTTATGGTGGTTTTGGGGGGGGGGGGAAATAACTGCTGATTTTTTTTCTGACTTCTGGCTGATGTATGAAGAGATAAGAATTTTTTTTCTATATTAATATACATAATATCTTTAGAAGCAAAACTGACGGGTTTGGGGTTTTTTTAATATAATTTATTAGTCATCAATGATATGATTTTCCATGTAATGTCTTGAAGATAGGATGATCCCACAAGTCCACAAGGTACACGATGAGAGGGATTATCAGACTATTGGTCTATTAATGCCAATAAATGAACACCCCCTTTTAAATCTGTATTTATCTTCTCATAGATCTATTGATTCAAAGAAGCCCAAACTCTTCCTTCTTCATTTTTCTCCTTCCCTGATGTTCCTAAATAATCATTAAAGCACATTGTGGTTTAACAGGCCTATAAATCATGCCCAGGGAAGGGTTTTGCTTGGGATGTGCTTCTCCCCAGGCGAGGCTTGGAAAAACCTTGGATCCACGCCAAGGTTTAATTTTCAAACAGTCCCATTTGTGCCTCCCTGGGGCAGGAGATGTAATGCTCTTATCTTTTCTTTTGGGCCAAATCTCAAACCGCAAAAGGACCAGTTCAGGGCCTCAGGAGGCAATCAGGGTTGGGTGGAAAAGGGAAAAAAAAAAAAAAAATCTTTATTTTGGCAAAGGTAAGGATTCTGGCGGGCGTTGAAATGAAAATGTGGCGTTCCAAATGAGGCTGGAGAGAAGGGCAGGGGAAAGGGGCCTGAGGCAGGTTGGATGTGAGTGAGCAGAGCCCTGGAGGCAGGAGGGACATCCCTGTCCTGGGGACAGCAGGAGCAGCAGGGAGGGCATTGTCCCACTCGGCCTCACCCCAGCGCTGGGGACAGCTTTGGGTGTCTCAGTGTGAGAAACACAAAAAGCTCTCCAAGAGTGTCCAAAGGAGGCACACGAGGATGGGGAATGCTCCAGAGGGGCCACACGAGGAGAGGGCACCTGGAATGTCCAGCTGGAGCAGGGACTGAGGGCACAGCTCCCTGGGGACAGCTCCGACCTCAGCCTCGTTTGGAACGCCACATTTTCATTTCAATCCCCGCCAGAATCCTTACCTTTGCCAAAATAAAGATTTTTATTTTTTCCCCTTTTCCACCCAACCCTGATTGCCTCCTGAGGCGCTGAACTGGTCCTTTTGTGGTCTGAGATTTGGCCCCAGCCCTGGGGTGAGGCCGAGTGGGGCGATGCCCTCCCTGCTGCTCCTGCTGTCCCCAGGACAGGGATGTCCCTCCCGGCGCTGCTCTCACTCCTTTCCCACAGGGAAATGTCACCAAACGCCAGCCACCAAACGGCAGAGGGGACAACCCTCGGGGAGCCGGGAGTTACCACGCAACAGAGGAGCCGTGGCAGCTCGGAATTTTATTCACCAGGCCAAACAATTCCCCCTGGCAGCTGAGCAGCCTCCAGGGACCAATTATTGCTCCGAGCGCCGGCTCCCCCGGGAGATGCTCCGAGCTGGAGCATCCCCATCCTGCAGCCACGAGCTGCTCCTCATGTCAGAGCTGCCGCTAATGACACAATTAACTGGCTGGGGACTGCCGAGGAGCTCTTAATTAGGTAAACATCGCTCGGCGAGGAAGCAGAAGCCGGTTCGGAGCGTCCTGGTTGATGTCAGGCTGCGGGGAGGTGCCTGCGGGGGAGGGATGCGCTTGGAGGGGTAATTGAGGTGGGAAAACGGGAGCTCAGCCGGGAATTCCCTTCCAGGCAGCGTTTAAAATACTTCTGTGAGCCTCTGCAGCGGCTCGGCAGACACTCACAGAAGTATTTCAAACATTTCAGTGCGAACACTTCCTCAAGCAGAGCAGAGCCGCAGCTCGGGAATTGCTGCCCGGTTTTAAGTGGATCAGCTGGGAAAACCTCAGGGAGAAAAGCTGAGATTCCCGGGGGGAAATACAAAAACAGCTTTAATTCTTCACGTGCTAACGGGGGCTAAATGGCACTCGAGGGCCAAACCAAGGATTCTGAAGCTCAGCCAGCTGCAAATCTGAGGATGCTTCATCCCCGTGATAATTCACCTGTGGGGAATTTTGGAAGGAATTTGAGACAAGACCTCTGAGTTGTTTTTGATGATGCAGTTTATTTTCTTGTCTTCTACACAGGCAGGAAGGGTGGGTTCAGCTCACATCTTCAGTGCATGGCTCAGAAGGTCACAAGACTTTTAGTTACAAGACTTTTTAAGGAGTTATTGACCAACAGAACACTGCTAACAGGATATTTATGTTTTGTGACCCAATCCTTAAATATTTCATCTTATGGACCCATGTTACAGTGTGAGCTCTCTTGGCCATTCATGTTCTGACACACAAACCCACAGTGCTGCATTCTGAACTCCTTGTTTACCTCTGGAACTGCTTTTATTTTTTCTATATTTTAAACTCTAAAACTCTAAACTTTCATTTACTTAGCTTAACGTGTTTCTACTTCAAACTATAAATCCACATTCTCCCTTCTAGCACCTAAATTTGGGAGTCTTTTCCAAGGTCTCAGCTCAAATCCTGGCTTTAATTCTAAGCTTTGGCTTCCAGGCCCAAAGTTCTGAGAGTTCCCTGCATTTCAGATTTCAACAATGTCAGGGTCTGGAAAAATGAAGAGCATCGTTTCCCCTGATTTCTTTCACCCCTGCAGTGTGGCATTGCTTATTCCTGAGTGTTGAAAGATGCCCTGCAGAGTTTAGCTGGTATTGCCTGGCTGGAAGTTCAATTCAGATTTTAAAAGGAGCCACGGGGAGCTGAAGTCCAAGTTGATGGGATTTGGGATTTGGGATGCTGTCCATCTCTTGGATGGAATTTGGGATGCTCTCTCTGTCTAGGGGGTTTTGGGGGGGTCTGTTGCCACAGTTCTCAGTGGGGAGCAGATTGATGTCGCCTGGCCACTGTGAAAGGTGAAATAATGAATTAAGAGCTCAGTGATGGTTGGAAGAAACCTTAAAGGTGATTTATTTCCACCCCCTGCCATGGGCAGGGACACCTCCCACTGTGCCAGGCTGCTCCAGCCCCAGTGTCCAACCTGGCCTTGGGCACTGCCAGGGATCCAGGGGCAGCCACAGCTGCTCTGGCCACCCTGTGCCAGGGAAGAATTCCTTGCTAATACCAAATCTAAACCTTCCCTCTTTCATTTTGAAGCCATTATTCCTTGTCCTGCCACTCCAAGCCCTTGAGAAATGTCTCCATCTTTCCCGAGGGCTCCTTCCAGGCCCTGCAAGGTGCTCCAAGAGCAGAGCCTTCTCTCCTCCAGGCTCTTTTCCCAGCAGATCCCTCTCTCTGACCATCTCCACGGCCCTCTGGAATTACTCCAGCAGCTCCAGGTCCATCTCACGCTGGAGTCCCCAGAGCTGGAGGCAGCTCTGCAGGTGGAGAGCAGAACAGAAGGAGGAATCACCTCCCTCAGGGTAACCCAGGATGTGTTTGGCTTTCTGGACTGGGTCAGCAAAACAAAGATTTCTGTGATGGATAAACATGGAATTTAAAAAATTCAGCAATTTTTACCATGGCAAGTTTTATTTTCATCAAGCACCTAAAGAGAAAATCCAGCAAATTATCCAATACAACAAAAAAATGGGCACGAAACAACTCTAAAACCTCACCTGGGACCTCCAGCAGCTACAGATGGAGTTTTTCAGCAAACTCTGGAGATGTCTCAGTCAGACCCCAGAGTACTTTGCAATTTGCCCAAAATTTGTGCTTTTTTGGGGCGAGAGCAGCAGCAGCACTGCAGAGACCCCGATGATCTCTGAATCTGAAGCTTGATTTGGGAATAAAACCCCACTTTAAGGCATTTTAAACGCTGGATTAGAGCAGCGGGGTCTGTTGGCCCTGCCCTGTATCTTACAACAGCCAGAAATTCGTAGGAAGTTCTCCAAACCCTGTGGTTGTTTCTGGCATTATCTGCATGGATGGGAACTTCCTTCCCACCCGTGGCAGTTGGGGAGTGCTCGGATGGATACGGAGCTGATGAAGTTCCCCTCCCAATTCACACATTTTTTTAAAAATTAATCCCCTTTTAGCAGTGTGAGAGCTCGATGTGAGGTTTTTCAAGGTGAGAGCCCCTTTTTTAACCTGGCAATTCCAGGAATGGAAATATTTTGTTCTCTTTTCGGATTTTCAGGGTCTGCTGGTTCACTCTTGGTTTCAGGTGTAACTTCACGGCAGGAGGTGGAAAAACAGCTCAGCCACTTCTGAAACACCTCAGTTTCCTTGGGCCACTCTTTCCCTCGTGGAAAAACTCGGGCAAAGCATCATCTTTGGTGTGTGAGGCAGATATTTCACCCTGAATTCACTGGTGAAGAAAAATTTTCCCTTTGGTGCCTTTATTATCCTGAGTTGAGACACTGACACCTCCCAAAACAGCCAGACCCAGCATTTATTCTTGGGATTCACCTTTTGAACACACAAAAAGACATTTTTACATTGGATTTATTATTTAAGACTTTGATTTGCTTGCTCTCTTCAGCTCATTCTTCTCATTTCCACCTTCAGAACTTACCTGTGTTTGTTTCTTCTGCTTCTTCCAGCTCCACTGGATACAAATCCCCATTTTCTGGCGCATTCTGGCAAAGTTTTAATAACCTTTAAAAACCTCTGAACTCTGCCATTTAATCCCAGGTGTGTTGTTCCATTTTTTGTCCATTTCTTCCGTTCCAATTTCGCCCCACACCTTCTGTTGCTCCTCTTCGGGGCTGTGCTGGTTTCATCCCTCCTGCTGACTCTAAGGAATTGAATTTCCCTTTTGTTCTGACATTTTTCTCAACCACTTCCTACATTTTTAGGAATCCCCCTGTCTGAGTTCAGCGTCACCACAGAGCCCAGGGTGTGACTCTTAGAAGTGAATTATATTGGAATTACTCTTAGAAGTGAATTAAATTGGAATTACTGCTGGGTTTTGTGATGTTTGATTCCCTACTCCACACCATTCCTGAGGGAAAACAGCCCCCATTTGCCACACCTGCCTTAATAACACATTAAATGAGGCAGAAAATGATTTGAGTGTCAGCTGTTGACACAAGAAAACAAAACAGAATCATCAAAGTGGGAAAAGCCCTTTGGGATCATCCAGCCCCACCAGCATCACCCCAAACCCTGTCCCCAAGGGTCACATCCAGACTCCTCTGGGACAATTCCAGTGGCTCCAAATCTCCCTGGGCAGCTCATCCCAAGGCCTGACCACTCTTCCTGATGGAAAAAAACCCTGGTCACTCAAATCCTGAGGGAGCAAAACCCTTCAGGGAGCGACTCGTGGTGGCTCAAGGTCGGCGCACAGCTGAGGAAGGACCAAAAAGTCCCTTTGGTCCTGACTGGAGCTCTTCTGGAGGGATTTTTTTTCTCTGCTCTTCAACCTCTGCTTGGTGCTTTGGCTTCCAGGAGCTCGCCCAGAGCAGCTGGGGCTGCCCCTGGATCCCTGGAAGTGCCCAAAACCAGGCTGGACACTGGGGCTTGGAACAGCCTGGCACAGTGGGAGGTGTCCCTGCCATGGAATGGGATAATTTTAAGATCCCTTCCAACCCAAACCATTCCATGAATCCATGAATTTCCGAGTGATTTCTCCCATTCACGGCTACATTTGGGCTCAAACCATGAAGGTTCTCCTCCCATTTTTGGAAGAACGGGCTCATTTTTTTCATCCTTCGCATGCCCCAAACCTCTTGACTGCGCTCTGGCTCTGAGAGCCAAACCACAACGACGTTTATTTTTAGGCCCCTGGCTTGTGTCACCAATTTAGAGAAGATGTGGTTACAGCTAAACCGTCACCCGCTCCTCCTGCCTGCACTTTGTGTTTCATGGCTGTAGAAATAGCAGAACAAAAGAATTTTTCTGTTCCAGGCCCACAGATTATTGATAATTCGAGAGGAACTCCATGCAGCTTCAACATTTCGGTTGTCAGATGCTTCTCTCTTCATTTATAAACTGAATATAAGAAGATTTTTCATTTAAAATGAAATCAAATATTAAAAAAAAAAAACTTTTTAAGATATTCTCAACCACCAGTTTTTCATGAGGGGACACAGTTAGAAAATTGCCACTTAGATCTCCAAGGATTATGGACCCTGCCCAGATTTTAATGTGGTGCTCCTGCATCATTGGATTTTGATGATCCTGGTGAGTCTTTTCCAACTTGGAAGATTCTGTGGAAAGCAGGGTTGTTAATGACAGCCTTTTTGTTATTATTATTTTATAATAATATATGATTTATATATAATAGATAATTAATTCTATATTACACTATATTATTAATTTATTATCATATAATACACATTGTATATTATTTAATTTTATTATTAATAAAATCAACACTTTATTTTTATAAATAAAGTTGAAATATTTCTTTCACTTTTCCTGCTCCCACAATTTGCAGGAAGAGCAGAGAGGGGACAGAAGCCACCTCCTGTCCCTGCAGCCTCTGTCCCCCTCCCCACTTCCCTGCAGGGCTAGTCCACGATGGGAAAGGCTCCGTGGATGCTGAGAAATCAGGGATAAATCACCTGTGGACACCAAACAGGAGTCACCCAGCACTTCACGACCTCTGACAGCACCTCAAAACCACCAAATCCATCCCAAAGGACAATTTTTCCCCCACCCTGAGGGATGGGAAATGCCCAGAGGGCGGTTTTGTGGCGTTTGAGGGGGAAACCTTGCTCCGAGGGAGTGAGTTGGTGGTGACAAGTGGCTGAAAAGGTCACCCTGGGTGACAAAGAATTTCTGCCCGGACCATGAGGGTTCAGAATGCAAATGCAGAGGGTTGAGGTGAACCAGCGCTGGGTGTGTGGCACCCAGGAGCCTGAAAGTCACTCCAGCAAAGACAAAATGACAATTAGCACTGACCTCGCTGGCTGGGAATAAATCAGGAAGGAAAAAAAATTCTCATCAGGACAAGGTAACAGGCACGAAAAAAAATGGAATGGAAACCAAATAAAGGATAAAGAAAAATGGAAAATAATTAAGATTCTGGGACTAAAATCAATCCAGAGAAATCCATGCACTGTTTGGGAAAAGATCTTAGGGATTAGGTAATTCCTAAAGCTGGTGAATCACTTGCAGTGAATAATTTATTGTGAGAGTGTGGCTTCGTTCTGTGCTCCCAAAAAGTCTGGGAGCAAGTTCTGAATTAATGACCGTGCATTTGTCAGCTGTTTACAAACCGTGGTTGGGGCAGATTGTCCACGGGTAATTTCTGGACTCTTTGCTCTGGCTTTGCTTAACGAGGTAGGAACTTAATTGGAGTCTCTCTTTTCTTGCCTGATGATTTATAATCTTGGGTGAGTTAAAATGAATTAATGACCAAGCCTGGCCATGGGCACGGCCCCTTTGGGAACCTGGAGGTCTCCACGTGTGAGATGCTGTCCTGCTGCTCTTGGGCTGCTGTTGGCAGCAGGAAGCTCCATACCCATGGAAAATCATGGAATCATGGGATGGTTGGGTTGGAAGGGATTTTAGGATCATCCCATTCCCACCCCTGCCATGGCAGGGACACCTCCCACTGTGCCAGGCTGCTCCAGCCCCAGTGTCCAACCTGGCCTTGGGCACTGCCAGGGATCCAGGGGCAGCCCCAGCTGCTCTGGCAATTCCATCCCAGCCCCTGCCCACCCTGCCAGGGAACAATTCCCAATTCCCAATCTCCCATCCAGCCCTGCCCTCTGGCACTGGGAGCCATTCCCTGTGTGCTGTCCCTGCATCCCCTGGAAATTGTCTCTCTCCAGCTTTCCTGGGGCTCCTCCAGGCCCTGCAAGGCCACCCTGAGCTCAGCCCAAAGCTTCTCCTGTGCAGGTGAACAATGCCAGCTGTGCCAGCCTTTCCTCCCAGCAGAGCTGCTCCAGCCCTCTGCTCATCCTGGAGCCTCCTCTGGGCTCTCTGCAGCAGCTCCAGCTCCTCCCTGGGCTGGGGCAGGGCTGGGGCAGCTCTGCAGGTGGGCTCTCACCTCTGGGGGCTCAGGGACATAATCCCAATCCCAATCCCAATCCCAGTCCCAATCCCAATCCCAATCCCTTTCCTGCTGCCCTCTCCTCCCTGGATGCAGCCCAGGATTTGGATGGATTTCGGGGCTCCCAGCACTCACTGCTGGCTCCTGTCCAGCTTTTCACTCACGAGATCCCCAAATCCTTCTCCCCAGGGCTTGTCCCCAAAAAAACCCTTGTGGTTCTATTGAGAACCATCTCCAGAGCTGCCATTAACTGAAGCAGATCCAAAGGGCCAAGGATGCTCCTTGGTTTTAAGTTGCCTCTGTTCTCTTTGTGATGTCTCCGGATTTAAATCTGAAATCTTGCCCTGAAATACTGAATTTTAAATGCCTGGCACCATTTCTGCTCCACTGCAGCACCCATCCAATTAACTCCAACTTAAGCAGGGAGACAGGAACAAAAACTCCACGTCCCAATATTAAATTACTTCCTTGACATATTTGGGAATTAACAAAAAGCCAGGAGCTTATTTAACAGCTTAGCACAGATGATTTTAACAGCCCATCTCACAATAGCTGCTCTTTCATCTATAAATTAAATGTTTAACAAAGCCATAATTAAAGACCTTACCAGCAAAACTTTTCACTGGTGTGTCCTCTGCGACAGACTTTGAAGCATCTTCAGCTGAAGCAATGGGAATTCTCCTGGACAGAGCTCCGAGCTGCAGATAGAGATTAATTACAAGCAGAGCTTTCAGGATTTATTCCTCCTGCCAAAATCCTGCCAAAATCCTCCAGCGTTGCAACAGAGAACTGGTTTTCCCTTGTGTTTGCTTACTAATGCTGCTAAAATGTGGATTTAAACAATACCTGTCTGTCTCTCTTGATCCCAGACACGATTATTAGGCTTTCATGCTAATTTCCATGGCTATTAAAAGCGGGTTAAAGAGGCAGAAATTCCAGATGCAGCCAGGGTTCCCCAGGTTTTGGAAGGGGGCTCTTGCTGGTGTGCTGTGGGGTCTCCAGCCCAGCTCCTCACCCAGGGCAGCACTGATGGCAACACCTGGGGGTAGAACTCAGTCCAGGAAGAGAATTCCAGAATTGTTGAGGCTGGAAAATCCCAGCCCATGCAGTCCCAGCTGTGCCCACCTTGTCCCCAGCCCAGAGCTCTGAGTGCCACCTCCAGGGGACACCTGCAGGGATGGGCACTGCAAAGCTCCCTGGGCAGCCCCTGCCGAGGCCTGAGCAGCCTTTCCATGGGGAAATTCCTGCTGCTGGCCAAGCTGAGCCTGCCCTGGCCCAGCCTGAGGCCGTTCCCTCTCCTCCTGTCCCTTTTTCTGAGCCCTGTCCCGGCTGTCCCCTCCTGGCAGGAGCTGTGCAGAGCCACAAGGTCCCCCCCTGAGCCTCCTTAAATCAAACTTCCCAGCCCTTGGTAACCTTCCCTGAGAAACTTTCTCCTCCTGGGAATCTGTGCCACATCCTCAGGCCTCAGAGGGCTGGAAATGTTCCGTGGTTTCCAACCTAAACCTCCCAGTAGCTCTGTAATCCCATTTCCGTGGATATCAGCATTATCCTTCGCTGAAGTTCTTTTGCCCTGTGGATTTTGCCTCTCCAGGTGATCTAGGAGAGCACTAAGATCCCTATTCCCATTAAAATCATTCCGGAGGTGAACATGGAGAGTGCCCAGTTCACCCAGTTTGAGGCAGGGAGCTCTTGGAGCTCTGCTTCCACCTCAGGGTGACCATTCCCAGCTCCCCTTCATTCCACTCCCATTCACCCTCCTGCTTTTACCACCACCCTTTGCATCCCCTCTGGAAATCGAGGGAAAGCATTCCCTGAGTTTTGAGTCATTGTTTAGTTCTCATCTCTAGGTTGCCATCAAAGTGTCCCCACTTCTTCTTTCTTTGTTCTCTTTTCATTTCTACAACTGAAAACTGTTTTTGCTGCTTTTTACTTCCTTTGCGAGATCTAAACCAGATTTTTTGCTACTTTGGATTTTTTGCTACTTTGCATTTTGTGCCTCTGAGCTCCAACTGGAACTTCCCTTTTTATTCCATGTCAGCTCCCTAATTATCCCTAATTTTCTTTATTTGCTCCAAAAGGACTATCCCTTCCTTGCATCCATGACTTGAGCAAATTGGACTTTGAACTGCTCACTCCAGATGGCTCCAATCCCTCCTTTCCTTACTTTGTAAAATGTTTCCCTTTTTCAGTCAAAAATCTTATTAAGAGAACCGAATTAATTCCTGATTATTTCACTGCAGGCAATTTTCTCCAAGCAGATCTTCCCAAATACCATCAGCATTGACAAAATCAAGCCAATCATCACTTTTAAGGAAATCCACCCAAAAGCATTCCCAGGGATTATGGATTCTGCTGGGATTAATTCACCTCTGAAAGCTGATTTTCCCCACAAGGACAATTCCTGTCATTCCAAGAACTCTACAGAGATCTCAATCCATAGAAAAAAAAGAATGGGATTTTTATCCCTTCCCACCTTTTATTTTCTTGGATACTCAACCAAGGCTGGAACTTCCTTCCCTCCCATTTTCATCCTCTTTTCCTGTTTCTCTCCGGGAGAAACTCCAACAGCTCATCCTGATTTTGTTTGGATCCCGGACACCCCCAGTTCTGAGTGGTGTTTATGGGGTGATCCTGCATCCTCAGCTTCTCAGGACACCTTTTATCCATGCCTTGGAATTTCCTGGATGCCCCAGAGGGCTGGGGAGTAGGAAGATCCATCCCCAGCCAGCCTGCAGTGCTCGGGAAAGGGGAAGGCACACAGGGCTCATTCCCAAATGAGGGAACACCAGTCATTCCCAGGGATTATGGATTCTGCTGGGATTAATTCACCTCTGAAAGCTGATTTTCCCCACAAGGACAATTCCTGTCATTCCAAAAACTCTACAGAGATCTCAATCCACAGGAAAAAAATGGGATTTTTATCCCTTCCCACCTTTTTTTTTTCTTGGATACTCAACCAAGGCTGGAACTTCCTTCCCTCCCACCTTCATCCTCTTTCCTGTTTCTCTCTGGGAGAGACTCCAACACCTCATCCTGATTTTGTTTGGATCCCGGACACCCCCAGTTCTGAGTGGTGTTTATGGGGTGATCCTGCATCCTCAGCTTCTCAGGACACCTTTTATCCATGCCTTGGAATTTCCTGGATGCAGAAAGATCCTTTCCCAGCCAGCCTGCAGTGCTCATTCCCAGTGCTCCTGAGGGAACACCAGACAGTTGTTATTCCATCCAGCCCTTCCCATTCCAACCAGGACCAGCACCGTGGCTACTGCTGCTCCAAAGTGTTCCCAGCTGCGTGAAGTGGCAGCCAACCAATTTCCTGGAACTCGTGGGGAGGTAGCCAGATGCAGGCAATATCTGTGGCAAGGCATCTTTTTGTCTTTTCTCATTTGTTTCAATTTTGTTCTGGAGAGGAAACCAAAAGAAAAAAAAAAACCCACTTTGACATTTGAGTGACACTCCAGAGTGGGGTCAAGAGGGACTAAAGTGGGAAAATGGGATGAGGTTTTCCCTAGGTCACTGCTGGGATTTTGTGTGCTTTTCAGCTGATCCCACAGGGATCTCCTCCAGCTTCTCTCCCCTGGCTGAGGAGAGCAGCACTCACTCTGTTGGCAAACAGGAGTTTATGGTCATATCCATGGGGATCCTGCCTTAAAAAAAACTTTAAAAACCTTAAAAAGAATGGGATTTCTCCATAGGCTGCAGAGAGACCCAGCCAGAGATGGAGCCAGGCTCCTTTTGGGGTCAGGCTTCGGGGTTAAAGGCCAAGGGGTGCTTGGCTGGAGGGCAGTGGGGGCAGCACTGAGGGGCTGGAGTGAGTCCAGAGCAGGGAATGGAGATGGGAAAGGGCTGGAAAACAAATCCTCGGAGGAGCAGCTGAACTCGGGGGGCTCATCCTGGAGAAAAGGAGGCTCAGAGGGGAACTCACTGCTCTGCACAGCTCCTGACAGGAGGGGCAGGGAAAAAATGAGAGGAAATGGCCTCAAACTGCACCAGGGACAGGTCAGGGTGAAGATTGGGAAAGAAAATTTCCCTGGCAGAGTGGTCAGGCCTTGGGATGAGCTGCCCAGGGAGGTTTGGAGTCACTGGAATTGTCCCCGACGAGTGTGGATGTGGCCTTGGGGACAGGGTTTGGGGTGATGCTGGTGGCACTGGGGTGGCACTGGGTGATCCTGAGGGGCTCTTCCCACCCTGATGATTCCATGATCCTGTGAAACCAGGGGCAGTGGGAATGAGCAGGTTTTTATTGCACCACATTCAGTTGTCCCCATCTAAACTTGGCTCCAGGCTGGATCACCCAGTGATAATCAAATAAACCTTGAAATTCTCTAAGTGTTGTGTTTTTGGAGAAACTTTGGATGGTTGAGCTACTATTATTACTTATATCTTTACACGGTGGTAAAGTTGTTTTTTAGTAAAGGTTTTTTATTTATTTCTATTTATTTCTTCTTTATAGCTTCAGTAACTCTGGGGTTCTGTGGTTGGTGCCCCGGAGATCACTTCAGGCTGAGACTTCTCGGACTCAACTCCTCTTCCCTGTGCCTGAGCAATTCAGGAAAGGCCCAGCTTCGCCTGGAACAGGAGGGCAGGGAGTGAACAACACCCTTAAAAGGAGATTTCTCCACTCCTGAGCAGATCCACCCCAAACTGCTGGAGTCAGGACACGGTGACATCAACGGCCAGGAGCGGAGCAGGAGCAAACTCCAGGCCCTGCAGAGTTCTGTGGATTGCTGCTCCCACCTCTGCCGGGAGCTCTGGGGGATCTTTAACGACCAGATGTGGTCAGGACCTCAATTTTCTGTCTTGTCCGAGCAATTTGTAACTCGGCCTGGACTCCAAGGCGTGCTGGGGGGATTGGGTTTCTCCTGACTCAGAGGGAAGGCTCCTGCCTGGATCCCGCACGAGAGCCCAGCAGCACCTGGGTTTTCCTTGGCAAGGAACCACGCCAAGCGGGAGGCTGAAAAAGAGCAATTCCCGCCATGTGAGGGCGGAAAACCAGCACTCACCGTGCCCTCCAGTGCCCTAAAAGCTGTGACCAGGAGTGAAACCCTACAGAAAAACTCCCTGCTCGCAGGGGACAGTGGGGCGTGGAGCAGCGAGGCCACCTCAGCCTTCTGCAGGTGACATTTCACTGCCTGGATATTCCTCCCAGGAGAGTGTGGGGGGTCTAAATGTTTCCCTGGAGCAGCTGGGAAGAGCCAGGATGGTGCTGGTGACACAGGGAAATGTCACGAGCTTTGCTGGGTGGGATAAACAGGGACAGGAGGGAGCAGCCTCCTGCTGGGACATCAGCGTCCCTCACAAAGCCTTGGGATTCCCGGGATTTACACCTGCTGTTGTCTTTGTCTTAAGGGCTTGTTTTAACAGCCCGGGGAATAATCTGGGAAGCAGAGGGTTGGAGACCTCAAAACACATCCAGGGAAATTCCTGCTGGCTGCTCTGTCCTAATTCCCAGTGGAGGTTTTGTCCCTTTTTCTGGGCGGGATCCCAAAGCTTGGCACGCCTGGGGTGGACAGACCCAGGTCCTCCCAAAGCTGGATGTGGTTAAGCTCAGAGTTAATTATGCAGAGTTTAGGATGGGAACGTGGCTTTAATCCTGGCACAGCAACAAAAGGAATCATGGAAGGGATTTAAAGCTCATCCCATTCCACCCCTGCCATGGCAGGGACACCTCCCACTGTGCCAGGTTGCTCCAGCCCCAGTGTCCAACCTGGCCTTGGGCACTGCCAGGGATCCAGGGGCAGCCCCAGCTGCTCTGGGAATTCCATCCCAGCCCCTGCCCACCTTCCCAGGGAAGAATTGCTTCCCAATATCCCATCAAATCCTACTTTGAAGCCATTCCCTGGCTCCTGTCCCTCCAGGCCTTGTCCCCAGTCCCTCTGCAGCTCTCCTGGAGCCCTTTCAGGCCCTGCCAGGGGCTCTCAGCTCTCCCTGGAGCCCCCCGCCCCCAATAAAATTTCAAACCCAATTACCAAACACAACGACAAATTCTCATCCAGCCGGGCAAAAAAAAAAAAAAAAAAAAAAATGCCCTTTAAGGATCAGAATCCAGCACCCCCGTGGCTGAATCACCAGCAAACAGCTCTGGTGTCAAACACACCTCTCTGTGCCCCGAGAGGTTTCGCTTCCCACTCGTAAGTGATGGTGGAAAAAGGGCTCAGTGCTCACTTCCAATAAGTGAGGGCCCCATTTGTGAGAGCAGAGCCCTCCCGCTGCTGGCCAGGGGCTATTTTTGATGTGCAGCTGCTGCCCAGAAACATCTGAGAGTTTCTTTTCTCCGGGCTGGGGGGCGGCGGGGTCAGGAAACAGCCTCTGCTTTCGGTTCTTGTCAGAGGGGAGCAGCTAGGGGAGGCTGCAGCACCCTGAGTTACCCCAAAACCAACCTGCAGGACCCTGAGTTACCCCAAAACCAGCCTGCAACCCCTGAGTGACCCCAAAACCAGCCTGCAACCACTGAGTGACCCCAAAACCTGCCTGCAACCCCTGAGTGACCCCAAAACCAGCCTGCAGCACCCTGAGCGACCCCAAAACCAGCCTGCAACCCCTGAGTGACCCCAAAACCAGCCTGCAGGACCCTGAGTGACCCCAAAACCAGCCTGCAACCCCTGAGTGACCCCAAAACCAGCCTGCAGGACCCTGAGTGACCCCAAAACCAGCCTGCAACCCCTGAGTGACCCCAAAACCAGCCTGCAGCACCCTGAGCGACCCCAAAACCAGCCTGCAACCCCTGAGTGACCCCAAAACCAGCCTGCAGGACCCTGAGTGACCCCAAAACCAGCCTGCAGGACCCTGAGTGACCCCAAAACCAGCCTGCAGGACCCTGAGCGACCCCAAAACCTGCCTGCAGCACCCTGAGTGACCCTAAACCAGCCTGCAGGACCCTGAGCGACCCCAAAAGCAGCCTGCAGGACCCTCAGTGACCCCAAAACCAGCCTACAGGACCCTGAGCGACCCCAAAACCAGCCTGCAGCCCCTGAGTGACCCCAAAACCAGCCTGCAGGAACCTGAGTGACCCTAAACCAGCCTGCAGCACCCTGAGTGACCCCAAAACCAGCCTGCAGGATATATAGTGACCCCAAAACCAGCCTGGCAGGGAGCTGAGGTGCACAGGAGGGCAAGGGGGTCAGTTCCGAACTCTCCTTGCAGGTATCTGGTTTGATAGCAAAAATAAAAATGGCTTAATAAAATAAAAAAAAAAAAAAAAAACACAAAAAAACCACCCAAAAACCCCCAAAACAAAACAAAACAAAACAAAAAAACCAAACAAACAAAAAAAACCAAACAAACAAAAAAACAAAAACAAAAAAACCCCCAAAAAAACCAAACAAAACAAAACAAAAAAACCCCACATATCAGGGTGATGTCATAGAATAATTTGGGACCTTAAAACTCATCCAGTCCCCCAGGGCATCTTCCACTGTCCCAGGTTGCTCCAAGCCCTGTCCAAGCTGCTCTGGACACTTCCAGGAATCACTTCCACAGTTTCTCACCACCCTCACAGGGAGGAATTCCTCCCTAATATCCAATTCCTAATCTGCTGGGAAACAGAAATGCAGAAATGGGAAAATTAACGAAGGCCTGACAGCACCCAGGATGGGTTTGGCCAGTGTCCTTGGAGATACATTTAATACAAAACACAAGATAAAAAAAATAAAAATAAAAATTCCAGTGTTCTGCAGGAATATTCTCCTTGCTCCAGAGGAGCAGGATCAGCTCTCTCGAAGCCAAGCTCCACCTGGGTGCAGGTGATGTCTTAAAAATCCACGTGCCAGCTGTAAAAAATCAAGATTTTAACGAGTTTTAGAGCTTTCTTCTCCAAATGCTGGCAATAAAAGTGTTTTCCTCGCCTCCCCCCCTCCGTGAGAACAGCACGGTTCCACCCTTGCTCTGCACGGTGTCTGTGGGGTTTTTTTTTTTTTTTTTTTTTTGGAGGTTTGGGGTTTTGTGCATTTGTTTTTTTTCCCCCAAACCTCAGCGGAGAGGAGCTGCAGCAATCTCCTTTGGCTGCCACCGGCTGTGGCTGCGCTGCGGAGAGAGAAAAGGCGACAAGAAAGGTGAAAAGGGCCTTTCATGGCAGGCGTCTTCAGGCTGGAGCCGAGAAAAATTCAGAGAGGAGCCAAAAATCAGTGAGCTCACCCTGCCGAACCTGGGCTTGGGGACACCCCGGATCTTCCTGGGCGCTCATTCCCTGTTTTCTCCTCTTTAGGTGGGGGACTGGGCTGGGTTTTGGGCAGGGGGAGCACCAGCAAAATGGATTTTTGTCACTTTGGGGAGCTGTTTGTCGCCTCCACTCGCTGCTGGGGCGGTGACACCTGCAAAGGACACCCCGGGGAGGAACCCCAGGGGACAAATTCCAGGTGCAGCTCAGCCTGAGCGAGGTCTGGGCTGAGTTTTGTGTGCCTGGATCTGCCCCTCGTGTCCGTGGGCGCGCCTGGGAGCACAAAAGCAGCAATAACAGCGGAGTTCAGACCCTTCCCTCCTGTTTTCCTGCCAGACAGCTCCAAGGAACTGGGCACGACACTTGGGAAGTCACCTGGGAAGATCCTGGTTGGTGTTCCACCACATTTTAGGGTCTTTAGGTTTAGAAACCTGCCGGGTTTAGAAACCTGCCAGGTTTCTCAGAGCCCTGCCCAGCCTGGCCTTGGAGATTTCCAAGGATGAGAAGTCCACAACTTCTCTTAGCACTGTGCCAGAGCCTCCCCACCCTCCCAGTAAAGGATTTTTTCCCCCAGTATCCCATCTGACCCTGCCCTCCTGCACCTTCAGGCCATTCCTGAAGGGGGAATGCCAGGTTTTCCCAAAGACATTTTCTGCCATGATGAAAAAATTCCCTTACATTCAGCTGGTGTCATTGTTTCCACGATTTCCCAACTCCTGCTGCTCCTGGGGAAGATCTCAACATTTTCTGCTGTTGGATCCCTGGATAATGCTGAGAATTCCAGACTTTCTGTGCTGCTAGGCCCTGACCCCCAGGAGAACACTGCATTGACCTGAGGCCCTGGAGAAGCTTCCAAAATTCAATAATAAAACTGAGATGATAGGTGTGGAGTTAGAATAGAAGTGTGTGATAGCACAGGGTGGGAAACTCAGAGTTGAAGGGTTTGGAATGCAGGAATGGATAGAAAGCAAGGTGGAGGTTTTAGGGTGGAGGCTGCTCCTTCTTCTTCACCTCCTTCTCCATGGCTTTGGGTGGTTTTGTGGGATTGGATCAAAAAGTCCCCATGGCGGGCACGGGTGGTTGGGTATTGGGTTAAAAGTGAAAATAATTGAGGTGTCATTTCTGAATTGCACAGTTTATCCTTAAAAGGCCTTGCAGAGAGAGAGATGGGCTCCATTTTTGGTTTGTTGGAGTGAAGTGCTGCAGAACTCAGGGTTTGTGAGACTGTGACAGAGATGAGAACTGATAAACACCTGAGTCCCAACAAGAAATACCCTCTCACACATTTAATCCCAACCTTGACAGAAAAAAGAAGCAAAGAATCCTCATTCTGTTCCCCCCTAGCAATGGTCCCTGCTGTGTCCTCATGTCCATGGGCTCAGAGTTCAGGGAATCATGGAGTGGTTGGGGTTGGGATGGATTTTAAACTCACCCCATTCCACCCCCTCCCGTGGCGTGAGAAGCAGAAAAACTGACACCGAAAAGTTTGATCTGTAACCTTAAATTAATGTAAATTAATTGATTTAATTAGCTAAATTAAATTAGATTTAAATTTAATTATTGTAAAATTACATTAATAATAATGTAAAATAATAACAATGTAAAATCAAATTCATGTCAATATACAATACAGAAATATTAAGCAAAAAAATCATAAATGTGTATCTATGTATAAATATACCTTAAGTGAGAAACTATATTAAATAAGATATATTTAATATATATCTTATATACATAAAAAAAGATATATATATATCTTATATATATTTAGATAATATATATCTTATATCTTATATATCTTATATATATTAATATATTATATATATAAAAGATATATATATCTTATATATTTTTTATAATATATATCTTATATCTTATATATCTTATATATATTAATATAGATCTTATTTATATTTTCAATAAAACTTTATAAAATAAGTTTATAAAGTGTAATTATATAGAATAAACTAAGAGTTTAAAAGCTGTTATGGAAACAGATGTGTACCTATAAGTCAGAAGCCCATTAAATAAAAGTATCCACAGTACAACAGAAGTAAGTAAAAGTAATAAGTTAAAAAAAATAAAATAAATCCTATAACAACTAGGTATTAATTAAAAAAATTATATATAACCTTTCAACCAAAAAACTTCTGACTACTCTTGAGTTATAACCAAATACTTGCCCCTCTAAAATCTCACAACCGCTAAGATTAAATCGCTCTTAAATTAAAAATAATCCCACCCCTTCATTTCTCACAACGACAGGGATGCCATGGGACACCTCCCACCGGGCCAGGCTGCTCCGAGCCCACCCCAAACCCTTCCAGGATTTTCTCCTTCCCCTTCCCTCCATCAGGCTCCGCGGGATGGGAATGCTGAAATTCCCACGCGGCGCCCCAGGGCCTGGCACCTGGGTAAAACGCAGAGCTGAGATTTCTGTGCCGAGGCAAAAAGAGGAGAAGCTCAGGCCCTGGGGAGCTCCGGCCTGCTCCTGCTGCTGGTGTTCAGCTACTAAATCCACTTTTGTTTTGTCTAACTCCACATCTCTCCCTGTCTTTATGGAAATGAAATCCAAATCTGGGAATCTGGGACAGAACCCAGAAAATTTGTCTGCTTCCAAAGCCCTCCTGTGAAGCTCACTGAGGTAATGGCTGCGTTTCTGTCAAAGCCAGCTGGGTTCTTTTTCTTTTCCCTTTTTTTTTCTTTTTTTCTTTTTTTTTTTGGCTTCTCTGATTTTTTTCCCAGCCTGACAAGAAACCGGTGGCTGAAGGAAGCAAAAGGATATAATTTATTCTCTCTGGGCTACCCTGCTCCTGACAGAGGCAATTTTTCCTGCTAATCCTCCGCGTCTGGATATTTTATTCCTTTTCAGCTGAAACCCTCGAAATCCTCGTTCCCCTTGGCTGGTGATGTCACCTGCCCACCTCCAGCTCGTGAGTCACATCCAACATCCATGCCAAGAACTTCAGCCTCCCAACACTTCCCTAAAAGCCTGATGGAGTGGGAATATCATGGATAAAATCCCTTGGAACATAAATGAACCTCTGACCACCTCTTAATTAGAGCAGCAGGAGTTAGAAACAGGGAGGGAAGGTTTTGGGATGCTTAAAAATGATTTTTTTCCATGAATATTCCCCCCTTTCCCATGGGCACGAGGATATTGCTGGAAAGCATCAGCCCCCCCCCCCCCCCCTTCCAAAAATGAGGATTTGGGCATCGTGGAACCGCTGATGTCACCATGGAAAACTGAAATTTTATGTTTGAGAACCTGGAAAAGAAGGTAGGGAAGGAAAGGGGAAAAAAATGAAGCAGCAAATCCGACATCTGGAGAGCCCAAAGGAGCAGGAGACGTGACTCAGCTTCCCGTTGCAAGGCCAACAGCCCCATTTTGGGACGGGAACAGGTTCCCATTTCTCCTCCCTAAGCTTTTTTGGACAGGCTCTGGGCTCCTCAAAAAGCGTGGCCTCTGTCTGGGGCGGCTGCTCCTGCTCGTGGCCAAATCTGCCCCGGCTCGGAGGGGAGAACTCGGGAGAATCTGGGAAGAGGCACCTCGGGGTGATCCCAACCACACGGACCTTTGAGTTCAGCTGGCGTGGTTGGGACGGCTGGTAGAAAAGTTCTGAGGGAAATTCTGCAGTTTTTGGGCAATCCCTGTGGATTTCTCCTCGCTTGGCCTTGACCACCCCAATTTGAAGGAGCTTTTCCCTCAAACTTTCCCAATTTTGAATTTCTTTCTTTTGTGTTTTACTCTTTTTGCTTCATTTCCACCCAAGCTCAATCTCCAAAGACCTTTTTCTTTTTCCTTTTACGGTTTTGATGACAATGATTTTTATTTTTTCCAGCATTTCAGCCTCAATTTAGAGATCCTGATGCCAAAATTAGCAGTGATTTTCTCTTTGCCATTGAATCATCTGGGACTGCAGCACCAAATAATTGATTTTTTTTTAAGCCTTCCTAATTCTTCTGTGAAAAACCACTTTTCTGAGCAGTCTAGACTTAGACTTAGAACCAGTTTTAAGTCTAGAATGGTCGTTATGCCTTTTGTTGGCATTAAATATTGGGCAGGGAACATCTCTTTGATCTGGGCTTGGACAGAGGGGATCCAGCCCGTGGAAATTTCAGAACAGAAAATGCTCCAAGATGTAAAAAATGGGATTTTCCAAAGGGTTGCAGCTCTGCATCCCAAGAAATCGGTGAGGATATCCCAGGGCTGTGTTTTGAGGGAAGTGTTCAGGTCCCAGAGTCCACAGGGGAGTGTTCCAGGGGAGGATCTCCCATGTGGAATGAGGCTTCCCTGGAATCTCCTCTTCTCCAGGCTGAACCCCCCCACGGGGTTTTTCCCGTTCCTCATGGATGGAAATCTTCACCACACCAGCAGCAGAGAGGGGCAGAGAGGGAATGGCGAGGGCTGAGAAATTCTCAGTGGGGGAAACGTGGAAAAAAAATGAAAAAAAAAAAAAAAGAGGGGAAAAAAAGGAGAGAAAAAATAATAAAATTTAAAATTATAAGGAATGACTCCACAAATGAATGTGACCCTTCCTGAGCTCTCTGAACTCCTTCCCTGAAGGCTTTTCCTGCCCTTCCCTCCCTTCCAGCCCTCCTGCTCCTGCCCTGGGAGCCACTGGAGCCTGGCCTTATATTGGGTCCCAAATTGGAAGATGAAGGCCTTGGCTGACGTCTCCATGAGGTCACCACGTCCAGCCCCGGGGGGACAACCCTGGGACAGCCCCGGGAGCTGGCAGGGAGGAGCAGGGTGGTGTGAGGGGACAGACCTTCCTGGGAAAAGTCCCTCTGGAAGAAGGAGTCACACTCTGAGTCAAAAGGGAGGATTTTGCTGTTCTGCGCTGATTTTCCTTTGGCTTTTCATGGTTTTTTGTTTGGGTTTTTTTTTTTTTTTTTGTTTTTTTTTTTTTTTGTTTTGTTTTGTTTTGTTTTTTTTGTTTGTTTGTTTGGTTGGTTGGTTGGTTTTTTGGTTTTTTTTTTGTTTTTTTTCTTTTTAAGAAAAAGCTCTTGGGGTGCTTTGGTGAGTTGGAACTGTGTGGCAGCCCTGAGGAGCTGAAGGGGTGCTCCTCTGCTCTTATCTTGGGCCACGTTATCAAGGCAGAGAGCAAGGAAAAAAATAATTTTTTAAAAAAAAAAATATTAATTTTTGCCCTAAGGAGCAAGTAAACCAGGAAATTAATTCATGAATGGAATCTGGGAATGTCCTGAGTGGGAAAGGACCCACAAAGATCACCCAGTCCATGCCCTGGCCCTGCACAGACCCCCCCAAATATTCCACCCTGGGCATGCCTGGAAGTGTTGTCCAAAGACTCCTGGAGCTCTGGAAGCCTTGGGGAAGAGAAGGGTGTGTGGAGACCTCAGAGCACCTTCCAGGGGCTGAAGGGACGGTCAGAAGGAAGGTGGAGGAAGCCAGAGAGGGATTCTGCATCAGGAACTGGAGTGCCAAAAAAATGGGAAATGGCTTCAAACTGGCAGCGAGTGGGTTTGGATGGGATTTGGGGAAGAAATTCCTCCCTGTGAGGGTGGGCAGGGGCTGGGATGGAATTGCCAGAGCAGCTGGGGCTGCCCCTGGATCCCTGGCAGTGCCCAAGGCCAGGTTGGACATTGGCACAGTGGGAGGTGTCCCTGCCATGGCAGGGCTGGCACTGGGTGGGCTCTGAGGTCCCTCCCAGCCCAAACCAGTCTGGGATTCTCCGAAGTGTCTCCCTCAGGACAGGGGTGTCATGAATGAATTCAGTAAAAATTACACATTTGTTGTGCCCCCCCATGTTCATTCCAATTGTACCCCCCTTGTTATTTCTCCCACTGTGGATGCCTCTCCCTGTTCATTCCAGTTGTGCCCTGGTTGTAATACACCCCCTGTTTGCTGCTTCTATGTGCCCCCCCCATGTCCCTTCCAACTGTACCCTTGTTGTAATACCCCCCCGGTTGTTATATGCTCCCCCATGTTCACTAGGGTTGTATAATACCCCCCCGTTACCCCTTGTTAAATCCCTTTATTGTTACCCTCATTCAGTCCCTCGGGCATTGCCTCCGCTGCTCCCAAAATGGCGGCCGGAAACAGCCTCAGCAATATGCAAATGAGGTGAAGCAGAACAGAATCCACCAAAAGGGCCTGGAAACACCAAAATAACGTGGAAACTCGAGGAACCAAGCGACTGGACCTAGTGGGGAGAGTTCCCCCATACCCTCAATCAAGTTCTGGAGGTCACCACCACCTAAGGTAACCAGACCGAGATGAGGACCCCAGTCTACGAGCCACTAATGGTCTTCCTAGGCACGCCCTCGAGGACGGAAGCCCCAGTTCTGCTGTGAAGCACAACTGTTCACCTCCTCCTCTGCGTCGCCGAAGGGAGCAGCGACGGTGTGCGCGACCCCTCGGGCCCCCACCCAGAGCTGATCACCTAATAAAGGCCTTTTCAAAGGAGCTGGTCTCCTGGCCCGTATTTTACATCAAGGGGTACCTGCAGTGATCCTGCAGCAGGAATTCTGTGGGATGGGGCTGTTGGGAAGAGCTCCTGGGCTCACAGAGTTTTCAGGCAAACCTGGAGCTGCCCCCAGTGTCACCCACAAGGGACTGAGCGTGGGGGAGAAGTCACTGAGGAAAGAACGAGATCAGGAACACCTGGGGGCCCCTCCTGATGTGTGGCACCACCTCCCCCTTCCAGCCTCGCCCTCTGAGGGACCTCCCGGGCATTTTCTCCCACCAAACCTCTCAGGGACAAAGCCGCAGTGCCCTCGGCGTGGGGCTGGAGTCCACAGCCCCTCTGGGGCACAGGAGCCCGTTTCTCCCGGGAAATGGGATTCAGTTTTCAGTCTGCAGCTCCTCAGAGGGACAGCTCTGGTCTCTGCGCTGGGACAGGGTCAGGATCCTGGCTGGAGCTGGCCCAGGAGGGATTTAGGTTGGGTTTTAGGGAAAGGCTCTTCCCCAGAGGGTGCTGGCACTGCCCAGGCTCCCCAGGGAATGGGCACGGCCCCGAGGCTGCCAGAGCTCCAGGAGCCTTTGGACACTGCTGCCAGGGATGCCCAGGGTGGGCTTGGTGGGGGTCTGGGCATGGCCAGGAGTTGCATTTAGATAATCCTTGTGGATCCCTTCAAATTCAGGATATTCCATGATTTCAGGGTGCAGTGGTTTGGGTTCGCCCATTTGGGATTTCCCAGGATTCCATCATTCCTCCCACTCAGGATATTCCACGATTTACTCTTTCAAATACCCACCTTATTCAAGCAGGGAATGTTGGAATCTGAAATGCTGGGAGCTCTCAGAACTTTGGGCCTGGAAGCCAAAGCTTAGAATTAAAGCCAGGATTTGAGCTGAGACCTTGGAAAAGGCTCCCAAACTGAGGTGCTGGAAGGGAGAATGTGGATTTGGAGTTTAAAGCAGAGACACGTTAAGCTAAGGACAGGAAAGTTGAGAGTTTTAGAGTTTAAAATATAGAAAAAATAAAGGCAAACAGAGGTAAACAAGGAGTTCAGAATGCAGCACTGTGGGTTTGTGTGTCAGAACATGACTGGCCAAGAGAGCTCACACTGTAACATGGGTCCATAAGATGAAATATTTAAGAATTGCGTCAAGAATTTAAATATCCTTATTAGCAGTGTTTTATTGGTTAATGAATCCTTTAAAAATCTTGTAACTAAGAGTTTTGTGACCTTCTGAGCCATGCAGTGAAGATGTGAGCTGAACTCACCCTTCCTGCCTGTGTAGAAGACAAGAAAAATAAACTGCATCATCTAAAATAACTCAGAGGTCCCATCTTATCCAAAATTCCTTCCAAAATCCCCACAAGGAAGAAACACTCTGAAAAGCTTATTTTTTTTTTTTTTTTTGAAGGGGGAATGGAGACAATATCCTCCATGTCCTTCTTCACTTAGGACAGTGACCTAAAAGAGAAATAAAATAAAGCAGAGGAAGATGTCCTGCTGCAGGGAAAAGCTGCTTCCAGTCATCCCCCAGCGTCTGGGAATTGCCATTTTAAAGAGATTATTTTTCATCCTTTGACATCCAGAGCCATTCCCCACCTCAGCAGCCCTGGCTTCATTCTGGGCATTATCCTGAATCCCATTTTTTTCTAAGAGAAATGGGATTATTCTCTAAGAGTTCATCATTGTTAACTGGATTGAATGAATTAAGGGACAAAAGACATAAAGAGATTTCTGGTCCCTTGGTATTAGACAGGAGCAGTGACTGGAATTTGCTGTTTTCCCCAGGAATTCTTTTTCCTTTGGGATCACAACTTCCTACTGGTGTGTTTGCAGCAATTTATTGGTTCTTTGGGGAACCACTGCTGATAGAAAAGTTCTGAGGGAAATTCTGCATTTTTTGGACAATCCCTGTGGATTTCTCCTCGCTTGGCCTTGACCACCCCAATTTGAAGGAGCTTTTCCCTCAAACTTTCCCATTTTGAATTTCTTTCTTTTGTGTTTTACTCTTTTTGCTTCATTTCCACCCAAGCTCAATCTCCAAAGACCTTTTTCTTTTTCCTTTTACGGTTTTGATGACAAGGATTTTTATTTTTTCCAGCATTTCAGCCTAAATTTAGAGATCCTGATGCCAAAATTAGCGGTGATTTTCTCTTTGCCATTGAATCATTTGGGGCTGCAGCACCAAATAATTGATATTTTTTAAGCCTTCCTAATTCTTCTGTGAAAAACCACTTTTCTGAGCAGTCTAGACTTAGATTTAGAACCAGTTTTAAGTCTAGAATGGTCATTATGCCTTTTGTTGGCATTAAATATTGGGCAGGGAACATCTCTTTGATCTGGCCTTGGACAGAGGGGATCCAGCCCATGGAAATTCTCTATCAATATAAAATTGGATAATTAATAATCATAATTACGAGGGGATGACTGGTGAGTTTGGATTCCTTACGTGGATCCTTCATCCCACTGGCCTCGGAGGGGTTGGGATGTGGCTTTTCCTTCCTGGCTCTGCTGCTCTGCAAATGGAAAAATATTTGGGAGTCTTGTTTTGGTGCTCCAGCCTCTGCTTTTTTCCCCTTTTCAGGATACTTTACTCCAGCCAAGTTTTCCTTTGTCACACAGCTTCAAGAAAGAAAAAAAAAGAGAGAAAACGAGACGTTTTCTCCAAATTACAACAGGAGTGTGAGGAGAAATGATGCACTCATGATCCAAAAAAGGGGAAAATCCAACTTTTCTTTCTGTCTGAATATCCAAAAGAAAGCAGCCAGCAAAATCCTAAGGAAAAGGAATAAATTACATCCCTCTGGTGCCCCTGGAAGTCTGGAGTATTCGGCTTTGCTCCTGTTCTGCTTCCAACGAAGCAGCTGCCAAATTTGTCCTCCCTTGGAGGCAGAACACATCAGGCTCTGGGAAAATCCAGGTGCTGGGATGGATCCTGGAAATCCCACAGCAGGAGGAGAGCAGAGGGAAAGAAAACACAGCTTCCTTCTGGGATAAAAATAGATGGGCATGCACAGGAGCTGAAAATTCCTGGCTTCTGTTTGGTTTTGCTCTTGGATTTCTTTTTATTCCCTCTCACCCTGCTGCTTCCCTCTCCTATCCCCAGTGGATGGTGCTTCCCACCATAGCCAAGCTCTCTCCCAAGACATTTTCAACTTAAAAATTAAAAAAAAAAAAATACCCACCAAAACCCCCTAAATTAAAAGTTATTTCTCAGTGTAAAACCCAACAAATTCCCTTCAGGAAAAACTGGATATTTAATGTTGCCGTGGTAGCAAAATCAGGTCAATTGACAGATATTTGGTAAGGGTTGCCTAGATCCTTTGTGTAAAATTAATGGTCAAATATTTGATTTCTGATTATATTTGCAGTTCTTCCTCTTTCTAAAAATATTAAAAGCCATGACAGCCGTGGCTCTCTTTTGTATTTGTTGCATATAAAAATACAACAGCACTGAGGCCTGAAAAATCAGCTTTTTCCTCAACTTTATAAAAATTTTACGAGGTATAAAACCCCTGAAACAATAAATATTCTGCTGGAAATGATGACTGGAGCAAAACTAACAGATGTTGATCTAATACTCCTTAAAACAGGGAACATGGAATTTCAACTCAGCGAAAAAATATGATTTCTTCATATTCCATCTTTAAACCTCGGTGTTCTGGGATGAACCAGGAGGCTTTAGGGATTCTGTGCGAGTTTTCCCCACAGATTGTGAGGTTTTAGCAGGAAATGTGTTTGCATTTAGGAGCAAGCAAGTTCTCAGAGGTGTGAGTTCAAGCTCACACCACATCCTCACTGGTGGAAGCTGGCAGGGGCCTACAGGAGCTGATTTAATAAAATTAAACACCAACCCCCACATTGCTGGTTTGGACTGGGTGGTTCAGCTCAGCCTAAAGTGAGTTTATGGATGTGAGGAGCAGGAAAACCAGGGGAAAAAAAAGACCAAATGCCCTGAGTTAACCTGGTTAGGCCGGGTTTTCCAGGCAGGCTTTGGTCATTGATCCTGGGGAATTAATAAATTATGGCATTCCCAGGAAACGTCCACTAAACCCCAATACTGGGAGCCCAGCACGTCCCATGGATTTGAAGCCCATCCTGAGCAGTCCCTGTGGAGCTGAGGTGGGAATTTGGCCACCAAAAGTGTCCCTGCACTGGCCCAGGCCACATCATTCCCTGTGTGGGACACTGGGAGTGATAAAATTCTTCCCTGTGTTTCTCTCCTTGTTTTCACCCTCCTTGCTGGGAAAATGGAGGAAACAAACCAAGGTGAGTTGGTTTAACTGGTTTGGGATATAAATTTATGGACTGGGAGAGCTGGGGCTGTTCACCTGGAGAGGAGAAGGCTCTGGGGAGAGCTCAGAGTTCCTTCCAGGGCCTAAAGGGGGTTATAAAAGGAGGGAGAGGGGTTTTTAATAGGGAAAAACAATAACAGGATAAGGGGGGATTGTTTTAAACTGCCAGAGGGCAGGGCTGGATGGGAGATTGGGAATTGGGAATTGTTCCCTGGCAGGGTGGGCAGGGGCTGGGATGGAATTGCCAGAGCAGCTGGGGCTGCCCCTGGATCCCTGGCAGTGCCCAAGGCCAGGTTGGAGCAGCCTGGCACAGTGGGAGGTGTGGGTCTTTAGATCCTTTTAGATCCTTTCCATCCCAAACCAGTCCATGATTTTCCACAGCCTGGAGCTGCACCAAGGGAAACACAGGTTGGGTATCAGGGAAAAGTTTTTTACAGAAAGGTGATAAAGTTGTGGAGTGGCTGCCCGGGGAGGTGGTGCAGTCACCATCCCTGGGTGTGTTTAACAAAGCCTGGATGTGGCACTGGGTGCCAGGGCTGAGCTGAGGGGTTGGGGCTGGGTTGGACTCGATGATCTTGAAGGTCTCTTCCAACCCAGTGATTCTGGGATTCTGGGATTCTGTGAATTCTGTGAATTCTGTGAATTCCATGACTAACCACAACCTCCCCAGGGCTTCCCCCAGGGACACTTCTCCTGAGTGTCCCCTCAGAGGTGCAGCTAAGCCAGGCCAGCCCCGCTGATTGTGTGAACACAAACACCACCAGCAACCCCAAAAAATATCCCCAGCTGGGAACTGAGCCTGGCTTTTATTCCTCTCCTGGCTGAGCACATCCAGCTGTGACACCCCTCCAACCCAGGCTGTGACTCAGCAGTGGCCCAAGAGATGAATCCTGAGCCTAAATCCTTCCCTTGCTGCCTCAACTGTTCCCAACGGTGGGAATGACTTCCTGGGGTTGGTGCTGGATGATTCAGTGCTATCCAGGGAATCCCCTTGAGCCCCACGTGGATTGACTCATCCCGTTGCTCATCGGGCCCACCTGCTCAGGGCATAACTGTGGTGGAAACCCACACGGCCTTACATGGGTGAGATTCCCAGCTGGAATGGCACATGGTGCCTGCTGGCACCGTGGAATTGGGGTTGTTTGTTGACCTTGGGTTTGTTCTTCGTGGAGGAAGAACAGCTCTGAATTAATTTATTGTGGTTTAATCCTAAAATATTCGTGATTTTCCTCCTGAGGAAAAGAGGGAGAATCAGTTGGTGAAGCTGAAGCCAAACTAGAAGGGGTTAAAAAGGACAAGAAGAATTTCTCCATGGTCAGGCATTGGAAGGAGATGGCCAGGGAGGTTTGGAGTCCCCATCCCTGGAGGTGTCCAAGGAATGCCTTGAAGAGAAAGAGAGAAAAAGGAGAGAAAGGAATAAATCCAAATCTCTTGGGTGGGAAATTTACAGATGGATCAGGACAACTCTGACAGAGACAAAAGAGAAATTCATGGATGGCACCAGGATCCATCCAGCTTGGAGAAGATCCCAGTCCTTGTGCTCCATGGGAATCATCCTTCACAGCACATGTGGAGCCTCCCAGGTGTTCCACCAGGGAATCTTCCCTGGAGGCTTTTTGAGGCTCTGAGGAAAATGAGACCAAAATAGGAGCTCCATGAAAATTGGCAAACTTTTACCTCAGAGAAATGTGATTAATCCTCATCAAGATCTCACCTAGACTGAATAATAGAAAAAGTTGCTACTTTCGAGTGGGAGTGAAATTTTTGGGCATTTTTCCTTGGTCTAAACTGAAAGTAAATTCAGTTTGGAGGGGAAAACTCCAATTAATTTCATTTAAGCTGATGAATGGGCAGTTTTGAAAATCCCACGGGAGGCTCTGTGGGGCAGGGACTCTGCTCTGCTCTGCCTCGCTGCCTTCCCAGCATTGCTGGGACATTGCTGGGATACATTTGGGGTTGTGCAATGTGGTTTTCCATAGCTTTGGCTGTCTGTCTTTCCAGAAAAAGGGTAGAGGAGGAAGGCACTGGGATATTCAATACAGGAGTTTTTTTCTTGGATTTTAACTCCAGTGAAGGACAGATCAGTCCTGCTAAACCTGGCTAACAAAATCTAAGAATTTAGAGTTCTTTTTTTCTTTTTTTTTCCTGTTTTTATTCCTATATTTGAAGGTTTTAGGCTGTTTGTTCCTAGATTTAAATTACCAAATCAACCAAAGCTGGTCGCTCAAGTCAATCTCCACATAAAATAAAACAAGAAGTGGAGTGGAGGCACCACTGCAGGACAATTCCTCCAGCTCCAGGGTAACCCTGAGAGCTGTGTAAGTTTTTTGAGATGACTGCAGGACTTTAAAGCAAAGATTTCCTGCTACCAGCAAGCTGCGGGAGCTAAATATATCCTTCCTGTTTATTCTGCGTGTGATTTCAGCCCCAGCTCCAGCCTAGAAAACAAAAAGCATCAGCACCCCAGCCCTGGTGAGTAACAGCAGCATCATCCACACAAAGCTGGCAGGCAAAGCCCTGCAGGCTCGCCCAGCTGGACATATCTGGGTCAAATCAGCTCTGTGGTTTAGTCCAAACTCCAGGCAGGAGACAAAGATAATTTTCTTTTCCCCTCCTTTTTAGGGAAGAGTTTCAATTCGTAACGAGCTGTCGATTTTGGAGGGTGAAGAGGGCGTTTAGAAAGAGCCTCTGGAGTGTCCAGGACATGTTTGGCTTTAACAAAGATTTTCCAGCTTCTCAGCTGATGACAGCCTGAGAGCTGGGTTCAGAGATCTCCGATTTAACCTTTTCCTTAATTCCTTAATTTTTATTCTCCTCATAATCCACTTCAGAGCAACCCCTGCAGCCCAGTGAGCCCTTCTGCATCCCACTCCCAGGGCAGGAATCCAGGGATGCTCTGGTTGATTCCCTCCCCAGACCAGACATCTTCCAGGAGGAAAAGGTCAGAGGACCGTGATTTCTTTTCCTCAGCAGATGTGAGGAAACAAAACCTCTTAATAGCCAGCCCCAAAAAAATGACCAGAGGCTCTGTTTTGCAACCCAGAATGTACAACCTAATAAATCCCAACCTCTCTGATGGAACTTCGGGTTTTTCCTTCCCTGCCTCTCTTTTTTTTTTTTTTTTTTTTTTTTTTTTTGGTCTGGGAGGGAAAAAAGGTCAGTTTTGTATTCCAAACCCACTCTCAGAGATCTGATGATTGTGCCATTGGCCAGAGTTCAAACAATGCAGGCAGGAAAGAATGTCCAGCTGTCAAGTGTAAACAGCACGGGGTACAGCTCAGAAGTGCCTCAGACAAATCAGCCCATGTCATCAGCTGCTCTTAATTAACACCAGACCAAATATCCTCTCCCTGCCCCCTCCCTCTTTCTTCTCCCACTTTTTCTTCCCCCTCTTCAATGCCTTGAAACGCCAATGGTCTGTGACAATTGACAAATTTCCCACCTTTATTTTATTTTTGGGAGAGGGTTTCTGCCTTGCTGAGAGTCAGGGAGGGAGTTTTCCCTCTGAAATCGGGAAAAATCTACACAAATTTACTCTTAAAACCTTGCAGGGAATCTATGTTACATTCAAAGCTCCTTTTCACTGATTTTATTTTTTTTTTTTAAGGATTTATTCCAACTCACAGTGATTGAGACAAAAACTGGGGGAAAATCAAGTTAAAGAACGAATTTCTTTCACGATTCACCATATTTCTTAATGATTTTTTTTTTTTTTTTCATCTCGGCTTTTTATTCTGTCCAAGTCAAATGTGACAGTTCTTAAATCCTCTAATTATCCCAGTCCTGTAATTGTCCATTGTCTTGGTGGTGGCTGTCCTTGTGGAAAGGAGAAAATGAATATGGGAAGAGCTCAAAGGAGATTCCAACATCCCAGCGAGGTCACAGATATCAATCTCCCAGCCAGGTTGGATTTGCACCTTTCCCACTTTCTGCACAGAAAATCTGGCTCCAGGAACAGAATCCCAGCGTGTTGTTTCATGTTGCTCCATATTCTCATTTCAATTGTTGTTTTAAAAGCAGATTTCAGGCTGATCACCCCGATCCAGTGAGTTTTCCTGTGCCTTGTGCTAGAACCAGGCCTGGCAGGATGAAAAATCTCTTTGCAGCTCATCCTATTTTTAGGAAATGAGGCATTAATCAATATTTAGACTCTTCTGGGTGGGCTGAGCTGGAGGCAACACAAAGGAACGGAGGAAAGATGTGGTGAACACATTAATTGCGTTTAATTTTTTTTTATTTTACAGTCTCTTCCCTGGCTTTTCCTGCTTCCGTGGTTTGTTCTTGTTGCTGGTTCTCTTCTGCCTCTGAGCACCCCAAAATTAATATTCCCCAGTAAATTTATTGCAGCTAAGAGCTGACACTGAAAAAAAAAACCATCTCTGTCACAGAATAATCATAAAACCATGGAGGGTTTGGGGTGGAAAGGACCTTAAAGCTGCTCCAGTTCCACCCCTGCAGTACAGGAATTTTTGTCTTGGATTTTAACTTCAGTGGAGGACAGATCAGTACTACTAAACCTGGCTAACAAAATCTAAGAATTTAGGGTTTTGGGTTTTTTTTCCCCCTATTTTTATTCTTATATTTGAAGGTTACAGGTGGGGAGTGGTTTTTTAGTTCTTCTCTGTTGTGTTGTTGAAATTTCACTTCTTTTGGGGTCCAGGAATTGCCTCTGCTGCTCAACCAGAGGCTGAATTCTCCCTGGAGAGGAGTTGAGAGCTTCCCACCCCCAAGGAATTCCTGGCAGACACAATCCCAGCGTTCATGGGAAACGCAGCATTGGCTATTCCCGTGTTTGGGGGAAAACCCAGGGAATTCCAAAGAATCCCTGTATGGTTTGGGTTGGGAATGACCTCGAGGATGATCCAGTTCCAAACCCCTTCCACTGCGCCAGGCTGCTCCAACCTGGCCTTGGGCACTGCCAGGGATCCAGGGGCAGCGCCAGCTGCTCTGGCAATTCCATCCCAGCCCCTCATCAACCTCACAGTTGGGAATTTCATCCCAATATCCCATCTAAACCTTCCCCCTGGCAGTGGGAAACTATTCCCTCCCGTTCTGTCACTCCAGGCCCTGGCAGCCAAAATAAAGGAGATTTTTTTTTTTGCTCTTCCAAATACTTAAATCCCATCAATTAACCCTAAATTTACTTTAAGAATCTCTGCACAAGGAGCTAAACCGCTTCTGTATTTAATTTTCTTTTTTAAAGCGTCTCTTTCTCTCCAAATGGGAGAGAAATCCCAAATGAACGGCTGGAAATCCAACAAAAAAACCCCTGAAAATTATATGAAAATTACATTAAAATTTACCAACAGCTCCGCTTTGTCTCTGGCTCTACAAGACCTGAACTGGGACCAGATCTGAGACAAAAAAAAAACCCAAAAAACAAAAAAAAAAAAAAACCAAAAACAACCAAATAACAAACAAGCAAACAAACAAACAAAAAAACACCAAAAAAACAAAAAAAAAAAAAACAAAAAAAAAAAAAAAGAAAAAAAGATGAAAGAAATGCAAATAATCAGGGAAACATGAGAGGAATTAAGGAGACATATGGAGATCCCCAGGAAATATGGCCTCTAAATTTGAAATGTGGTTCCTATTTGCTTCACACATTTTGTGTGCAGCAGGAACAGCTTTTCTTTATATTCCATGTGGGGTTGGGGTAATCAGAATATTAATTCATGAAACAACTCCACAGTGCATTAATTGTGCATTAATTATGGTGGTTTTATGTAATAGACCGTCATTAAATTATGTTTATTGCACAATTCTTGTATCAGGTTTGGTGGGGGGAGCCAAAATTTTTACCAAAATCACATAAACAGAGGCCCCCCAGATGGATCAGAAGTCGTCTGGAAAAAGCTGGGATTTTAACAAGGCTCAGAATCCCAATAAAACTCCTCTACATCCTCGTCCAACAGGAAATAAAAAACCTTTTATTAAATACCTCAGCCCTTTTGGGAGACATTTCTGACATCATCAGAACAAAGGGATTTAAGGAATAAAAGCATCAGGATGCACCACGCTGGGAGTGGGATTCTCCAAAATGGACAAGTTTTCCACCTTTATTTTATTTTGGAAGTGGGTTTCTGCCTTGCTGAGAATCAGGGAGGGAATTTTCCCTCTGAAATCAGAAAAACTCGAAACAAATTTACTCTTAAAACCCCTGCAGGGAATCTGTGTTACATTCAAAGCTCCTTTTCACTGATTTTTAGTAAGGATTTATTCTAATTCGCAGCGATTGAGACAAAAATTGGGGGGGAAATCAAGTTAAAGAATGAATTTCTTTCATGATTCCCAAATTTCTTAAAGATTTTCTTCACCTCTGCTTTTTATTCTACGTTGAATGTGACAGTTCTTAAATCCTGTAATCATCCCAAATTCAACACCAGCTTTCACAGTTCATTTATGTCGAATTAAACAAGTTACAATGCGTATCCTTCAGGTGTTATCAGGAAAAAAAAAATTAATATCTGCTTTAATTTGAGGGCCTGTGGCCACACAAGTTCCACTGTACACTGAATTTTCCTGTTGATAAAGGCAGTGGGATGGGAGGTGTGGCCTTTTTTAATGTCCCTTTAAAAAGTCCATATTTAATAGGCTGTAACTGCCCTGGGTATTTGCATGGAATGGTTCTGGGGAGCAAACTGGAAAACTGGGATGGATGGAAATAATCAGGGGAAGAGCTGGGGTGAGAAAGGGATTTGCAGAACAACAGGCAGAGGTGACGGATTTATCCCAGTCCTGCTGGGGCAGGTGGGTTTTATTTCTATTATTTGCAAGAATGGCTCTGAGCTCTGTTATTCTTTTAATTCCACATCACAGGAATCAATCCCAGGGGATTTTTCTCCCTGGTTTGAAAGTTCCTCCTCAATTTTCAAAAGAAAAAAAAAAAATCAGATTTTTTTTTTTCAACAGCCAGCACTGATGGTCATTCAAAATAGGATGAAGCAGAGACTCACATCTGGGACCTTCCTTAAACTGCTGCCAGGGATGGTTTGGGTTTCCCTGAGTGCAGTTTTGATTTGTTGCAGAGTTAATCCAGCCAGGAACCAGGAACAAAGCTCCGCGAGTGGGTGACAAACTGACCGTGCCCAGCTGCAAAGCTCAGTCCTGCAGCTGAAGGCGCCAACTGAAATTTCCAAGAGTTACCAAAAAAGAAACAAACAAACAAAAAAAAGAAAAAAATCAAGTCACAAACTCAGTCAGACTGAAACGAGTGTTCAGTTTAGGAGAAAATCCGTGAGGTTTTTATTGTCAGTTATTCATTCAGCACCAGGCCTGGGTTTTGTCACAAGTTTGGTGACAAAAGTGGCGCCCTGAGCGCGATATTTGAACGAGGTGCTGGCCCCAGAATGACTCAGCTGCAGCTCAGAAAGCTTCACAGTTGGGTTCACAGATTTTGTCCTGTGAGAAATGTTGAGACAAACTCAACTGAGTCATTTACTGGGGGTGGTTCCCTCAGTGTCAGCAGCAAAAAATAAAAAAAAAAAGCAAAATGTGTAGTGGCTTTGGTTTGTTAACTTGAGATTTTTTGGTTCATGTATTAACCAAATACTTTAATAATGTATTGGCCAAATACAGAGTGTGGTGGGTTTTAGTGTTGCTTCATTGTTAGTGTATTTATTTTTTGTTGTATTGATATATTGCTGTATTGATAATTTTTTTTTATAGGACTAGGAGAAAGGTAGAGTAGATTTAAAACTTTCAAAGTGTATAAAGAGAAATCTATTAATAGTAATTAAAAGAAAAAGTAATAAGAATTAAAATAAAACCTTTAGGACACTTCTTTTTTATCACTTTTGTAAAGTGACAATGTAAAGAAGTAAAACTCGAAATTCTGGTTAGTTGATTATTTGTAGAATAGTCTTTTTTGACACTAAAGCCCCTCCTCAGCTGGGCAGGGGAGAAAAAATCCAACAAAAATTTCATGGATCAGGATAAAGACGGGGAAAGGTCACTCATCACTGTCAAAAAAAAAACAGATTTGGGGAAATTAATTGGATTTATCACCAATCAAAAGCAGAGCAGGGTAAGAAGTCAAATAAAAGCTTAAAACCATCTTTTCCGCATCCCTTTCCTTCCTCCTTGGGCTTAGATTTATTCCCAAATCTCCCTCTGCTCCCCACCAGGGGCACAGGGAGATGGGAATGGGGTTTATGGGCAGTGCGGGTCCCTGTCCATGGGGTCAGTCCTGCAGGAACTGATCCTTTTATCCATGGGGTCAGTCCTGGAGGAATTGATCCTTTTATCCATGGGATCAGTCCTGAAGGAACTGATCCTTTTATCCATGGGGTCATTCCTGCAGGAACTGCTCCAGTGTGGATCCATCCCTTTTCCATGGGGTCAGTCCTTCAGGAACTGCATGATTATTCCATTTTCCTATGGGATCAGTTCCTCAGAAACTGTCCCAGTGTTGATCCTTTTTCCCATAGGGTCAGTCCTTCAGGAACTGATCCCATTTCCATGGGGTCAGTCCTTCAGGAACTGCTCAAGTGTGGGTCCCTTTTCCATGGGGTCAGTGCTGCAGGAATTGGTCCCTTTTCCATGGGGTCAGTGCTGCAGGAATTGCTCCAGCTTCCATGGGGTCAATCCTTTGGGAACTGCCCCAGTGTTGATCCCGTTGCCCATGGAGCGATCTTCAGGAACTGCTCCCTTTTCCCATGGGGTCATTCCTGCAGGGGCTGCTCCAGTGTGAATCCCCTTTTCCATGGGGTCAGTCCCGCAGAAACTGATCCTTTTATCCATTAGACCAGTCCTGCAGGAATTGCTCCCTTTTCCATGGGATCAGTCCATCAGGAACTGCTCCAGCCTGGATCCCTTTTCCCATGGGCTTAGTCCTTCAGGAATTGATCCTTTTATCCATGGGCTCATTCCTTCAGGAATTGATCCTTTTTCACATGGGGTCATTCCTTCGGGAACGTCTCCCTTTTCCATGGGATCAGTCCTTCAGGAACTGCCCCAGTGTGGGTCCTTTCCATGGGGTCATTCCTTCAGGAACAGCTCCAGCTTCCATGGGGTCATTCCTTCAGGAACAGCTCCAACTTCCATGGGGTCATTCCTGCAGGAACTGTTCCAACTTCCATGGGGTCAGTCCTACAGGACCTACCCCTTTTTCCATGGGGTCAGTCCCTCAGGAATTGCTCCAGTGTCAATCCCTTTCCATGGGGTCATTCATGCAGGAATTGCCCCAGTGTGGGTCCTTTTCCATGGGGTCATTCCTGCAGGAACTGCTCCAACTTCCATGGGGTCATTCCTGCAGGAACTGCCCCACTGTGGGTCCCTTTTCCCATGGGATCCCAAGCCCTCCCACCAAACCTGCTCCAGGGGGGCTCCTCTCTCCACAGGGCCTCAGATCCCTGCCAGGAGCTGCTCCAGGGTGGAATTCCCATGGGATCTCACCTTTTCTTGTGCATCCATTATTTTTCCTTCTGAAATACATTAAAGGCTCTTTCCCGCAAGTGTCTTCACCCGTGGGATCAGCCCCATTAAATTCCCTGGGAATACTCATAAATTCAGAATGTACAAAAATCCTTCCAGGTGTGGGGACTCCAAAATGCCCTTTTGCAACCCCCAGCTTAGGAAGGAGTTTAAGCTCGTGCCTAAACCCCTCTGCCAAGGACTTGGGGTGTTTTTGGAAGAGCAGGAATGGATTTGTGGCAGTGATTTCCAAACATGTCGACACAACTGCAAAAATCCTTATTAAACTGATTAAATCCATCAGCAAGTGAAATGTTTAGGATCTCCACTGCCATGAGGAGATTCCGACTTCTTTAAATCCAGACATTCATTTCTGATCATTCTTTTCACCTAATTGGACAGAAATAGCTTTATTTGTGGGATCAATTTACCATAATCACAATTGTACACTTTTACTTCTCCAAATCTCTTCCAGGACAATAGGATTAGGTGAGATGAATACAAAAAAAAAAAAACCCTTAAAACCTCCCTGTCTGCCTTAAACCCGAATTTGTGTTTAGCCCCAGGCCTTGGCAGCTACTGAAACGAAATGTTTTGAAACAAAGCAAATTGGCTTTTTGCTGACTTTTAATGTGCTGCGAGACACCTGGTTCGACACAAAACATCTATTCACAATTAAAGGCTGAGCTTTTGTTATGCAAAAGGTAAATGAGGGCACCGTGAACTCTGGGAGAGTCAGGTTTGGGGTTTTTTTGCTTTTTTCCCCTGGGGGAATCTGTCAAAAAATCCTGGTTGGTGACAGCAAATCAGGAGTTTTGAGGATGGGTTGGGTTCTCTTTTTTTTGGAGGGTTAAGGGGAGGTGGTACAGTGGTAAAAAGACACCGAGAGTAGGAAAATAAATGGGTTAAATTAGGCAAAAGGAATATTCCCTTATTTGAATATCGGGTTTTATGCAAATGGAATATTGTGTGTTTGTGTAAGAGACCAGACAGGTTCCAGTCACAGCACAGCTCAAGTGACATCTGAATTTTCATATTTCCAAGGCATTTTGTGAGATGCCTGGTGGATGGGGAGTGAAGCATTTGTGTGTTTTCTGCTGGCTTGGGATTTTCATGGATTCAAAAGCAGGAAATGAATTGGGATTGTGTCCCTGAGCCCCCTCAGGTGAGAACCCACCTGCAGAGCTGCCCCAGCCCTGTCCCAGCCCAGGGAGGAGCTGGAGCTGCTGCAGAGAGCCCAGAGGAGGCTCCAGGATGAGCAGAGGGCTGGAGCAGCTCTGCTGGGAGGAAAGGCTGGCACAGCTGGCATTGTTCACCTGCACAGGAGAAGCTTTGGGCTGAGCTCAGGGTGGCCTTGCAGGGCCTGGAGGAGCCCCAGGAAAGCTGGAGAGAGACAATTTCCAGGGGATGCAGGGACAGGAGCCAGGGAATGGCTCCCAGTGCCAGAGGGCAGGGCTGGATGGGAGATTAGGAATTGGGAATTGTTCCCTGGCAGGGTGGGCAGGGGCTGGGATGGAATTCCCAGAGCAGCTGGGGCTGCCCCTGGATCCCTGGCAGTGCCCAAGGCCAGGTTGGACACTGGGGCTGGAGCAGCCTGGCACAGTGGGAGCTGTCCCTGCCATGGCAGGGGTGGCACTGGGTGGGATTTAAGCCCATCCAACCCAAACCATTCCCTGGTTCCATTATTCCTTTATTCCATTATTCCATGATTCCTTTATTCCATTATTCCATTATTCCATGATTCCATGATTCCATGATTCCATGGTTCCATTATTCCATGATTCCATTATTCCATGATTCCATGATTCCATTATTTCATTATTCTATTATTCCATTATTCCATTATTCCATTATTCCATTATTCCATTATTTCATGATTCCTTTATTCCATTATTCCATTATTCCTTGATTCCTTGGCTCCATGATTCCATGATTCCATGATTCCATTATTCCATGATTCCATGATTCCATTATTCCATGATTCCATGATTCCACGATTCCTTTATTCCATTATTCCATTATCCCTTGATTCCATGGCTCCATGATTCCATGATTCCATGATTCCATTATTTCATTATTCCATTATTCCATGATTCCATGATTCCATTATTGCATTATTCCATGATTCCATTATTTCATTATTCCATTATATCATTATTCCATTATTCCATGATTCCATGATTCCACGATTCCTTTATTCCATTATTCCATTATCCCTTGATTCCATGGCTCCATGATTCCATGATTCCATGATTCCATTATTTCATTATTCCATTATTCCATGATTCCATGATTCCATTATTGCATTATTCCATGATTCCATTATTTCATTATTCCATTATATCATTATTCCATTATTCCATGATTCCATTATGCCATTATGCCATTATTCCATGGTTCCATGGTTCCATGATTCCATGATTCCATTATTCCATGATTCCATTATTCCATGATTTCATTATTCCATTATTCCATTATTCCATTATTTCATTATTCCATGATTCCATGATTCCGTGGTTCCATGATTCCACGATTCCATTATTTCATTATTCCATGATTCCACGTTCTCAGCACCCCAATCAGGAAAGACAAGTAATCTTGAAAAAACAATAGAAGTGGTCTAAACGCATCCCTTTGTACTTTCAAAGGAAAACTGAGGGGTGGGAGTTAATAAAACACTTTTTATTTTGTAATAAATAGAAGCAACGCTGTAAAAAGCTGAAATATATATTTAAAAATGGTTGAAAGTCATTAAATGAAACCTGGTTTGGTTTGGGTTGTGTTGGAGTTTTTTTAGTTCAAAAAGACTTTGATATTTTAATGTTTTTTTCCTGGCATCAATGGATTTTTTTTTTTTAATTAACTGATTTAGAATAATAAAATGTCTAAATCTTGACATTTTTCCGTGGAACAGAAAACAAACCATATGGAATCTGGGAAGGGATTCCTTGGGATAAAAAGGTCTTATTGTAATGATGGACCTTGGAGATGTTGCTATTCCCCTCATTTAGTTATTTCTGTACTAATATTATTACTACTATTATTATTATTATTATTATTACTATTATAAAATTATTATAAATATTATAGTATAATTATTATAAAATTATTGTTATAAAATTATAAAATTATATAATAATAATAATAATGATAATAATAATAATAATATCATTAAATTACAATCACAACAGTTGCATGGCATTGGCACTGCTGTGTTCCCAATGAGGGAAAGAAAGGGATGGGATAAGGAAGGGGAGCTCTGGCTCCAAGTTCTCCCCATTCCTGAAGTTCCTCCAAGTTCTCCTCCTGTTCCCATTGGGATCAAATGCAGGAGATGATCAAAATTAATGGAATTAATCCCAATTTCCCTGCGCTAAGGCACAAATTCATCCTCCTGTCCCTTCATGTCCTGTCACTCCTGGCTCCCAGTCCACATCCCATCCCATTTTTCTCCTTTTAGACCCTTTCCCAATCTCCGGGATCCACGAGAGACACTTGACCCCTCCTGGAATGGACTTGGCCCCATCCCATGGCCGTGGACTCCCCCAAAATTCCCTCTTTCCTTCCGTGTGGAGCCACTTGGGCTCCTGCCAGGGGTTTCCAAACTCCAGACAGCTCCAAATCCATCTGGATCGAGCCTGGAGGGAAGAAGCAGAGGAGATGTCTGGGAAAAAGGAGCTTTATGGTAATTCTGGAGCAGGGAACCAGACTTTCAGACGAGAGCCGATTTTTCTGAGGCTTGAAAAGGGATGAGGGAGCCCCAGATCCATGGGGAAAAGCAAGTGGGAACAGAGCAGGAGGAGGATGGGGCTTGTCCCAGTCTGCCTGGTCAGATCCCATCACGGCTGATGGATGCTGTCCAGGATAACACATTCCAAGGGATTCTTCACCCTTGGATGAGCAGCAGAGGGTGGAAATGGGCAGAGCTGAAGCATGAGGGGCTCCTGGGGTGGTGGGGAAAGGCTGTGGAATATCCAGGGATGGATGGAAGGGTTGGGAGCCTGAGGGAGGGCGAGCAGCATCCTCATCCCTGCCACTGGAGTGCTTTTCCTCAGGGACGTGGTGGCTCCAACACTGCCCGGGATCAGATCCACAAGTTCTGACTTGGGTCCCTCAGAGCCCCGCTGAGAACCCCAGGAGGGCGTGGACACAAAAACGAAACCAAATAAAGCTCTCTGGGAAAACAGAAGTGTTTGGTCACCACAACTCCTGACAGGAGGGTCAGTGAGGGGGGATCAGGCTCTGCTGCCGTGTCCCAGGGGAAAGGAGGAGAGGAAATGGCCTCAAATGGCACCAGGGGAGGCTCAGGTTGGAGACTGGGAAAGGAAATTTCCCTGGCAGAGTGGTCAGGCCTTGGGATGAGCTGCCCAGGGAGGTTTGGGGTCACTGGAATTGTCCCAGAGGAGTCTGGATGTGGCCTTGGGGACAGGGTTTGGGGTGATGCTGGTGGGGCTGGGTGATCCTGGAGGTCCCTTCCCACCTTGGTGACTCCATGATGCTGTGAAAGACCAGGGGAAACTCCAATGCTCCAAACACCAACAAACAGAAGTGACAAACGCTGTCTGTGCCCAAAGCAGAGCAAGCGGGGACAGATGGGAGATTGGGAATTGGGAATTGCTCCCTGGCAGGGTGGGCAGGGGCTGGGATGGAATTGCCAGAGCAGCTGGGGCTGCCCCTGGATCCCTGGCAGTGCCCAAGGCCAGGTTGGACACTGGGGCTGGAGCAGCCTGGCACAGTGGGAGGTGTCCCTGGGGGACTGTGTGAGCTTTAAGGTCCCTTCCAACCCACATTCCATGATTCTGAGATTCCATGAAATTGGGCTGTCCCCAGGGATGGGAGGGGGCGCCAGAAATCAATGACCATGGCGGCCCCTGTGAGGAAGGACGAGCCTGAGATGGATGAGGATGGGATGGATAAAGATGGGCTGGATAAAGGTGAGGCTGGATGAAGATAAATGAGAATTAGAGTTGGGATTAGGATAAACTGGATGAGGATGAATTGGATGAGGATGGGCTGGATGGGGATGGGCTGGATGAAGATGAGGCTGGATGAAGATGAGGCTGGATGTGGCTGAGCTGGATGAGGATGGGCTGGAGGAAGATGAGGCTGGATGAGGCTGGGATAGATGAAGATGAGGCTGGATGAAGATGAAGCTGGATGAGGATGAGGCTGGATGAGGATGAGGCTGGATGAGGATGGGCTGGATGAAGATGAGGCTGGAGGAGGCTGGGATAGATGAAGATGAGGCTGGATGAAGATGAGGCTGGATGAGGCTGGGATAGATGAAGATGGGCTGGAAGAAGATGAGGCTGGATGAGGATGGGCTGGATGAGGATGGGTTGGATGAAGATGAGGCTGGATGAGGATGAGGCTGGATGAGGATGGGCTGGATGAAGATGAGGCTGGATGAGGATGGGATAGATGAAGATGAGGCTGGATGAGGATGGGATAGATGAAGATGAGGCTGGGATAGATGAAGATGAGGCTGGATGAAGATGGGCTGGATGAAGATGGGCTGGATGAAGATGAGGCTGGATGAGGCTGAGCTGGATGAAGATGAGGCTGGATGAAGATGAGGATGGGCTGGATGAAGATGAGGCTGGATGAAGATGAGGCTGGATGAAGATGAGGCTGAGCTGGATGAGGCTGAGCTGGATGAAGATGAGGCTGGATGAAGATGAGGCTGAGCTGGATGAGGCTGAGCTGGATGAGGCTGAGCTGGATGAGGCTGAGCTGGATGAAGATGAGGCTGAGCTGGATGAGGCTGAGCTGGATGAGGCTGAGCTGGATGAGGCTGAGGCTGGATGAAGATGAGCCTGGATGAAGATGAGGTTGGATGAGGCTGAGCTGGATGAGGCTGAGATGGATGAAGATGAGGCTGGATGAAGATGAGGCTGAGCTGGATGAGGCTGAGCTGCCTCAGCCAAACCACCTCAGACCTCTGGGCTGGGTTTAGTGTTCGGTAAACCCCAGGTGATAACATCAGCCCCAGGGCACTCGGGAGGCTCAGTAAGGCTCTGTCTCCAGCTTTGAGGCGCAGAGTGAAAGTCCTTTATGACTCTTTTATTGCTTTTGAGCCGAGATCAAAGCCCCAGCTCTAATCTGATGCCATCCCTTTTATGTTCCTACCACCCACTTGAATCCAAAGTCAGTCCTGGCTCAGCCTCTTGGGCTTTCCAGGCTGGGTTGGTTTTTTTGGAGAGGTTTTCCAGGGTAATCGTCTGCCTGCTCCTCTGTGGGAGGCTGAACCTTGGAAAAGAGTGAGGGCAGACACAAAATTGCATCATTATTTAGCATCAATATTTTCTCTCGTTACGTTAATTAGGTGGGCGTGTCAGGCCAAAAAAGCACAGCGTTGTATTTAAATTAAATTTTAATTTATTGGTGGTCAAATTTAGGCCTTTTATTATACACAGGGGGTGTTTGTAAATACAGATTTATACAGAAGTCACAGAAGACAGAAAATAGGGAATTTGTGGATTTTTCTTTCCCAGTTGGAATTGTCACAGAATGATTTAATGTAATTTTTTTTTTTTTTTCCTGGAAGAAAAGCCACTGCTGGGAATCTCAATTTATTAAATGAATCTTCTCGGGCACCAATTTTATAAAGTGCCTGAAAGTGTGAACTGGACACAAAGGGGCCAAGATGTTGAAGGGTGACAGTAAAAGCTCTGCTGACAGGAGGCTGTGTGGTCCAATTATTATAAAAATAAATAAATACATAAATATGAAACCAAGGAAAAAAAGGTTGCAACTTCATGCCCAAACCTGATCCAAAAAGAAGGAAAAATAAGAGTTCTATGGAACTCTGCCTCCTGGAAAAAAACCAAACCCCATGGCTGGCATTTTTATTTTAATATTCATTTTAATTTATTTTCGTTTGATTGTGTTTTATATCGCTCTAAACCTGTTCATTTGAGGGCACAGCTCCCAGGAACCACCTAAATCTGTGCTGATGCAGCAATTCCCACCTGCCAGGGGATGGAATGAGGAGCTGGGGGATGGAGTTTTGATAAAAAGTGGGAACAAAAAGGACTGAAAAAAAAAAATAAATGGAAATGTCTCCGCTCCTGACAAATCAAAGAACAGAGAGTTTGAGCTTGGGTGTTTCTCAAAAGATGCCCTGGAACCCAACTGAAATGTTTGGGATGTTTCCTTTCAGCTTCCTTGCACTTTGTAGTAGGAAACAAAGGAAAACTCAACCGTTAAAACAACAACAACAACAACAAAAAAAAGCTTTTTAAATAACAAGAGATGAAGACTCAGGAGTTTCACTTCAGAAGTGCTGAAACAAAATCTTCTCATGCTCTGAAAATGCCTCTCTTGGGATTTTTCACCTCACCTAAGTCTAATCACTGAATGAATCTCAGATCTGGGCGGTTTCTGACTGGCCAGGCCTTTGGATTTGACTCATTTTTATTTGGCAGAGCAGGAGTTTGGGTCCTTTTTATAAACAGAGAAGGCAAAGGATTCACATGGCTGCCCTGGACGCTGTCCCTGGATCCCTGGCAGTGCCCGAGGCCAGGCTGGATGGAGCTTGGAGCAGCCTGGGATGGTGGAAGTTGTCCCTGCCATGGCACGGGGGGGGGATTGGATGATCTTTAAGATCCCTCCCAGCCCAAACCATTCCAAGGCTCTGCTTCATGAAACAATTAAGCTGTCCATAAAGCCAGGTGAAAATAAATGAGTTGGAGGAACACGGACACATCCAATGAAAATTCCCAAGCAACTCCGACCTCTTTTCCATTAGAAGAGTCGGGAGTAGGATTTTTTTCTTTCAAATTAGTTGAAAAAATTCAAATTTAAGGTGAATTGTGGTGACAGGGGCACTTCAAAAAGACCTAAAGCTCATCCCATCCCACCCCTGCCATGGGGACACCTCCCACTGTGCCAGGCTTCTCCAGCCCCAGTGTCCAACCTGGCCTTGGGCACTGCCAGGGATCCAGGGGCAGCCCCAGCTGCTCTGGCAATTCCATCCCAGCCCCTGCCCACCTTCCCAGGGACGAATTGCTTCCCAATATCCCATCAAATCCTACTTTGAAGCCATTCCCTGGCTCCTGTCCCTCCAGGCCTTGTCCCCAGTCCCTCTGCAGCTCTCCTGGAGCCCCTTCAGGCCCTGCCAGGGGCTCTGAGCTCTGCCTGGAGCTTTCTCCCCTCCAGGTGAACATTCCCAGCTCTCCCAGCCTGGCTCCAGAGCAGAGGCCTGGAATGACAGGAATTCTTAAAGAGGAATGTGGGATGACATCACCTCTGGGGTGGGCGGCACTGCTGCTTTATAGGTGAGAAATTCTCTTTTTCTGGTTTTCCATGGAGTAAGGCGACTGATGGATTGGTCAGCAGAGCCTGCCTATTCCATAGTGAGAAAGCAAGTTCACCAGTTCATCAGTAGAGTTTTATTTTTAATTTTTTTTTTTTTCCCCAGGGTGACTTTTTTAATGTGCTCAAAATGTCTCATCGTGGTCAAACACAACCCAGGACTTTCCTTAAAATCCCACCCCTTCTCCTGGGGTGTTTGCCTCACCCAGCTCTTTGGAGATCATGGGACGTGACTCATGTTTGCTCCAGCAATATTTTTAATTTTTTTTTTTAAATTTTAATTCATTTTCAGAGCTTTTTTTTTTTTTTTTCAGAGCTTGAGGGGAGGAGAATTTTTGTGGAAAAGGGCAGGGTGAGAGCAGGGTCAAACAGAGCTCATGCAAAGTTGAACCAGGGCAGGTTCAGATTGGATATTTGGGAAAAAAAAAATTGCCTGGAAGAGTGGTCAGGCATGGGAAGGATTGGCCCAGGGAGGTGCTGGAGTCACCATCAAGGTGGGAAGAGACCTTTAGGATCATCCAATCCCAGCTGATTCCAGCACCACCATCATCCCTGAGAGGAGGATATCATCCCACATCCCTCTTGAAGAATTCCTGTCATCCCAAGCCTCTGCTCTGGAGCCAGGCTGGGAGAGCTGGGAATGTTCAACCTGGAGAGGAGAAAGCTCCAGGCAGAGCTCAGAGCCCCTGGCAGGGCCTGAAGGGGCTCCAGGAGAGCTGCAGAGGGACTGGGGACAAGGCCTGGAGGGACAGGAGCCAGGGAATGGCTCCCAGTGCCAGAGGGCAGGGCTGGATGGGAGATTGGGAATTGGGAATTGTTCCCTGGCAGGGTGGGCAGGGGCTGGGATGGAATTGCCAGAGCAGCTGGGGCTGCCCCTGGATCCCTGGCAGTGCCCAAGGCCAGGTTGGACACTGGGGCTGGAGCAGCCTGGCACAGTGGGAGGTGTCCCTGCCATGGCAGGGGTGGGATGGAAGATCTTTATTAAGATCCAACCCAAAGCATTCCATGATTCCATGATCTTGGAGCACGACTTCAGTATCAGGCCTGATCCCATCAAGGCAGGCTCACTTGGAAGGGAATTTTCTGCTCAGCTTTCCTCCTTTTTCCAGGAAAATCCTCATATCTGCCTGTCAAAGTCCTGATTTTTAAGTAGAATTTCACCCCTGTTCCTTTCTCTTTGCCTTCCATTTGGTTACAACGACACTGGAACCACTTGGCCACACATTTATCTTTGGGATTAAAGAGAATATCCTGCATTTATCCCAAAGTCAAGGATAAACCATGAAATCCTTTTGCCATTGATTATTTTGATGCATTTTCCGCATTTCCCTCAGCCATCAGGAGCTCCAATTTCCCCCCAGGCTGAACTTTGGCCTCCTGCTGAGGAATCTCTGCAGTTTTCCTTGGAAAAATTCCAAGCCTTGATTTTTTTTCCCCATCCATCACCCTGCCCACAATTTTGGAGCAATGACTTTGGCCTGTTTTTGCTACTTAGGGGCTAAATTCCTTCAGTTCTTCCACACCTTCATTCCATGTCTTTTTTGAGTAGGTTGGAAATTTTTTAATAGGGAATTTTGGTGTAAGAAAATTTTTAATAGGAAATTTTGGTTTAATTACGCAGGATTTTCTGTGGAGTATAACAAATTAACCGTGGCAATTTAAAGTGTTTCATTCTCTTCATTTTTTTTTTTTTTTTTTTTTTTTTTTTTTTTTTAATATGGAGGTAACAGAAAAACGCATGGATTTCAAATATAATGTTCCAATAATAATAGTAATAATAATAATAATAGTAATGATAATAGTAATAATAATAATAATAATAATAATAATAATAATAATAATAATAATTTAAATAATTAAATAATGTGGAAAATATTTCAGAATATTTCAGAATATTTCAGAATTGCTACCACAGTTATTCTCTTTTATTTCCAACATGAACCCGGGATGGGAACATCACCTGGAGAGAGCAGGAGAACGATGGCAAAACGTGGCTGAACTAAAGACTTAGGACCAGATTCCTGCTCTTATTCCCCAAATCCCACAAAACTGAGCTGCTCTTACACCAAACACCAGCAGGGCTGAGAATGGAGGTGGTGTTATCCAGTTTTAACCCCCCCGCCCTGGAATTTGGGAATTTTCCGTAACCGGGATTTGAAGCGTCCCCGAATTCGGCCGCCCACGCGGGAAACGTCTCGGAGCAGGTGCTCAGTCCTGGCTGGCTCCACCAGGGCTTTGTGGGATTCTGATCTCAGTGCCCAGTTATGATCCCAAACAAAAGGCTTTCAGAGAAATTCCAAGTGAAGAAACCGAGGAGGATGGAGTGACGGGAAGGACGGTCCCAAAACCCATTAAGAGGGATGAGGAGTTGGGAAAAAGCCAAAAAGCCCCAAGGGTTTTGTGCTGGGTTTGCTCCTCCTGCTTCCCAGATCACCTGGTGGAGAAACCAGAGAGCAGATCCTTCATTTTAGAGGAGATTCCAACCAACTGCTGCCTTGAACATATTAAAAATTTCAGAATTCCTACTGAATAATCTCTCCTGGATTAAAGTCCTGGGAGTAATTACAGCAAGTGCTGATTTAGTTTTATTTTTTGCGTGTTGTGTTTTGGAGCTCCAAAAGCTGGCAAAAACCAGGAGAAAATCCTACAAAATGGAGAAAAATTTGCTGCTTGTTTGAGCCCAACTGATCCAGTTGGAATTCAATGGTCCTGGCGGGTCCCTTCTAACTCAGGATATCCCATAATTCCATAATTCAGGTCACAACCTGAAGTTTTGTGTTTTACTTCCAAGGTCTGCTCTCTCTTCTCTCCCCATCTCTCCTGCCGTTTGCTTTATGACCTTTCATTTATTTGATGCCTAAATCCCTGCTTTTAATTTCTGTTGGGAAAAAAAAAAAAAAAAAGAGGGATAAACAGTCACATTTCCTAAAAGAGGAGTCAGCACCCTCCCTCCTGTGCTTCCCTGATTTATTAATATTAAAAATGAAGGAATTCTAGTGCTGGTCTGTACTGGGGAACCATTTCTGGCCTAATTTGTGGAAGGGAAATATAGAGAGGGCTTTCCCTGATCATGGAATCATGGAATCATGGAATAAAAGAATCATGGAATCATGGAATAAAGGAATAATGGAACCATGGAATCATGGAGCCATGGAATCAAGGAATAATGGAATAATGGAATAAAGGAATCATGAAATAATGGAATAATGGAATGATGGAATAATGGAATCATGGAAAGAATCATGGAATAATGGAATAAAGGAATCATGGAACCAGGGAATGGTTTGGGTTGGATGGGCTTAAATCCCACCCAGTGCCAGCCCTGCCGTGGCAGGGACACCTCCCACTGTCCCAGGCTGCTCCAGCCCCAGTGTCCAACCTGGCCTTGGGCACTGCCAGGGATCCAGGGGCAGCCCCAGCTGCTCTGGCAATTCCATCCCAGCCCCTGCCCACCCTGCCAGGGAACAATTCCCAATTCCCAATCTCCCATCCAGCCCTGCCCTCTGGCACTGGGAGCCATTCCCTGGCTCCTGTCCCTCCAGGCCTTGTCCCCAGTCCCTCTGCAGCTCTCCTGGAGCCCCTTCAGGCCCTGCCAGGGGCTCTGAGCTCTCCCTGGAGCTTCTCCTCTCCAGGTTGAACATTCCCAGCTCTCCCAGCCTGGCTCCAGAGGGGCTCCAGCCCTCTGCTCATCCTGGACTCATTCCTACAGATCCACATTTTTCTTGAATTGGGAACCCCAGAGTAGAGATTGGGGATCCCCATCCCACCCTTCTCTGTCCAGGAAGTCGAGGGAATGAGCTGGGCCTACAACTCTTGCTTTACAAAGCTGCACTGAGGTGAAATGAAACCTTCCTTGCCTAAAGCCTGAGCCTGAGGTGTTTCCAGCACTGAGAGCCTTCAGCTTTCCCTGCATCTTCATTTCACTGGAATATCCGGATGGAAACCACATTCCAAGGATGGTTCGGTCCACGCTGGTGTCAGGGAGCAGCTCCTGGCGCTGGGAATTGTTGAAATCCATGAGGTTCTCCTGGGAACAGTCTCAGGCTCTGCTCTCCCTTTCCCCCCATCACTCCAACACATGGAGCTCCAAGGAACCCACTGTGGGGCTGATTCCCACCCTGGAGAACACCACAGGAGAATTTTGAGGCTTTTAAAAGTTCCTCTATGACCCTGCAGCTAAAAAAAGTGCAAACCCACCTGTTTTAGACCAACTCCCGTGGCAGGAACATGGAATATTTCACTTTTCAAGGCCTGGTGAAGGAGTTTGTGGTCACCTGCAGACACCCACGTGCACAAAGCCTTGTTTTAATCATTAACCCAGCCAAACTCAAGATTAAGCTGTCGTGTCCCAGCCTAACGTGCTGAAAAGATCAAGGCATTTAATGAAGTGTAAAATCCATCCCGCTGACGACGCGAGGAGCGTCGCCCTCTCCGGGGAGAACTCCGTGCAGAAAATGTGGCTTTTTAATGAAAGTTCTTTGTGTCTGGTTCATATTCTGGGCCATGAGAACAGATTGGGGCTGTTGCTGTTGTTTTGGCACATTCACAGCCTGAAGGGCTGCACCACTTGATTTTTTTCTTAACAACTTGAACTCCTTGGCAGCCAGCCCCGCTCCAGAGTGGATTTCTCCCCTCCTGTTTCATGGCATGGTTCATTAGCAGATCCACTCCTGTAGCTGGGGAGGAGAGCAGGAAGAATTGAAGAATTTCTGAGCTGCTTCATGCTCAGTTCACAGCTCTGAGAACTCAGACCCGGCCTTGAGACACTCAGTCAATTACTCTCTGTCTCGCAGTGATTATTCCTGACCTGGCTTCCTCCTCATGGAGGTTAAACTCGGCCTAATTGTGGAGGCAGAATTAAAAAATCCCAACCCTGAGAGAGCGAAGATCGACTGTGGGAGACTTTTCAAGCTCCATTTTAAGATGGAGTTGGCAAAGGGCACCTAAAATTTAGGTTACCAGGGGAAAGGGCTGGAAAACACATCCTGGGAGGGGATGTTTGGGGTTTAGTCTGAAGGAGAGGAGACTCAGGGGGCTCTGAAGGTCTCTTCCAACCCTGATGATTCCATGGCTGTGGGAAATGAGAGGGGTCTATGCTGAGACAGAGCTTGCCCAAATCACACAGCAAATTTATAGAGCAATTCTCTTAAAATCCAGTTGTTCAGCGTGAGGGTGTCTTGGTGAAGATTCCTCCCTCGCTCTCAGAAATCCCAGCTTTAGGAACGGTTTAGAACGTAAAAACAATCCTCATCCTAGTGCAGCATTCCTTCCTTTCCAGACAGCTGTGCTCTCCACATCTGCTGCAGGGCTCCTGCAATCCAGGTTTTCCTGAGAGCAAGTTGTCACCACACCCTGGATGTTCCAGCAAATCCCAGTTTGCTCAGACTCCACCAGTGGGCCAGGAGCGTTCAGTGCCTCCTTCCTGTAACATTTACGCAGGAATATGAACTTCCAACAGCAGAACACAACGCGCCCCTGGTGAGTAATAAAATACCAAATTTCCTTGCTGCTGGAATTAAATAACCTCGTTCTGTCACTCACTGTAGGATATCAGCAGTTGCAAATCTCAGCTTTAAGGGAAAACCACCGGGGGAAAAGGGAACAGGTGATTTTTAGCTTTAGTCCGGAGCTGTGGAAACTCTTGAAGGCATCCATCTGTGTGTATTCCTTCGCTCCTTAAAAAGGTTTTCCAAATTTAGCTCTCTGCAGATTGTTGGAGGGGAGGAATAAAGGTGTACTTGTCTGGGAGTAAAATCTGTTTGGTGGGAAGCTTTTACTCCATTTAAAGACTCCAAACTTCCTCTCAGTGTAAGGCAGAGCAATCCCTGGGGAGCAGCTGTTCCCAGAGCTCCTGGCAGGGTTTGTGAGGTTCCTTGCTCAGGGATGGTCACAGGCAGCTGCCCCTCTTGGAAGGATTTTATTTTTACAGAATTCCAGGATCATAAAGGTGGGAAGAACCCTTCAGGATCATCCAGTGCCACCCCAGCACCACCACTTGATTTTTTTCTTAATAACTTGAACTCCTTGGCAGCCAGCCCCGCTCCAGAGTGGATTTCTCCTCTCCTGTTTCATGGCATGGTTCATTAGCAGATCCACTCTTGTAGCTGGGGAGGAGAGCAGGAAGAATTGAAGAATTTCTGAGCTGCTTCATGCTCAGTTCACAGCTCTGAGAACTCAGACCCGGCCTTGAGACACTCAGTCAATTACTCTCTGTCTCGCAGTGATTATTCCTGACCTGGCTTCCTCCTCATGGGGGAAGGAATCACCAGCATCACCCAAACCCTGTCCCCAAGGCCACATCCAGACTCCTCTGGGACAATTCCAGTGACTCCAAACCTCCCTGGGCAGCTCATCCCAAGGCCTGACCACTCTGCCAGGGAAATTTTCTTTCCCAGTCTCCAACCTGAGCCTCCCCTGGTGCCATTTGAGGCCATTTCCTCTCCTCCTTTCCCTGTCCCTCCTGTCAGGGATTGTGCAGAGCAGTGAGGTCCCCCCTGAGCCTCCTCTTCTCCAGACTTTCCAGGGATCCAGCTCCCAGCTTGGTGGGCAGCTCAGGTGTCCAGCTTCCCCATCAAACTTACAGATCCAGCAGCTGAAAAGCTGAAGATGGAGCCTCCTCTTTCCTGCGGCACTTTCTGCTTTAGTGCATTCTGAATAAAACCTTCTCACATGTCTGAAAAAGCAAATTCCCTCTTTAACTGATTCAGGGGGAAGTTAAAGATGTCCGTGGTAACAAAATAAATAATGGATGAAAAACATGGGTCGTGCTTTGTTACAGCATCTCATGATAGCACAGTTCTTTTATTTATTTTTTTTTTTTAAGTGTTAAACTGCAGCTTTTATTTAATGGAACTCCCCAGCCAAGGCTGGCATTCATCAATCTGGAATTTATTAACCCTGATCCTCTTTCTACAGATGCTTTAAATAAAATTGGGGCTGTTTTTTATTTACTGCAACTGCTGGCCCTCACTGGCAGGTGGAAGTGAACAGCAGGAAAAGCTGCCAGAGAGTTTTCAGGCAGGGAATGGCACTGGGAATGTCCCAGGGTGATGGGGAACACGTGCAGGGGCAGCAGTGGTGTTTGCTGGGGGTTCCACATTTCCCAACGTGGGCAGCAGGGAGTGAAACTTCCTTCCAACAGGGAAATTCCCACTCCTCAAAGACCTGGAGAACCTTCCAGAGGATGACAGGGAGTTCAACACTTATTTTCATGAGGCAGGTGCATGAAGGACATCAAGATGAAGTCAAAAATTCCTGCAGGATTTTCCTGAGCAGCTGAATTCTCCTCCTGAGATGTAAAAGCTTCTGCTGGGAAAAAAAAAACAAAAAACAAACCAACAGAGGCTTAACCTTCCTGAATATATTTTTAATTAACACCTCAACTCCTGGGAATTCCATCCCTGGGATATAGCTCACGTGAGGGCAGAGGGAACTCGAGGCAACAACCTCACTTTGAAAATCTTGGGGAAAAACCCTCTTAGAAAATCTTGAACTTTGAAAATCTTTATTTTTCCAGCTTTTCCGAGGTCGTGGAAGGGGAAAATCATCCCCAGCTTGGAGCTGATTTCTCCCCACACTGATCCCAGCCTGCCAGGGATCCTCCTGAGCCTGTTGCTCCTTGTTTCTGATTTTTAAATTCCCTGCTGGAATGTTGAGCCTGGGAAAGGTTCGGGTACATCCTGCCCCTGTATTTTTTTATCTGGGCTATACCTGGAAGGTCTTGAATCCAGTTTTCCTGGTTTAAAAATCTGGTTTGGGACTAAAGTCTGAGTGGGGGAAGGTGAAAGAAGTGGATTAGGGCCCCAGCCCAGCTGCTGGGAGAGTGGGGAAGCTGCAGAGTCCTCACACACCCTGTGTCTCTTGTAGCTCCTTCAGGAGCTGCAGGAAGGGTCTGAGCTCCTCTCCCAGTCCCTCCCTGGGTGAATGTCACCCAAGCCAAGGTGACATCACTCTGACACTCTCCGGCCTCCAGTTATCCTCATTTTTTTTTTTTTTAACCTGGAAATGTGCTCAGCATCCCCTGAGAGTGGGAGATTCAACCCTTCCTCCAACAAGCTTTGAGCTCAGAGGTACAACCTGAACATCCAAAGGACTCACATGTCCAGCGAGGGCAGGGGGGTTTCGGGTAAAGCCGTGGAGTAAGAGCCTGAGGTGAGAGATGCAGGACTCCATGTGGCTCTCCAAAATGCCGTTTATTGTACCCAAGATGTCACAGCAGTCCAGGTCGTGGGTGGCAGAGCCTGTGCCTACAGCTGCCAGCTCCAGCTGCAGGCAAGCCTGAAGACCCTTTTATTGTAAATGCAGGTGAACCCGGTGGGAAGAAATGCTGATGTGTGGCTCCAGCTCAGAAGCTGAATGATTTCTTTATTATAACTCTGCTATAACACATTAATATACTATTTAAAGGAGATACTAAAGCTACAAACCTACTTTTCTCACTACCAAATCTAACCCACAACTGGTGCCCTTCTCTGAGAGCCCAGCCACAGGTGGGTTGGATTGGCCACCAGGCTCAAACAATCCTCACCAGAATCCAACCAAGCAATCACCCCAGGGAAACAATTCTCCAAACACATTCCACATGGGGAAAACAAGGAGCAGGAATAGAAATTGTTTTCCCTTTCTTTCTCTCTCTGCTGCTCTATGAAAAATCCTGAGAGAGAGAAGAATGTGCTGCCACACCCTTTAATTCTGGTTACATTTTGAGCATCTTAATACAGAAGAACCAATCTATACCTATTACCTATAGCCTATAGCTATTATCATCACCATATTATGGTCAATACTGTCCAACCACACGAGTTAGTGTGCTACAGGTTAAGCTTAAAGTTGTTTTTCAGTTTTCCTGCACTGGAAAACTCTTAGACCTTTTTTCTACTTGCCACATCGATGTGTCTTGTTTGCCTGTGGTATCTTTCTGCTTGGTGAAAGCATCTTTTTGTTTGTGGTCAGCTCATCCTTTGCTCTAAGTCATAAAAACCCCTTCCAACTCAACCTTTACCTTCTTAGTTGTCCAGCAAGACTGGCTCAGCAGTTGTCAATTTACACAGCTATTGTTCTCCTCTCTCAAAACTTGCTTCCATCTCTATTCCATTCTCAGGTTCTGCACTCAGAGATCTTTCTGCCAAGCATGCATAGCTGTTAAACATTCTTGTCAAAATCCTTCCCAACACCATGGCAGGGGTTTCCATCGATTTTCCCTCTCTTGGATGATGCCTTTTGCAGCCAGACAGAGTTTTGCCCGTGCTCCGAGCTCTGCTTAGAAACCACGTGGCTGAGATTAGTGAATCCCTGTGCCAAGCCAAAAACAAAAAAAAATGGGATCTGAGGCAGGATATATTAAAATATCTCCCTGGTACAACATCCCAGCAAGGCACAGCTTCCTTTTCCATCAAAAAGCCCCAGAGCTGCATCCTCAGGTGTCTCCAAGAGCTGGGGCTTAGCTCTGGAAGAAGCTGGAGGAAGGACAGGAGGTTGATGTCCCTCAGGATGAAATTGGGGAAAGGAGGAGAAAACTCTGTGGATTGTGGTCAGTCTGAAAGGAATTAGAGTTAGAAGGAAGGCACAGCAGGAGCAGCCACAGAACAGAGAAATAAGGGTTTCATTTATTTATTAAGGGTTTAATTTAATTTCAAATGTGTCCAGCTGGGGCACATTTTATGGTGGGACAGGCCCAAAGTCCTCCTGAACATGTCCAGACCACAGGAATCCATCACTGCCTTGGCCAGTTGGGAATGTCCTGAGCTATGGTGCCTCTCCCATCATCATCCTCATTGGTTATTACTACACAAAACCCATTTTTTTTTTTAATTATTATTACATCAAAAACAGGTTTCAGGATTTTTTATCCTCTGTTATCCATGATCCCACCCAGAGTGGCCCCCTTTGATCACATCCCAGTCCTCTCTGCTCTGGTTCTGTGGTCAGAGGTGGCCCTGAGTTCTCAGCACCAGCCAAATCCAGCTGAGGAAGAGCAATGGGAGCCTGGACAGGGAATTCTCCCCTCAATTCCCTCTAGCCATGGGGGTTTGCAAGATCTGGTGTGAAAAAACTGCCAAATGAAAAGTCAGCCCTGTTGCATCAGATAACTCTGGAAGTGCAGGAAAAGGAAATTTGCCCAGACCACAAAGCCTGTGGAAATGGAAGCCACAAAGATTTTGGCCTTCCCTTCCCTCTCTGATCCTCACACTTTTATCCCATCTTGTACAGCTGCTTCCCATTTTTTTTTCCCCTCCTGGTTCTCCTGAGGACCTGTCCATGGCTGTGGTGTGTTTTGGTCTGTGTCGAGTTTTATCCTTTTTTTAGCCAGGGTCAGGATTAAATGTGTGAGAGGGTATTTCTTGTTGGGACTCAGGTGTTTATCAGTTCTTGTCTCTGTCACAGTCTCACAAACCCTGAGTTCTGCAGCACTTCACTCCAGCAAACCAAAAATGGAGCCCATCTCTCTCTCTCCAAGACCTTTTAAGGATAAACTGTGCAATTCAGAAATGACACCTCAATTATTTTCACTTTTAACCCAATACCCAACCACCCGTGCCCGCAGTGGGGACTTTTTGATCCAATTGCACAAAACCACCCAAAGCCATGGAGAAGGAGATGGTGAAGAAGGAGCAGCCTCCACCCTAAAACCTCCACCTTGCTTTCTATCCATTCCTGCATTCCAAACCCTTCAACTCTGAGTTTCCCACCCTGTGCTATCACACACTTCTATTCTAACTCCACACCTATAATCTCAGTTTTATTATTGAATTTTGGCAGCTTCTCCAGGGCCTCAGGTCAATGCAGTGTTCTCCTGGGGGTCAGGGCCTGGCAGCACAGAAAAATCCAAATTCTCAGCAGCCAGCATTCCACAGATCTGGATAATTTCCAGGTCTGGATCCTGCTGGAGCACCTCCACTCTCAGGTTCAGCATCCAGCCTGTGACCTCTGGTGATCCAAGGAATAATGCATGGGATTGCAGAGGTTCAGTATTCCCCATGGATGGCTGGAAACACCTGCTGGATTTTCCTGCCGCTGTCAGACCCCCCTCAAGCTTCTTGAGGACAAGAAATCCTCATTCCAGGAATCAGGGAATCCTATTAAAGCCTGGATCAAGCTGGGGGTGAGGGGAAATTTGAGTTTCGGCCTCCTGTAGACAGAGGGGATGCCCTGAAATTTTGGAGCTGAAGCTGCGTCAGGATAGGAGGGGGGAGAGGGAGGAGAAGGCAAAGGGCTTTGCAGGGCTCCTCTGGGAGCTGGAAGAGATTCCTGCACATCCAATTAGTGGGATGGAGAGCAGATTAAAACCAGATTATTGTCGCTGCAGCTGAGCAGGAGCTCCCTTCTGCTCAAGATGCTGCTCAGATGTGAGTCAGGGTGGCCTTCCCCTCCCCAAAAGTAATTCAGGGAAGCACCTGCCCCATCAGCAGGTTTAAATATTCACATCATTTTTGAAAGGATTATTAAATTATTAAATGCAATTCTATTTATCCATTATTCTTGCTTTTCTTTTTTTCCCCCCTTGGTTGCGGCGTGGCTTTGAATCCATCCTGGAAATTTGGAATTTCCTTAAGCAAAATGCTCGGGGTCATTTGCATGGTGATTTGCATGCAAATGCCCGGGCAAACATCCTGCTTTTGAGCAAGGCTTTTCTCCTCTGGTGCAGTTTGGTTGTGAAATTCTGACCTTTGTTGGATTTGTGGTTGCAACTGAACTCGCTGGGCAGAGAAAGAGGCTGGAAAAATCCTTTCCATACACAAAGCACAGCAGCAGGAGCAGCAGCAGCAAGAGGCAGGATGAGAACACATCCCACGGGAAGCTTTTCCAAAGGTGATGGAGCCAAGGGACGGATGGAGTCAAAGCTTTAGGTAGGAACAGGAAGACAGGCGGGATGGGTACAGCCACTGCAAGGAGTCCTGCCAGGCTTCCCAGGCAGCCTTGGGAAAGCCATCTCCTCTCTTTTTGCCTCCATTCCCTCTGGAAAACGTGGGTGGGTGCTTCCTTCTTTCCAATCCTGTCATTTATTCCTCATCCTGGAGACGCTGGCATCTCACCAGGTGGCACCTGAGCGTTCTGGCTCCTGCTGTTTGTCCAAGCAAAGGAGGTTGGAGAAAAGCTGGAGTGGGACACGAACCCTGCAAATGGACCTGGGAAAAGTCAGGACAAATTGATTTGCGCTGTAAATTGCTCCAGTTCTTTCCATGGAGTCATGGAATGGTTTGGGTTGGGAAAAATCACCCAGTTCCACCCCCTCCGTGGGCAGGCACGCCTTCCTCTATCCCAGGGTGCTCCAAGCCCCATCCAGCCAGGCTTTGGACACTTCCAGGGATGAAGCAGTCCCGGCCCTGGGCATCTTTAGATGATCCTTGAGGTCCTTTTCAACCCAAACACAATTCCCTGCACACGAGGTCTGATCCCAGAGATTTGGATCAATTAACATGCATCAACTGGCACAACGCAGTAACATTTTCTCCTTCTCATTCACTTTGAATCATTTCAGGAGGAGCTGAGCAGGGAGCAGAACGGGATATCCACGTAGGAACGCGCATTCATTCCCACACATGAATATTCCTGGTCGGGCCTTTTCGATGCGCAGAACAGAGCATTTCTGGGCATTTCTCCATATTTAAAAATACATCCTGGCAATCCCAGGGAATAACACCCGGACACTTCCACTTTGGCCCGACAGGCTCCTTTCCTCCCTGATTTTGTGTCGCTGTTGAGACAGGGACGGGAATGAGGAGACTCCATCTTCAGAAGGCAAAGAATGATCTTTATTCAAAAGCACGTTTCTCTTTTATAGGGAACATCGTGAACATTAATTCCATTGGTTTTAGAGTAAAAATATTTCACCTGATTTGTACACTGGACTTAGGTCGGTGTGGCAGAACATATCTATAAAAAATGTGAACGGAAAGCAAGATAATAATCGTTTACATTCCTCCTGGACTTCTTCCCAGGCTTAGCCTGGCAGAAATTTTTCTCTTTTTCTCTCTGACTGAACTGAGAATATGCACAATTTTAGAATGGCTCCCTGCTAAGCTGAGCCTGGGGCTCGCCAAAGCCAAGCCCTGAGAGCAGGGCCGCCATCCCGGTGAGGCCGCGCTCGTGGTGGCCACCGTGGTGGCCACGTCCCCACTCCTGGCAGGAGCCACCGAGGGTGCTGCCAGCAGCTTGGGGACACCAGGCCTCGGTGACCCTCCTGTGCCACCCTGAGGCGGGGGCAATGCCACCCTCACAGATCCATCCCTGGAAAGAGAGCTGCTCTTGGGAAGAAAGGCCCCGTGTTGGCATAAGGTGTTTGTTGGGTTTTTCGTTGCTTTTAGCTATTTTTTGTGATTTTTTGTTGTTCAGGGACAGGTAATCTGCCCTTCATTTGCATACAGAGAACAGAGATTGTTACTAAATGCTGCTGCTTGGGGGTTTTGCGCAGCCACAGGAAATCCCCCAGGCTGGGAGATGTCTGGAGAGGGACTTTGGACGAGGGCATGGAGTGATGGGACAAGGGGGAATGGCCTTAAACTGGAGGAGGGCAGGGCTGGATGGGAGATTGGGAATTGGGAATTGTTCCCTGGCAGGGTGGGCAGGGGCTGGGATGGAATTGCCAGAGCAGCTGGGGCTGCCCCTGGATCCCTGGCAGTGCCCAAGGCCAGGTTGGACACTGGGGCTGGAGCAGCCTGGCACAGTGGGAGGTGTCCCTTAAAATCCCTTCTAACCCAAACCACTCTGGGATTCATGTCCCAAATACAAACAGAACATATTCTAGTTGTAGTTTTAATTAGATGCTTATAAATGTCTGTTTTAATTAACTACTCACAGTCTCCAGGATAATCTGTGCGATTCCAAGCTGCAGTTAAATCTGCCCCCACGGCATTAAACATCCCATAGATAACATTTAAGAGGAATTATTTGACAAGCTGCACTTTCCAGGTGAATTTAAATGGATTTCCTGTCCAAGGCAGGAACATTTTGCTTTGGAGGAACCAAGGCAGAGCAGTAAAAAGACTTTCAGTCAGCACAGCCAGCGCTGTTTTCTGTTTGCATGGTAAAAAATACAGATAAGGCACAACTCCCCAAATTTAAACCATTTCCTTGTGGCCAGAAATCCTTTTGGGTCTCCCCAAAACTTGCTGAGGGCTCCAGGGGATGGCAGCTGGTAGAGAGGTGGCCTGTGGAGAAGTGCAGAGCAGATCAAGCAGCAGAAGCACAGAGTGCAAGGCTCTGTGATATTCAGAACAATCTCAGGCAGAGTTTGTGGTGGGGTTTCTGCCCCCCAGTCTGCTCCTGGAGTCTTCAGAACTCTCTGGTGACGCTTTTCACCTTCCTCTTCCCTGTGTACCCAGAAATAAATGTCATTTACCTCGACAGATCTCAAACTCTCAGCAGATGGGGCAATTTTTGAGCGGCACAAAGCTTTGGAGCAGGTATTGGAGGAGCTGGGCTCTGCCTTAGCCAGGTGAGGGAGTTCTCCCAAAAAATTCCTCATGTTCCATGCAGGGAGCGTGGAACAGATGTTCCTGTGCTTGAACATGTCCCGGGGAAGGCTGAAATCCTGCAGGTTTGAATTCCTGACCCTTCAGAGGAGCCATCTTCCCTCTGTCTTATTTTTTACTGCTGTGGTCCCCTCTATACTGGGTAAAAAAAAAAAAAAAAAAGGATTAAGAGGAATGTAAATAAACTGAATTTATGTCTGTAAACATCTGAAAGAGCCTGGCAATCCACTGTCAAGTGGCCTGGAAAAGGTGTTGAATGATCCCTGCCTAGTTTGCCACTCTTGTTGTTGCTGTCACTCTTGTTGTTGTTGTCACACAAAAAAAGCTTCATTCACATTTTAAAACCTAATTAACCAACCAAATGAAAGCTTCTTTTCAATTCTGGGCACCTTAGCAGAAATTATTTACCCGGATTTGCCAGTTTTTCTGTTATCTGCAAACAGCTCAGCCTTGGAGGCTGACAGGATTAAGTGGGGTCGTTGCTCTGTCCCCCAGAGATTTGGAAAGCTGTGGGGACAGAGTCTGGAGTCCTCAAAACCCAGGTCTGCCAAGAGGAGTCCATCAAAAGGAAAAATATCCCAGTCTGGAGCCTCTGGAGTGCATATTGTGCCGAATTTATCCTTGGAGAGGACGTAAAGCCAATTCTCCGCAAATGGTCATCAATCCTAGAGCCAATAGTGCTGGAAAAGCCCTTCCATAGAAATTATCCTATTATATCCCAGATTATCCACCTGGGTCTTGGGCTGGGGTGTGAAACAGCAGGAGGTTTGCCAGCTGCTTCAGCAGTTTCCCTGAGCAGCTCCCACTGAATCCCAGAATGATTTGGTGGGAAGGGATCTTAAAGATCATCCCATCGGATTCCACTATTCCAGGTTCTCCAGCCTGGCCTTGGACACTTCCAAGGAGCCAGAGGCAGCCACAGCTGCTCTGGGCACCCTGTGCCAGGGCCTGCCCACCCTGCCATGGAATAATTCCTTCCCAATATCCCATCAAACCCTGCCTTTCTTCCATTTAAAACTACTGCCCTCAATGGTTTCAATTTTTTGACCTCAGTGGTTGAGCTCTGGTTTGGTTTTTAATTTAGGAAAACCCTGAACTTCCAGCTCTTCCCAGCTGATCCCGAGTGGTTCAAGTGCTGCAGTGCTTGGATTGTGCCTTTTCCTGGAGGAAGCAGGGAATGCCCTGGGAAGCTCCTGTGGAAAAGCAGGAAGTGCCACATCTGCAGCCCTCTGCGGCCACGCAGCCGACTGGGAAAATCCAGGGAAATAGGAGGAAAAATGCAAACAAAACCAGCATCCTTGAAATCCATCCGGCTTTCAGGAGGTGAACATAAAATTCTGGGGTTTTAACTGAAAAGCAGAGAAACTTGGAGGATTTCTTGTTGTTTATGAGGGTTTTTTTTTCCTAAACTCCCTTGTCCAACCTCGCCCCCCTCCCCTGCCTCTGCAGAGCCGCTAAAGGCTCAGAATGGAAATATTTTTGTATGGATGCAGTGGAAAACACCCGCTGCAGCCGGATGCCGGAGATCAGGAGGCCTGACCCAGAATCTGCACAGGGGCAGACATGAAAGGAGGAAAATCCCATTCGCCGAGGTTTTCTGGGAGCAGCTCCCTCCTGCCTCCGCGGAGTCACGCACACGCCGGCTCCGACGCTCCCACAGCAATTCCAGAGCTTTTCAGGCTTCATCCTGGATGGACAGAGGCCACGAGGACTGGGAATAATTACCAGCTGGAGAAGATGTTCGTCTGCAAGGGAGAAGTTTTGCCAGCTCCTAGGAGGAGAAGCACAATCAATCCCACGCCTCCTTGTTTTCCTTCCCTTCATCGCCGCGGTTCCGACTGATTTTGATTACTCTGGCGCCAAATAAATGAAAACATTTCATGGCCATTTAATCACTGGGAAGAAAGGGAAAAATGCCTGGCTGATGGATGTTTATAAATGCGCTGCGTGGATAAGGGGGATGGCTCTTCGCTGCCCGGAGCAGCAGTTGGGAAAGCAAACTTCCAGCAGGAAGAACCTGACTCAGCTCCCGCTGGCTCAGGGGGTTTCAGCGTCAGGAGAAAGGGAATAGCAGTGCTGTCCTCATCCCAGCTTGTCCCAGGTGTCATCCAAAGGTTTTCCTGCTTGTTGGGCTAATGGAATCATGGAGTGGTTTGGCTTGGGACCAACCGTTTCTTCAAGGGTTCAGGAAGCACCCAGATAAATCCCCTGCTCTGGCGCGCGAGCGGGGACAAGCGTGGAAAAACCCCACGTGCATTCCCAGGAAAGCTGCTCCCGCCTGTGCCCGACGTTCAGCAGCGCCTAAGGACGGAAACCGAGCCGATAAAACTGATTACAGCTACATAAATCAATGTCAAAATCTTGTTAGAATACTGGGGTTTCTTACATATTCCTCAACTTAGACAATTCCAGGGCTCTTGTCCAGGCCCTGCTATCTGGATAACTCCTACCCTCTGGAATTGCTGTTTGAGGTTTCTCCTATGCTGTGATGTCATTGTCCGTGGGATGATATTTCAGCCCCACAGAAACTGTGTGCATTATGCATTATTACCCAACGACACAGAAATGCACCGAGTTTTAAGTAACACAGAAGGAAATCTGGTGTTGATCACTCCTAGTCAGCTCCGATGGAGATAATTTGAATATTTGATTTAATTAGCCTTTAATGTGCCTCCCGTGGCACAGCTGGATTTCTGCTGAAGGCCACAGAAATGTCTGGACAAAAAGGAAAATGGAGCTAAAGGGATGGAATATCTTTTATTTTGCATGCCTGTATAGGCTGCAGTTGTGTTTTCTGATGGTTTAAAAAAAAAAAAAAAAATGTTCAACCTCACAGCAAATTTGTTCCCTGACTCGAAAGGGAATATGGGAATTACCTACTTTCTACAAAGAAATAAAAGCGAATTTGTGGGAAATAGATTGTTAGAAAATTCTTAAAGCCTGACAGAAAACTCACGTATTATACATCTGTGTGCAAACCTTAAGATAGGAGATACTGACTTAGAAATGCCATAAGTCAGGCATTATTAAGAGAGAAATAAAAGTAAAAACAAGCTTCAAAAGATAGCCTTACAAATAGCACTAAATACTTCAGAGAAACAGAACTATGAAAGATACATTGTAGTAAGACCCACAAGAAATAATTCAAAATTTTTAGCTTTATAGCATTTACAACACAGTGTAGCTAAAACAGATAAACCAAGAAATATTTATAGTGTATTACAATTAAGAAATAGTTAACTTCTAATAATAATAGCATGAATTGTAGACATCAAACAACAGACAATACAGACATCTGTGTAATTTATCCCAGATTAAATAACTCAGCTAAAAAACAGGCCTGACCTAAATGAACTTCTCCTTCTGGTTTGACTCCATCCTACAAATTCTGCATCAGTGGCTGCAGGAGAATGTTCTGGTAAAACATTCCACCACATTTGGTCCTTTTTCTCCCTGGATACAAGAACTCTTTTATTGATTTCTATTTTATTTCTTTCTCTATTCTCATTTTTAAAATGTATTTGTTTCCATTTTATTTCTTTCAATTGCATTTATTAATTTCCATTTTTGTTTCTTTCTTGATTTCCATTTCATTTCTTTCTTTATTTCCATTGTATTTATTTATTTCCATTTTATTTCTTTATTTTCTTTTGATTTATTTCGAAATATAGGCAACACAGACATCTGCATTGTCTCGCCCTTCACATAAAACTAAAAATAAAACAAAAGTCTTTAAAACACCTCTCACTTACCCCATATCTAAATCAGAAAAGAAACTTAATCCAACACGAATTAATAGACACAATTCCAGCATTTCACACAATTTCCAGCAATTCCTTCCTGCTTTGTCAGCCACATTTTGGGAGAACCTCTGTAATTGTTCTTCTCTCTGCTGGCTGGGCACCAAGGTAGATTTCCGTGGAATGGGTTGGGTTGGAAGAGACCTCAAAGCTCATCCAGCTCCACCTGGATGCGGGCAGGGAGCCTTCCACCACCCCAGGGTTTTCAGAGGGAAGCTTAACAACAATCCCAGAAATCCAGGGACTTCCCTCTCCTCCTCCTGCCTGGCTAAGAGGAAGATTTCCAATGCTCCAGTGAGGTTTTTTTTTCAGACTTAATTAATCGCCGGGGTTTCATTAACTGCCCTAAAGTGGCACAGGAGAAGAGCTGATGAGCTCCTGATCATCTCATCCGTCGGCTTCAAACACCCAAAGGGCTGGAGTAGATGGGATTTTGGGAAGGAATTCTTCCCTGGGAGGGTGGGGAGGCCCTGGAGTGGGATTTTGTCACACGCTGGGCTCAGGCAGCTCCAAGCTCATCAAATCCAGATCCCCTGAAATCCAAACAAATCCCCTCGGAATCAAAAGAGGGATCTGGGATGGGTTCTTCCTTCAGCCGTGGCCCTGACAGGGCTCATCGTGGGGTTTGCAGCAGATGGAGTCGTGGATGGGGTTTTGGGAATTAGGAATTTTTCCCTGGGATGGAATTCCCAGAGCAGCTGGGGCTGCCCCTGGATCCCTGGCAGTGCCCAAGGCCAGGTTGGACACTGGGACAATGAGAAGTGTCCCTGCCATGGCAGGGGTGGGATGGGATCATCCTAAAATCCCTTCCACCCAAACCACCCCATGATTCCCTGATTCCAGTTTTTATAACTAAATTTACCTGCATTACTCCTCTTTCTAAAGCAAGCTTCTTACCAAAAATACATTTCAATTCTCATTTTTTCACATGAATAGGGAAAGAATTAACTCCCTTCCAAAAATATCCCGAAATATACCCTAAAAAAATCAATGGTGGGCCAAGAGCTCATTTCGAACTCAGGATAATAATTTTGGGGTTCCTAAATCCAGGGGGAAAAAAGAGGGAAAAAAAGTGAATAGAATAAATACTTTAAAATTTTAATACTGTAATTTGTAAATATTTTGATTTTTGGAGTGCTTAACTAAAAATTTTTTAACGTAATTTTTGTAAATGACTTGAAAATTTGTGTTTGTTATTGATAATACTTTTGATTTGGCTTTGATTGTGACTTGAGTTCTTATTTTTAATGATGTAGAGATTGGTTTTGGAGATTTGTAAGGTAAAAAAAAATTAATTTTGCTATTATGAAAAATGGTGGCGCTCGCCAATGGAAAAGCTGGAGTGGGCCTCTGGAATTTGTCACACATTAGGAGAGAAAAAAATGGGAAAAAAAAAGCACTGAGGTGGAAAGTTTTTGCTTTTCCCAGTGGGAATCACCTCTGATTGTGTCTGATTCCAGGGAATAACCCATCCCTGGCACCCACTGATTTGAACTTTAAAATATTCAGGAAATTTAAAATATTCACAAGTTTGATGAGGGCTACTCCCTGCAATCATATTTAGGTATTTATCCGGATTTTCGAGGCCTTTCCTTTCCCCACATGTTTCTTGTTATTCCTTTTTTTATGCCATTTTCTTGTTATTCCATTTTTTATGTCATTTTCTTGTTATTCTTGTTATTTCATGTTTTATGCCATTTTCTTGTTATTATTTTTATTCCTTTTTAATGCCATTTTTCTGCCTTTTCCTCTGCTGGCCATAAACATTCAATTCTTTTCAAACCACCATAAAAAAAAAAAAAAAAAAAAAAAAAAAAAAAAAAAGAGGAAACTCCCTGCAAATGCTATTACTGAAAAAAAAACCCTAACTGGAAATAAAGAAATAAAATGGGAATAAAGGAATACAATGGAAATAAATAAAGAAATAAAATGGAAATAGATAAATGAGATGGATATAAAGAAATAAAATGAAAATAAAGAAATAAAATGGAAATAAAGACATAAAATTGAAAAAAAGGAATAAATAAATGAAAATAAAGGAATACAATGGAAATAAATAAAGACATAAAATAGAAATTAATAAATACAATGGAAACACAGAAATAAAATGAAAAAATAAATAAAATGGGAATAAAGAAAGAAATAAAATGGATATAAATATAAAATGGAAATAAAAATCAAATGGAAATAAACAAATGAAATGGAAATAAATAAATAAATAAAATGGATATAAAGAAAGAAATAAAATGGACATAAATAAATACAATGGAAATAAAGAAAAAAATGAAATGGAAATAAAGAAATAAAAATGGAAATGAATAAATACAATGGAAATAAATAAAATGGAAATAAATAAATGAAATGAGAATAAAGAAAGAAATAAAATGGAAATGAATAAATAAAATGAGAATAAAGAAAGAAATAAAATGGAAATAAATAAAAGATTTCTTGTCTCCAGGGAGAAAAATGTGGTGGAATGTTTTACCAGAACATTCTCCTGCAGCCACTGATGCAGAATTTGTAGGATGGAGTCAAACCAGGAAGACCAGAAGGAAAAGTTCATTTAGGTCAGGCCTTTTTTTAGCTGAGTTATTTAATCTGGTTCAAGTTTTGAAATGAAAAGTCAAAACATTTTATTTTAAAACTGCCGGAGTGAAACACCGGGCTGTTGTTTGAAAATGTTTCCTGCTCTTCTGCGCAGCGTTGAGTGACAGCCTCAATTCCCAGGCAGATCCAGTTCCTCTGGAATGCCATCCCTGGGTGAATTTTCTCCTCCTCATTTATTTTAATTATTATTTTCATAACCCTTCCACCTCGTTGGCGAGGTTCTGAGAAGCCACCGTGCTCTGCCGCTGCAGGATGGAGGAGACTCACGCGGGTGATGAAAGCCTGAAACTTTCCTTTGGCTTCCAGAAAGGCAGGAAGCAAAGGGGAGAGGATGGAAAACAGGAATTCTGTCCGGAGCAGGACCCGCACTCAGCTCTGACTTCTCTCAGGTTTCTCTCCCTGTGCCAAAACCCTCAGCACAGAAAGCTGGGACAGGGAGAGCCTGAGCCGTGCTGGTTTTGAGAATCCCCAAATCCCCGGGGCTGGAAAAGCCCTCCCAGCCCAGGCAGTGCCAGCTGTGCCCACCTTGTGCCCAGCCCAGAGCTCTGAGTGCCACCTCCAGGGGACACCTGCAGGGATGGGCACTGCAAAGCTCCCTGGGCAGCCCCTGCCAAGGCCTGAGCAGCCTTTCCATGGGGAAATTCCTGCTGCTGGCCAAGCTGAGCCTGCCCTGGCCCAGCCTGAGGCCGTTCCCTCTCCTCCTGTCCCTTTTTCTGAGCCCTGTCCCGGCTGTCCCCTCCTGGCAGGAGCTGTGCAGAGCCACAAGGTCCCCCCTGAGCCTCCTTTGCTCCAGGCTCAGCCCCTTCCCAGCTCCCTCAGGAATTCTCCAGCCCCTTCCCAGCTCCCTTCCCTGCCCTGGACACGCTCCAGCCCCTCCAGGTCTCTCCTGCAGGACCAGAACTGGGCACAGCCCTCAAGGGGCCTCTCAGAGCCAGCCCAGAGGACCAAATCTCCCTCATTAAAAATCAAACACTGCCCAAATCCCAGTGAGATGACTTTTCCATGAACCTGTTTTTACAGCAATTACAGGATAGCTTGAAAAAAAAAAAAAAAAAGAATTCAGATTGGCATTGACAGTGGCACAGCAGCACTTGGATGCCCTCCCTGAGGCCGGAATTGGGAACAATTCCATTTATCCCTCTCCTCCGAGCTATGCCAGCCACGCTGAGGGCACATTTTGACACAGATTTATTGGGAGGCTGCAGGAACAGCTGAGGTGCGCCCAGCACAGCAGGGGCCTGTGGTGGATGGAGCATTTCTAACAACCCTTCCCGACTTTTTTTGGGATTTATGGCTTTGCTGGTGGATATAGAAGTGGCCTGGGAGAAGAGCAGTTCCTCCTCTTGCTGGAGTGTAGCAGAGAGCCACGTGGCTCAGTCCTTTCCTTGAAAATTCAGCGTGGTTAGACCTTAATCAAGCATTCCTGTGGAATTCAAGGTGGCCAGACCTTAACAAATCCCATTCCATGCGCTATTTCCAGCTCCCTGTTGGCAAATCGGAGTCTGGAGTGCCAGGAGCCACTCGAGCCTTTCCCTTGCATCATCTGCAGCCAGGAGGTGACAAAAGGAGCCCAACTGTCCCTTGTCCCTCAGCTGTGCCCTAGCCCTGGGTGTCCATTCCTGCCCCAACCTGCTGAGTGCCAGGAAAAGAGAAATAAATGCAACACCAAGCAGAGAATCAGGGAATTGGAGAATCAAGGAATGGTTTGGATTCAAACATCATCTCATGGGCAGGGAGGGATCAGCTTGCTCAAGGCCTCAAAGAGAGATTCCAGGCTCTGATGGTTTTTGTCGTGTGAGCATCCAGGGATTAGAGATCCTTCAGGAAGAGTCTCTGTCCCAGACGCCAGGACAGACAGTAAGAAATTAAGGAATCTGATATCCTGCCACAGAACACATCCCTGAAGCAGCCTGGCTCCTTGGATACCCTGAACCACGTTCCTGTTGGCCTCATCTCCCACCTGATGGCATTTCAAATGTTCATAATAAATCCTTCATCCTGAGGGCCAGCTCCAATCTCTGCCCCCTGTGACCGGGACAGGACCCAGGGAGCAGCAGGAGCTGTATCAGGATATTCCATGATTCCATAATCCTTTCTCCTGCCTGTTGATATTTTCTCACAGGTAACTCAGCACTTTACAGATCTCCTCTGTATCCCGATTTAAAAATCCTTTCCCGTGGTGACAAACCTGAACTTTGGGGCTTCGTCTTCCCCTAGGTGAAAGTGCCACGACATCCTGGAATTCTGCTCCCTGAATTCAACTCGCATCATCGCCCTTTTGGGGCGGGGACCCTGCGAAAGTGAAGCCAAAATTCGGTGCCGCCGGCCCGAGCTCCCTCTGCCGGTGCCGGTCCCGCAGCGCCCGCCCGCATCCCGCCGGGATCCCACCGGGATCCTGCCCGCATCCCGCCGGGATCCCACCAGGATCCTGCCCGCATCCCGCCGGGATCCCACCGGGATCCTGCCCGCATCCCGCTGGGATCCCACCGGGATCCTGCCCGCATCCCGCCGGGATCCCACCGGGATCCTGCCCGCATCCCGCCCGGATCCAGCCCGGATCCTGCCTGCATCCTGCCCGCGTCCCGCATCCGCATCCCGCCCGGCTCCCACCTGTATCCCACCTGGATCCCGCCTGGATCCCACCTGGATCCCGCCTGCATCCCACCTGGATCCTGCCCGCATCCCACCCGCATCCCGTCGGGATCCCTCCTGCATCCCGCCCGGATCCCACCCGCATCCCGCCTGCATCCCACCCGCATCCTGTCTGGATCCCGCCAGGATCCTGCCCGGATCCCACCCGAATCCCACACGCATCCAACCCGAATCCCACCCGAATCCCACCCGAATCCCGCCCGGATCCCACCCGGAGCCGAGCCGCAGCCGGGATGCGCTTCCCAGAGCGATCCCGCGGCTCCAGAGCGGGCCCAGGGGAGCCGGGCTCTTGGCAGTGGATTCCCTTTGGGGTGTTCAGATGGGAGTGGAAGGCATCCAGCTCCCGAGCGGGAAGAGGTTTATCCCGATCCAGGCAAAAAGTTGGTGGCAGGATCTGGAAGAGCCGGGAAGCAAAGAAAACACCTTGATTCAGGATTGAGCCGAGCTCAGAGCATGGGAGTGAAGAGTCCTCAGCTCCCTGTTCCTTCTGTCCAGAATTGCTCTGGGGTTTTTTTTTAGGAAGTTCATTTGGGAAAACATCCCAATTTCCTTGGTTAAGTGTGTTGCTGGAATTGCCAAATCCTTTTGCACCATGAGAGGCTTTTTGGGCCTGTTCAGGCTGGAGAGGAGAAGCTCCAGGGAGAGCTCAGATCCCTAAAGGGGCTCCAGGAGAGCTGGAGAGGGACAGGGGACAAGGGATGGAGGGACAGGAGCCAGGGAATGGCTCCCAGTGCCAGAGGGCAGGGCTGGATGGGAGACTGGGAATTGGGAAGTGTTCCCTGGCAGGGTGGGCAGGGGCTGGGATGGAATTCCCAGAGAATCCCCTGGATCCCTGGCAGTGCCCAAGGCCAGGTTGGACACTGGGGCTGGAGCAGCCTGGCACAGTGGGAGGTGTCCCTGCCACGGCAGGGGTGGCACTGGGTGGGATTTAAAGTCCCTTCCAACCCAAACCATTCCGTGATTCTTGAAGCCTCTGGTTTGTAGGAAATGAATTTGTAGGGAATTCTTAAATTCCCACCATGGCTCAGCAAACTGACTTTTCAAACAGGAAAATCAAAAGCACACACCCCCAGAGCTCCCCTGGCTCCAGAAGGGAGCCAGGGTGTTTCCACAAGAAATTCAGGCAGGACTCTGCTTCCATAGCTGCAATGAGCAGAAAAATCCAAGTGGATTCAGCCCCTATTTTTTCTTCCCGGGAATTCCCACTTCATGGATTAGTAATTGAATTTTCTCCTCTCCTTTTCATTGGCAGAGACAAAACCTCCAGCTGATTACTGGTTTAGGCTTTTTATTTTTAATTGTTTCTTCTTCTTCTTTTGAGGAGGGAGAAGACAAAGGAAGAACAGGGCTAAGGAGGGGTTGTAGGACTGGACCCTGTGGAAGACCAAGATTTCCTGTGATCTTCCAGCACTCCTTAGAGGGTGCCATTATAGAGATTCCAAATAAAATTGGGACTTTTTTAAAAAAATGTTGGGACTTTTTAATCTCCCCCCCCTCTTTATTTTTTTTTTCCATTTTCTTAAAAAAAAAAAAAAAAAAGAGAAAAAACATGTTGGGACTTTTAAATCTCCCCTCTTTTTTTTTTTTTTCCATTTTCTTAAAAAAAATAAATGTTGGGACTTTTTAATCTCCATTTTATTTTTTTCCATTTTCTTGAAAAAATAAATCTTATTACAGGGGTCTCCCCTCCAGCTGATTCCCAGTGTTTTACAGGATGAGTTCCACATCCTGCTGCCTTCACAGCGGCCTCAAACCCAGGTTTGAATTCCTGTGGAATAAGCAGCAATGAAGTCGCTATCAAAATAAGCAGGAGCTGCAAGAAAACCTCAAACAACCAAACAAGAGGAGTTGAATGAACTCATCAAAGACCTTTTGGAGCATTGGGGCTGGTGAATCACCAGTTTTTCCCTCCCTCAGCAACTCCATCCTTGCCTGGAGCCCCGGGGAGGGCAGGTGGAGTGGGAAGGGCATGACTTCAGCAAGTTAAAAAAAAAAAAAAACCTTTAAAAAAAAAAAAAAAAAAAAGTAGGCAGAAAGTCGACATCACCCCAGTCATGTGATACCAAAGGACCAATGGAGGCAGGTCCTGGAAAGGGGAACAGTTAAATTTGTAATTTGGGTTGTGTGAAACACTTCTTTGGGCCTCATAAACAACCACAGAACCACAAGTTGGGTACGGAGGCAGTCACCCAAGAGCGGGTCCGGGATATTGGTCAGCAGGGAGGGCGAATCGTTGTGCCTGCAAACCACAGGGTTTCGGAGGGTGGTAAGCATCATCAACCACAACCAAGCCGCTAGTTTTTTTTTCCCCCCTCCTTCTTTTTAAGAAACATTTTCAGAGTTCTTTGAGCAAAAGTAGCTCAGGATCCGCTCCCGAGGCGCCGGGATGGAGCCGAGAGGGATGGCTGGGAGGAGGGTGGTGGCAATGACCGGTCTTCACTTTGCACTCCCCAAGGTGGAAGAAACCCTAAATTGCCTCCCAGTGAAGAGAGAGTGAGTTTTAGAGAGGAAACAATGGCTTCAAACAGCATATTTGAGTCACTTCCTTCTTACCAGCACTTCTTGAGAGGTAAGTGCCATCCAGAATTTCTAAATAGATGTTTTGCTTTGCCGTGTTTCAGAAAATGCATGTTTGGAGAGGATCTGGGCACTTCCTTGGGGGTTTTTCCACTTCAGCTTTCTTTGAGTTGATATCTGAGCTCGCAGAAACATCATCTCCTTGCTTATCAGTTGTAGAGATTACAACAAGGTTTCATTTTTAAGCTGTTCAAACAACCGTTGCGTGCTCGTGGATTTGCTCTTCCTAAATCCCAGTGGGCTCGGAAAACTCCTGGGAATTACTGCAGGTACAAGAGTGGCAGCACCAGCTCCTTTTCGGTTCTTTCGCGGGGACTTTTTGAGCAGCTGCCAGGACAAATGACAGTGCAGGCAGGGAGCAGCAAGCCCAGCCAGCAGAGCAGGGTTTAGGCTGGGTTTAAGGCTGAGATAAAAGCTTAGGAACCTGCTTAAAGTTTGCTGCGACTCACGTGGCTCGGGGAGAGGAGTGGTGGGGATGGACTCGGAGGCTCTGAGGATGCTCTGATGGCTGAGGGAGCAGCTGCAGCCCTGGAGGGGCTCCGTGGGGGGAGAACTTCAGCCAGCAATCTGTGTTTTGTCACCGGCGACCAAGAGGTTGTAACGTTCTTGTCGTGTTCTCGCCAACCCCCTGTGGAGCTGATGCTTTAGTCATGGCTTATTCACACAGCTCAGCCAGGCGCTGGCACGGGAAACTTCTCAGCTTCCTGGGAATTACCTTCCTAAAGGACTCCTGGAGCTGAACTTTTCCCCTGTCCCGCGGCGGGGCTGTGCCCACGTGGGTGACAAGGACACGGAGCTTGTCCCAGCCCAGGCTTGGCCACAGACTAATGGATTTTTTGTTGGTTTTTTTTGGTTTTTTTTTTTTGTGTTAAGGTTGGGATTAAATGTGTGAGGTGGTATTTCTTGTTTGGACTCAGATGTTTGTTAGTTTTTATCTATATTGTAGTCTCACAAGGTGTGAGTTTTGTAGTACTTTAATAAGTTAAGAATGGAGATGTATCTCCCTTAAAGGTTAAGGATAAACTACTTAATTAAAAAATGACACTAAAATTATTTTTACTTTTAACTCAGTAACTAACTACTTGTGGCTTGTAATGTGGACTTTTTATCTAATTATACAATGCTACTCAAACTCATGAAGAAGGTACAGAAGGACTAGCTTCTGCTTTAAAACCTCTATCTTGTTTATATCTATTCCTATATTCTAAACCCTTAAACTCTGAGTTTCCCACCCTGTGCTATCACACACTTCTATTCTAACTCCACACCTATAATCTCAGGTTTATTATTGAATTTTGGAAGCTTCTCCGGGGCCTCAGGTCAATGCAGTGTTCTCCTGGGGGTCAGTGCCTGGCAGCACAGAAAGTCTGGAATCCTCAGCAGCCAGGGCTCCAAAAAGGGAGCAGCACTCCAGAGCTGCTCACAGCCCAGCCTGCCCAGCCCGGCTGGCGTGAGTCAGGACTTTATTCCCATTAATAACGGGGAATGCGGAAGTGCTGCTCCCAGCTGCTGTGTCACCACTGGCAGCAGCTCCTGAGGGTCACAGCCTGCCCAAATCCTACCCAGCTCTGCTGTTCAAATCTATTTTTTTGCCCCCCCTTCTCCACATACCCGAAGTTTTTCTCCGTCTTTTTCCTGGCACTGCAGCCTGTGAGTCACCAGCACCTTCGTGCCTGGGTGGGGGAGATGCTGAAGGGTGAGCAAGAGGTGCCCAAGTGCTGACTTTGCTCAGCACCCCAAGCAGGGAAAGGAAGCAATACTGCTAAAATAACAAGCAGGATCTTCCTGCAATTCATCAGCCTTTCATTTATTTGTTTTTTTTTAATTTAATTTTTTTTTTTTTTTTTTTTTTTTTTTTTAGCTCAGCAACTGCCCGGCGTTTAATCTGTAGCACAGGAAGGGTTCTTGAGGAAATTTTGTGCGGGTGATAAAGAACAGAGTGAACCTCGTGGGGCTGTGCTTGTGCCAGGCCACGGGGCGGGATGGAGAGCAGGGGTCGTGTGCTTGGCAGGAACCCAAAAAATTTCAGAGCAGCTGGTTGAAAACCAGGGGATGACTTGTCCAGAAAAAGGAGGAGTTTCCTAAAGCTGCTTAATCCAGCAAGAGATTTAGCTCAACACCCCAGAATGGGGTTTATTTTTGTCCTCGTTTTTGGCATTAATGTTGCTCCAGCACCAGTATTTCATTTTCTTTGGGGAATGGGCTACAAGCAGGGCTAGGCTGGCAGTTATCTGTGCATCATAGGAACACCTGGGATGTTCTGGCCTTGGAGTAACCTGGGATAGTGGGAGGTGTCCCTGCCCACAGCAGGGGGTGGAATGGGATCATCTTTAAGGTCCCTTCCGCCTCAAATCATTCCTGGTTTTTATATTTATATAAAATTTTCCGTTCAGTTTTGACAGGCCAGGCACAGGGTCCTGCAGGACCTTGCGTAAAGAGGTTTTTCCTGCAGAAAACCTCGGGTCAAACACTTCAGTTGAGTTGTAAAACAAATGTTTCATCATTGCAAAAGAACATCGTGTGTGTGTGTGTGTGTGTGTGAACGTGGAACGGTTTTCCAGCAGTTCCCTTTTTGTTCCTTTCTCCACTCAAACGGACTCCAGGCAGTTTCAAAATCCTGGGCTCAGCAGAAGGAACATTTGGGCTCAGGAGCAAGAAAAACAATCATCCCTAGGGTGGGCTGTTCTCACCCTATTTCTCAACAGGCTTTGCAAAGAAACGTCCCCAAAGTGCCTCTTTTCTGCTTTTCCCGCCAAAATTTATTGCACTTTCTCCCTCAACCGAAATCGGGAAGGAAAGGGAAAAAAAAAAAAAATTGTGTTCTCCGTGGATTTCCCTTTATCAGGCCAGGCAGCTCTGTGGGAAGGAAATCCATCATTCTTTTGGAGCTTGATACTAGGTGAAAACTGGGAAAAAAAAAAAAAAAAAAAGAGGGGAATGGGGAAGCAGCAGCGTTGTTGCAGCCCCTGAGGGCACAGGAGCCCTGACATATTCATGGGGTGTGGTACACCACAGAGGATGTGGCCCTTTTTTCTATCACACCACACCAGCTCCTCGCTGGGGGAATGAGGAGCAGGCTGGAAGCTCTGAGTTCCAAACACATTCCAAGGAGACCTTTTGGGATGGGGCATCAAAATGAGGCGTGTTGGCGGGGCTTGTGGCAAAGAGTGACCCCATAGGTTTGAAAGGAGGACAAAATAATTGCATCACACACCCTCCTAGTTTTTATAATTTCTACTTTGATCATTTCTAATTTTACAACTTTTAATTTTGCGATTTCTAATTTTGCGATTTCTAATTTTGCGATTTCTAATTTTGCAACGTCTCAGGGTTGTTACATTGTAGCGATTTAAAAATTCCTGATAATTTTGCCTACGGAAGAAAACAGAACTAATCTTTTTATGCAGCTCAAAATAGCACCAAGCGTAATATTTTCCAGGAGGGCACTTTTCCCTCGTTTTTGCTGCAAGGTCTGAGTCTTCCAATAAGCAAAGGAGTTTTCTCCTGGTTTTGCCTGTGTGGTATTTTTTTATTAATTAACCGTGGCCGTGGCACGACGTTTGGGTGGTTTGTTATCAGCTGGGAATGAACACCAGCACAGCAGGTTTATAACATGGAAAAATAGAAAAATACACTGTGATTTTCTTCTGAGTCCTACAGTGCCAAGGAGCACCCAGGCATTGAGGGATTCTTGCCTTGTAAATGCCAAATAAAAGTGTGGTGAGTCCAAGGAAGGGCAACGAAGCTGGGAAGGGGCTGGAAAACAAATCCTGGGAGGAGCAGCTGAACTGGGGGGGCTCAGCCTGGAGAAAAGGAGGCTCAGGGGGGACCTCAGTGCTCTGCACAACTCCTGGCAGGAGGGGCAGGGAAAAAATGAGAGGAAATGGCCTCAGTTTGCACCAGGGGAGGCTCAGGGTGGAGATTGGGAAAGAAAATTTCCCTGGCAGAGTGGTCAGGCCTGGGGATGAGCTGCCCAGGGAGGTTTGGAGTCACTGGAATTGTCCCAGAGGAGTCTGGATGTGGCCTTGGGGACAGGGTTTGGGGTGATGCTGGTGGGGCTGGGGTGGCACTGGGTGGTCCTGAAGGTCTTGAGGTGATTTAATGGAGAAGCTCTTCCTGCTCTGAAGGCCGTCCCTGCCGGGATTCAGGGACACCTGTCCCTGGGCACTCTGCTTCTCATCGGGAATGAGTGGTTCTGGCTTTCCTTGTGGTGGGATTCCCATTGGAAACGTCCTCAAGTCCCTGGTGCTGGGTGGGAGTGGAGGCTGAAGTGATCAGGGGCTGGCTCCCATCAGCTCCAGAATTGTGGATTCCTCATCCCTGGAAGTGCCCCAGGCCAGGTTGGGGCACCCTGGGACACAGGAAGGTGTCCCTGCCATGGCAGGGGTGGAATGGGATGATCTTTAAAATCCTTCCCAACCCAAACCAGTCCGGGATTCTCTTTTTCCAGCAGCATAAATTCCCTTGTCACTGTGGAGAGAGAATTTTCCAGGCCTTTTTCAGGCTGCCTGCCCCATACCAAAGAGTTAATTCATGTCAGCATTATAAACCACTGACTGCAGCTTGTGAATAGGAAATTGAACTAAAGCTCATAAAAACCTTGGCTTACAAGTAGAAAAACTTTGCACAATGTCTGATTTACATGGCCCGAGCTCTTTTTTCACTTAAAAGCCTTGAGAAACATTGTGAGGCCTGAACGCAGGAAGTAAAAAGTCTGACAGAGCTGAACATGCTGCTCTGGTGAGATCAAGAGATTTTACCCTGCGCCAAAATATTTCGCTGAGCGTTTGAGCAGCCACACTCAGCCCAGGGATATGTGGTGCCGAGTCCAAAGAGGATTTAGGTTCTGTCTGGCCTGCACATCCCTCAGATTGTTTTGCCCTTGCCCTTTATCACTCGGCCATTAATTAGAGATTGTTGGGTGTTTTACCACGAGGGACCAACTCCAGCTCTGAGGTGGTTCTCTGGTGGAAAATGAAAGTATCTCCCCCACGCTGCCAGGGGATGCAGTAAAAACAGAAGATAAACTGCTTTTTTTTTTTTTTTTTTCCCTTTTTTTTTTTTTTTTTTCCTTTTGTGACCAGAAGATTATCAAGATTTAGTTTGGCTGCTGAGGCGTGATCCCAAAATAACAGGATGCTTATCTCGAAATGCACGTGGAAGCCAGGGGTAGTGGCGAGTTTATGAAAGTCATTTTTGAAATTTGCCTTCAGAATAAAGAATGAGCGTCTCAGTCATGCTGTTGTTTGAGAGGGAAGAGTCTGTACCTGAACAAGAGTTGCCAGGAAATTACAGCTGTTGGATTTAGAAACTAGATTTGAAAAGCCAAGGAGGAACAATCCTAAGGAAAAGGCAGATTTCTCCATAGGTTACCCCAAAACCAGGAGAAGTGTCTGACTTTGACATCCTGCCACGTGCAAATGGCACCTGCTGGGTTCCAGAGGTTTCTGCTGCACATCCAGAGGGACTCCCAGAGGGCCAGGCAGGAATGGGGATGGAGAGCAAGGCTGAAAGGCAGAGCAGGCATTAAATTGCACCAGGGGATGTTCATTGCCATAAAACCCCGCTGAGTCCAAGGCTTGAACAGAATCCTAAAAACTCCTGGATTTGTCCATACATACAGAGCAGCATGGAACTGTTTAGGTTGGAAAAGCCCTTTTAAGATCATCAACAATTTCTTAATAAATACCAGCCAGGTTGAGGGGAAAAAAAAAACAAAATCTTTGGAAGGGTTAAGTTCTCCCTTTGCCTCTCTCTCCCTGCCCTATTTCAGAGCACAAAGCAAACCCTGTTGAGGCTGGGGAAGAAAGATCCCCCTGGAAGCAGCTCTGTCATCTGCCAGATGATTTGTGGCTTCCTCCAGGACATCTGGGATTGGCCATGGAGAGAGACAGGCCACGGTGACTCACTGGGCTGAGAGGACAAGAAAACATCTCTCTCCTTTTTTCTGCTCCGGAGAGGCTGGGTAATATTTGGATAAACTTGAGTCAGCTGCCCAAATTGTGCAGTGATATCTCCTCTCTGAAAGGCATCGGCTGTGAGGGGTGGCAGCAGTGGAGACGACAGCAGTGCTGGTGCTTGAAGCACCTGAGCTCCCACAAAGGGAGCTGTGATGTCTTGAAAAAGGCAGGTGTTTGTTAAGGAAGGCAGGAGCCTCTCTTGAAATGAAAAAATGCAAATTATTATAATTTTGAAAATAAGGGGGCTCTCGGGCAAAGATATGGGAGCAGGAATAACAGTTCTTTATTGGGAATAATTAAAAAAAAAAAAATAAGAATGCAGTAACAGAAACCAAACCAGTGCCAGAGTCAGAGCAGGCCCTGGCAGTCTGTGGGTCAGGGTGGTGGCAGCAGTGCCATTCCATGGGGGCTCAGCCCTCCTGCAGTGCCAACTGTGCTTCTGCTGGAGCAGGATCCTGGACAAGGCTGGAGTTTTCCTCTGGAGCTCCAGGGCTGCTGGAGATGGGCCTGGGCTCCCTCTGGGAATGCAGTGGGGCAGAAAGCTGCTCCTCTGGGAATGCAGTGGGGCAGAAAGCTGCTCCTCTGGGAATGCAGTGGGGAAGAAAGCTGCTCCTCTGGGAATGCAGTGGGGCAGAAAGCTGCTCCTCTGGGAATGCAGTGGGGAAGAAAGCTGCTCCTCTGGGAATGCAGTGGGGAAGAAAGCTGCTCCTCTGGGAATGCAGTGGGGCAGAAAGCTGCCCCTCTGGGAATGCAGTGGGCAAAGGCTGCTGTGGTGTCCCATAATCTCAGATTGTATCCAGGTAGGAATGCTTGGCTCCTCCCCTGGGCACAGCATCTCGCCATGGGATGATGGAATTTCCTCAGCCATGCAGGGACACTCATGGCCATGAACAGGAGATAATTAATAATTAATGGCCCATGGACAGAAGATAATTAATAATTAATGGCCCATGGACAGAAGAGATCTCCTGGAGGGAGGATTGGCTGTGGGAGAGATAAAGAAAAAACTGCCCAGGGAACAGCAGAGAACTGCCCCAGCTCTGACAGATGGGGACAGAACACAACCCCAGCCTCACCCTGCATTTCCCACCCAAGACAGTTGGTGAAGCCTGTGCACACACCAGAATATCCTCAGGGGGACTGAAATCAAGGCATGCCACTCCTGCCAATGCAAAAATTCCCAATGCAAAAATGTCGATTCCCTCCTGCCAATGCAAAAATGCCGATTCCCAATGTCATTTCCGAAATAAATGAGTTATTTTTTTCACTGGGATCCCAGCCAAATCCTCGCTGTACAACCAATCTAAGTTTAATGATAAAACTAAATGGTTTAGTCCAGTAACACTAATTTTACTCCAAAACATAAAATTTTCTATAAAGATTTATCCAAAATATTGAAATAGGAGAAAGAAAAGGGCATAGAAGGACTGAGTGTGAAGCAGGGAAGGAGAGAGTGAGGGCAGCTCAATTGGAAATTGAGTTTCCAGTTCATCCTTGATGTTGTCTGGAGGATTCTCCACTTCTGCTGTGAGTGAAACTCTGTCAAACTGGGCAGTTTCACCTCGTGAAGATCTGAGAGAACACTTTCTCTGGCTTTGATCAATCTGGGAATTTCCTTTTCCAACCTGCAGTTTTTGATTTGAGTTTCTGATTCCAGTGAACCCCCAAGCAGTCTGAGATGAGCTTGGGTTTTTTTTTTTTTCTTTTGCCTCATGAATATTTTGCTTTGCAGGATGCTTTCTGTCATCTGCTCTCACACTGAAGCTGTGATTTTGAAAGCCCAGAAGCTGCATTTAGGTTGGGTTTTGTCTGCAGGTTGAAAGGTTTATGTCTTACAAGTCTTTCTGAGAAAGCACTGGAAGGAAACCTGAAAACCGTCGGGTTTTATGAGATTTGCTATAAACATTTCAAGCTGCTGTATTTAGGGCAAGCCCTGCCACCCTCGTCAAATCAGCAGCTCAGAAGCTCCGAGCCAGCCCTTCCAGTGGCTTTTTGTGGTGTTTGAAAGGGAAAGGAGAGTTTGGGAAATCCTTGGCAGGTTCAGGGTGAAGCACAGCGTGGGGCTGAGCGTGTGTGTCCTTTGTGACAAATGTCTGGGACCTTCAAAGGCCCAGCACCGCCTGCAGCTCTCAGAAGTTCACTTTTCACGTGTTTTTTTGGCATTTGCCTGTGCTGTGGCAGCCAGACCTGGGCTCAGAGATCCACAGAATCCTGGGATTATCAGAGCGGGAAGAGATCTTCAGGATCACCCACTTCCCACCATCAACAGCACCGGCTTCATCCCAGACCGCGACCCCTGGATCTTCCCAGAGAATTCCCACATCACTCCCCTCTCCTGTCAGGAGTTGTGCAGAGCAATGAGGCCCCCCCTGAGCCTCCTCTTCTCCAGGCTGACCACCTGATGGCCACTTTGTCCCTGTCTGGGGGGATCCAGGATTTTATCCTAAGAATTGGCTCCAGGACACATTTTCTTCCCCCAAAGAAAGGGGAAGTGTGGCTGCAGGAATGGTTTTTAAACAGCACTACCTTAAATCTGTCCTGGCTGTATAAAATCAGTTGTGACAGCCTCAGGGTTCATCTCCTGCCCTCACTCAGCACCACAGCTCATCCTGACATCTGCCAGGGCTGCCTGGATGGGGCTCCCCTCACGTTCAAAAGGACATTGAGGGGCTGGAGAGTGTCCAGAGATGGGAAAAGGGTCTGGAAAACACATCCTGGGAGGAGCAGCTGAACTGGGGGTGCTCAGCCTGGAGAAGAGGAGGCTCAGGGGGAGCTCATTGCAGGAAGGGCAGTGAGGGAAGGTTGGTGAAAGTGAAAGGAGGAGAGGAAATGGCCTCAAATGGCACCAGGGGAGGCTCAGGTTGGAGACTGGGAAAGAAAATTTCCCTGGCAGAGTGGTCAGGCCTTGGGATGAGCTGCCCAGGGAGGTTTGGGGTCACTGGAATTGTCCCAGAGGAGTCTGGATGTGGCCTTGGGGACAGGGTTTGGGGTGATGCTGGTGGCACTGGGGTGGCACTGGTGATCCTGAGGGGCTCTTCCCACCTCCTCGATCATTCTGGGATTCACATCACCCAGAGAGGCCCCGGATCCGAGAGCAGGGCTCCACCCACTCCACGGGAAGGGCTTTGCATTTCAGAATTCAGTTGCCAGATGATATCAGACTTCTGTAAAACGCTTCTGGTTTTCAGGACCTCCATGTAAATGAGCTCTGGGGTTTGCATGAGTCAGATGGAATAGATTTCATATCTGGAAGATGCACTCAAGTTCAGACTCCACGAACAAAATTTTCAACTGAAAGAGAGAGGTTTAGATTAAATATTAGGGAGAGATCCTCAGAATGAAATTTCTGGAGAAGATGTGGCTGCCCCTGGATCCCTGGAAGTGTTCCAGGGCAGCTTGGACAGGGCTTGGATCCACCTGGGACAGTGGGAGGTGTTCCTGCCCATGGAGGGTGTGGAACAAGATGATCTTTAAGGCCCTTCCAACCCAAACCTTTCTGAGTCTGTATTTGTGAGTGTTGGTGAATCACTTGCTGCCTAATGTGGTGGTTTCATTGCTCCAAACCCTTTGCAAGAAATTTAGTTACAACTTTTTCCATCCTTTGGGTCACCCCTGAGAGGAAAAGGAGCCCTCAGTCTGCAGAGTTTTCTCTTTATCAAACCTGTAAAAGTGAAAATGGACGGGGCTGAACACCCACACATTTTTCACACCAAGCATAAAAAAAAAACTTTGCGCACTGAAACCAAGAGTCAGGTCTCTTATAGGAACATGAGCTTCTTCTGGCTGTCCCCTACTGGAGAAAATGATTTAATTTTCTAAATGAAGCAGGGTTTCATATTCAGCGTGCCTGGAAATGAAATGTGAATGACTTGCCAAGGTTAAAAACCAGAGATAGGATAAACTTTTGGGGTTTAAAAGTGATGAATCGTTGACATTTTGGAGTAACAACCAGAACTTTTAATGCTGGGGTGGTTTTCTTTTCCTCGAATAGGGATTGCAATGGAAATAGTCATTTTTGTCACCACTTCCCCAGGGAATGGGCACGGCCCCGAGGCTGCCGGAGCTCCAGGAGCCTTTGGACAGCGCTGCCAGGGATGCCCAGGCTGGGGTTGGTGGGGGTCTGGGCAGGGCAGGGCTGGCACTGGATGACCCCTGTAGGTCCCTTCCACTAAGGATATTCAGTGGTTTTATAAATCCCATTTGGACATTACCAACATGAAGAAGGATTTAGGGTTCCCCTGTGGGGTGAATTCATGTCATTAAACTGGTTTCTAGGCAAGGAAAGATGATTAAGCATCACATTTTACTGGGGCAATTGAGGCAACCCAGTGTTTTGTGTACATGGAATGGGATCCAAGAGTCAGAGAAACCACTGGAAAGACCTGGCTGATGGCTTTGGGCTTTGGATGAGACCTGGGATGACTCTTGTGCTGCAGAAAAAGGTGTGGCAACAATGGGCCAGGCCAGCAGTTCCTCTTCAAACAGCTGCTTTTTGCTTTGGAGCAGAATCATGGATTTATGGAATGGTTTGGGTCGGAAGAGCCATTAAAACTCATCCCATCCCGCCCCTGCCATGGCAGGGACACCTCCCACTGTGCCAGGCTGCTCCAACCTGGCCTTGGGCACTGCCAGGGATCCAGGGGCAGCCCCAGCTGCTCTGGCAATTCCATCCCAGCCCCTGCCCACCCTGCCAGGGAACAATTCCCAATTCCCAATCTCCCATCCAGCCCTGCCCTCTGGCACTGGGAGCCATTCCCTGTGTGCTGTCCCTGCATCCCCTGGAAATTGTCTCTCTCCAGCTTTCCTGGGGCTCCTCCAGGCCCTGCAAGGCCACCCTGAGCTCAGCCCAAAGCTTCTCCTGTGCAGGTGAACAATGCCAGCTGTGCCAGCCTTTCCTCCCAGCAGAGCTGCTCCAGCCCTCTGCTCATCCTGGAGCCTCCTCTGGTTTGTTCCAGCAGGTCAATCCTGGCCCTCCCCGCCCTGTTTTGCTCCGTTCTCGGGATGTGCTGAATAAAAAACGCCTCTGTGTGAGCCACAGGTCCCAATTCCCGCTGCCCAGCGGTGGCTTGGCTCATTTTTCCAGGTTTATCAGGGCAGCCCCCTCCCAAACCTTCCCTCCTGTGACAGCTGCAAATTTTGGGCAGATCCGTGACCCACGTGGAGAGGGCAAAAGCAGCACTTGAGGCTTTGGGGTGTTCCTGCTTTGATGAAACCACCCCAGTTGGAGATCAAAAGCACTTTTCAAACAGAAGCAGTTGGAGGTTTTTCACCTGCTCAGCTCCTTTTCAGCCTTTGGTGAAGCCCATTCCAGGCAGAGGGATCAGGAGATCTCCAGATCCCATTGTCTGGTGTGGGACCAGGCTGGACACGAGGTCAGCCTCTGGAGCTTCAGGTTTATACAAATTCCTGCACCGAGGTTTTATGATTTAACAGAAATTTATTCCCAGATTCCAACTCATTTCCGAGGAAAATCTTTTCCCTGTTCCTTAACTCGTTTTCTGGCTGAAGTCCCTCACTTGTTAAGGTGAAGAACTTGAATATTTTAAAGCATTGCTGGACTTTCTAGTATTTTTTTAGGTTTGTTTGGTTTTTTTTTCTGCAGAAAATTAAGGCCTCTCTTATTTGAAACTGCAGTTCAAAGACGGATGAGAAATTAAATAAATAACCTATAGAAAAACATGAGCTGTCCTATTTTAGGATGTCATTACCTGCAGCAAAGCTTCTCTCACTTCTTTTTCTTCGGTGAGAAAACAAACTACCTCGTGATTGAGGTTTGGAGGAAATGCTGCTCTGTGCAACATTTGCCACCAACCAATTCACCCAAACATTTCTAGCACATGACTTGGAAATGTGCTAGAAATTTTGCAAATTTTGCTGCTGGTTTGCATTTCTGCAGCTGAAGACCAACCTGCTTTGAGTTATCTCAAAATGAAGGCAAAAAATAAAATAACCGAGCGGATTAAAGATTCACCTGGGGGGAAAAAAAAATCAATTTTAAATATTTTTTTACCAGAATTCAGTGCAGAAAAGAGGGTGAGAGAGTCAGGAAGGGGAAGAAGTCTTTCATTGTGTGTATGATTTAACCCTTGAGTAGCAAAGCCACTTTTCCTCTGCTGACCTCTATTTCCACTTGGGGCTGCATTTTCCACCTGGAATGGGGAATATTCCTGGAGCAGCTGGAGCTGCCAGGATTTCAGGGAATGGTTGGGTGATGGAAATCTGAGGCCCAGCTGCTGATATTTGAGACACAGGTGTTTGGAGCTGCCTTTGCCTGTGAGTTAAAATAAAGGAACAGAGAAAACTCCCCCAGGTTGTGCTCCCAGAATAATCCACTGGCATTTTTCCAGGTTTTTGGTTGGTTTTGGTTTTTTTTTTGTTTTGTTTTGTTTTGGTTTTTTTTGGTTTTTTTTTTTGGTTTTGGTTTTTTTTGGGGGGGGGGTTTGTTTGGTTTTTTTTTTTTTGGAAGCTCAGTGTTTGAAGTCAATCCCCCATTGTTCATCCTACTGGGTTGTTAAATTATTTTCCTTTCCTCCTACTGGTGTCTTCTCACTTTGGTTGGGATTGGACGGATGCAGGTGGCCCCAAGAAATCCTGGTTCTGTGCCTGGCACCTGGAATTCCTCTCTTTGATCCCGATTCCTGGAGCTTTTTTAGAAAGTCAGGAAGGCATCATGGAATCATGGATTGGTTTGGGTTGGGAGGGACCTTAAAAATCAACTCATTTCAACCACTTTGCACTCAGAGCTTCCCACTATCCCGGATTGCTCCAAGTCCCATCCAGCCTGGCCTTGGACACTTCCAGGGATGGGAAATCCACAAACTCTCCGGGATGGAAGGATTGGCTTCTCCTGGAGCTGCTGTGCACTCCTCCTCTTTAATTTCGGAGTTTACCCAGAGTCCTGAGTCAACAAGTGCTGAATACACCTCCAAAGCTCCTGATTTTTTTCCCAAAATCTCAAGTTCAGGACTCTGTGCATAGATCCCACTGGATCAACAGGTTCCTGTGGGATCTTAATTTCCTTTTTCCAGGCTCTCCTAGAAGTTCCCTGCATGAGCCCGGGCCTGTTAATTTTGGTAATGCAGCGCCATCAGCATTAATTTTGGCAACGCAAAACTCCAACGCGGTGTCGTGTGCTGGGCATGGGAGGGAGAAAATGGCAGGGAAAAAGAGAATTATTTCTAAAGTGGTTTCTTCGTTGCTACTTTTTCTCTTGAATAGATGTGAAACTCAAGAGGCAGCTTGTGTCAGAGTTCTGATGCAAGTTATGATGTGGTAGATAAAAAGCGGGGAGGGTGCTGAGCCAAAGGGTTGGTTCCAGTCAAGATTAGAGCAGGGCAGCAGTTCTGCCTCCTGGGCAGGAATTGCTGGGCTCAGCCCCTGCCCAGGGCTCTGGGGCCATGGCTGGGCCTGGAGCAGAGCCTGGGGCTGCTCTGCCCTCCTGCACACTGGGACACACTGGGACACACTGGGACACACTGGGACACACTGGGATGGACTGGGACAGACAGACAGGGACAGACTGGGACAGACTGGGACACACTGGGACAGACAGGGACACACTGGGACAGACAGACAGGGACACACTGGGACAGACTGGGACACACTGGGACAGACACACAGGGACAGACACACAGGGACAGACTGGGACAGACACACAGGGCTGAGGCCCCTCTCGGCTGGGGCTCCTCTCCAGGCTGAGCAGCCCCAGCTGATGCTTTCTGCAGGCTGAGCCAGAGCAGAGGGACAGAGCTAAAGAACAAAGCAGGGATTTATTAAAGGATCTCCTCCATGGATCCACCTTGGGCAGCAGCAGAGCCCAGCCAGGGCTGCAGCCAAGAGGAACCAAAATGGTCCCAAAATGCACGAGCGCTCCCGGGGGCTCTCACTGGGATCAGCTCTGCTCCATTTGCACCTTGCAGTTCATTGTCCCATTCCAGCTTTAGCCAGGCACTCCCATCCTGCTTGTTTTTCTCTCTCCAGCCCACGCTGTTTGTGCTCCTGGGCCTGAGCTTTGGATCATTTGTCCTTGGTGCCCAGCTGGAGCAGGAATTGTTTTGTCTCCCTGCTCTGTGAACAGAGCTCACCATCCCATAATATGAAGCTCAGACCCACACACTAAAGCAGCACAGAAAGTGGAAAATAGAAAATCTAAACCTGAGGCACCACAGCTCCCTCAGCCTCTCCTGGGCACGGAGATGCTCCAGGCCCTTGCTCAGCTCCAGGAGCTCCTGTCCCTGCTGTGCTGAGGAGCCAGAGCTGGACACAGCACCCAGGGGTGCCCCCAGGGCTGGATCACTCCCTGACCTGGTCATGTTTTGAGGGAAATGTTGGAGAAGCACTGTGGGATGGGGATGGGTTGATTACTCTGATTACTCCATGGATATTAATTCCATGAAATCCAAGCGTTGTTAATGGGGGCTTTCCCCACAACCTGTGCAAGGTGGTGAGAACCTCTCTTGCTTCTCATGAGAATTTGTCGTTCTTTTTGTAGCTAAGCCTTGCTTTAGTGGGAAAATCCAAAAAGCTTTCATTGAAAATGTGCAAAGCCACAAAAAGCCTTCTCCTTGGAGGGTAAAATTTCAGATTGAAGCATCACCTGAATTCAAGGCAAGTCTGGTCTGGTGCAATTAAAAAGCCAGGAGATGCTGTCCTAGGCAGACCCAGATTTCTTACAGACACGGATGTACCTGAGGTCTCCAAAATCCGAGAGGGATTTAATCTGACGGAAGGTTTTTCCTTTCTCCAGGAATCTAAAACCTCCCTCAGGCTCCCTTCAGCTGGGAGGGAGCTCTGACAGAGCCTCTCAGCCTCTCATGAAAGCCAAAGGAACTTCAGCCCACTTCTGCTCTATCAACTTTAGTAAAGTTGGCCCTCAAACCACAAGAGCTGGGGGAGGGCCAGAGACAAGGAGGAGAGATCACACAAGCTCTGCCTCCACAAAAAGCGGCCTGAGAGAGGAGTTTGCAGCTCAGTTTGGCCCCGGTGACATCCAGAGTTAGCCAAATCCATCCTGAAATGCTCAAATGACTCTGAGAATAAGATATTCCTCATCTTCATGGATGAAGAATTAGGCAGGAACGATCAGATCATAAGTTCAGCAGTTCTGAGAGCCTCGGTTTTACAGCTATCTCCCAAAAGATCTCGTGTTTATCTCAAAATTCAGATTGAATCAAGCTTTTAAAGTTTTAATCAGAAATTTCCTGAGCACCACGCATTATTTCAGGGCTCTAATATTGCAGCTCTCCAGCTGCAATCCAGTTCAAATGAAAACCACCAAAAAATCCAGAGGAAAAAGTGTTCTCCTGTTACTTTTGAGCAGCAGGAGAACTTGAAAATGCCAAGAGCTGTTTCTGGACATCAGGCTGGGTCCCTTCCAACTCAGGATATTCTTGATAGACTCCCTAAAATCCTTCCAGGCTCCAGCAGAGCAGGAGGTTGTTGTGGCACACAAAGACTTCATTCATGCATTTAATTTTTTTTTTTCCTTGCAGAAAATAATTGAAAAGTAAAACTTCACTAAAAAAAAAAAATAATTCCAGAGCTACTTTTTTTTTTTTTTTTTTTTTCCTGCTCTCCCTGGTGTTGATCTGGAACTGAGAAGTTCCAGAAACACGTGCAGGGTGCAAAGGCAAAGCTGCCGTTGGAAAAGGCTCCACCTCTGGCACAGGGAATAATCTTTGCCCAGGGAATTATCAGAGCTTGTTTTGTTTTTCCCATATCTCCCTTCTGGGTAAATTTCCAGGCTGGTGCCTCGCTGGTTTGCAGGGCAGGTTTCTCTGTAGGACAGCCCAAGTGCCCTTGGAGAGCAGAAAGTGCTCCTTGAGGAGCCTGAGCTGTGAAATTTGGGACAGAGGGGTGGAAATGGTGTCAGGATCCACGGGCTGGGAGGACAGAATGCCAGAATTCCCAAATCCCTGGGGCTGGAAAAGCCCTCCCGGCCCATGCAGTGCCAGCTGTGCCCCGTGCCCACCTTGTCCCCAGCCCAGAGCTCCCAGTGCCACCTCCAGGCCTTCCTTGGCCACCTCCAGTTGCTCCTTTGGCTTTTTCGTAGCATTTCCGTTAATTCAGCCCTCACTCCAGCGAAGAGGGACTGCATAGCAAAGAAATCGTGGAAATCTGCGTGGATTCATGGAAAGCTTTGGGTCAGAAGGGACTTTTGAAGCCATTTCATTCCCACCCCCTGCCGCTCACTCCCAGAGGCTGCTCCTTGGACAACGCTCCATTGCCTTGGACAATTCCAGGCGTGGAGCATCCTCAGTTTTTCTGGGCACACCAGAGACATCCCCTTGGTGTTTCAGCGTAGCGCGACCCCTTCCTCAACAACAAATTCGAGGTGGAATGATAAAAACGAGAGCTCAGCCTTTCCCCTGGCACACACCCGAGCCCCACCACGACTTTGTAGTTTCTCTGAGCAGGAAGGAGCTCGGTTCACACCTGCACCCGCTTTTCCTCCGGGAAAAGCCCCGAGAGGCTCCAAGCTGGCATGGAGCACCCCAAAAACCCCTCTCCCCCGGAGTCCTGGGCCAGCTGCCGGCCTCTTTGGGGCATCCTGTTTGTAGGAAAACAAGTGACAGTTGCAGGAGGGTTGCGAGAGCGAGCAAACCGCAGCCCCTGCCTGGGGCTGATAAGGGCCCTGTGCTGCTCTTGCAGCAGTTCCGTCCCCGCTCCCCCCCTGGTGCCTTCCTGTCCCCGAGCTCTGCCGAGTTTTTTGGTGTTTTTTTTTTTTTTTTTTTCGGTTATTTTGGGTTTCTCAGAAGGGACAGGAGCTCTGGTGCTGGCAGGGAAGGCGGGTTTGCCCCCTCCTGCAGGGCTGGGCAGTGGGGAAGGAGGAGGTTGAGATTAAGGGGGTTTAAAAGCGCGGAGCCGTCGGAGGTTTTGGGGTTTTCGGGAGTTTGCAGCCACCTGCCAGCCTGGCGTCCCCAGGAACTTGGCTGGGCTGATCTAACCCGTGCTCAGAGCACTTCTGGAGGAGATCAGAGCTGGTGACACAGAGTGAGAAGCATTTCTGGGCTCAGGGGCCATCAGCGGGACAAAGATCTGTGTTTGTGTCTCGGTGCGGACTTTGAGACGTCACAACTCAAGTGAAAGGATTTTAAAGAACAGACTTAAAATGCACCGGGGGGGGGGGGGGGTCTGAAAAGAGATTTGAGGGGTTTTCCCCCCACAGGAGCAGTCAGGAAGTGGAATAAGTTGCCCATGGTGGAGTCACTGTCTCTGGGAACATTCTGGAGTCTGGATGTGGCCTTTGGGGACAGGGTTTGGGGTGGTGCTGGATGATCCTGGAGGTCTCTTCCCACCTTGGTGATTCTGGGACGCAGCTGCCACAGGGCAGGGTCAATGTCTGCAGACACAAAAAGATGTGAGGAGGGATGAGGCTGTAAAACCAAATGTTATTGCTCCTACTTAAAAGCAAACACAAAACCTCTGTGACCTACAGGAAAGATTTCCCCCACTCCTCTGAACGAGAGCTCTTTTCTTACCAGCATCAAATCATTTCTTCCCTAAAGCAAACATTATTCTTGCCAGGAGAGCAACAAAAAGCTGTGAAACTCCCAGCGTAGAAATTTCCGGAGGGTCAGGAATGATTTTTCCCCTCATGAATTGCCTCTGCCTGTTCAGGTTCAGTTCAGGTCTTCAGATCCATGGAATGTTTTGGGGTGGGAGGGATTTTAGGGATCAGCCCATCCTTAAAAAGCTGCCACGGCAGGGACACCTCCCACTGTGCCAGGCTGCTCCAGCCCCAGTGTCCAACCTGGCCTTGGGCACTGCCAGGGATCCAGGGGCAGCCCCAGCTGCTCTGGGAATTCCATCCCAGCCCCTGCCCACCCTGCCAGGGAACAATTCCCAATTCCCAATCTCCCATCCAGCCCTGCCCTCTGGCACTGGGAGCCATTCCCTGTGTCCTGTCCCTGCATCCCCTGGAAATTGTCTCTCTCCAGGTTTCTTGTCAGCTCCTTCTGGTCCTGAAATTATGTCTATTTTTAACAAAATTCTGATATATTTTTTAATAAATTATATCTGAAAAAAAAATCCCCCCCAAAAAAAACAAACCCTAATCCCTCCTTCCCTGGTAGGAAATAAGGAGGTTGCAGGGTCAATAATATTTATTTAAGTAGCGCTAAAAAGACCCAGATCAGAATTTATCCCCTTTAATCCAGTAAAAATCAGAATTGATCCCCTTTAATCCAGCAACACCTGCTTAAGGACACCCAATATCCCCATTTTTATTGGGATCCCCGCCCAAAGGGGAGTGTGGGGTGCAGGGCTCCTGTTACAGCCAGCTGCTCCCTGGAATCCTCGGTTTTCCCAAGGAAAAAGGGAGCAGGTCACTCCTGTGGCTTTGCAGGGACTTAGTTTCAAAGCTGGGCTATTCATTTTATTTCTTGGGACTGGGAACTTTAGATGGGATTTTGGGCTGGAATTGTTCCCTGGCAGGGTGAGGAGGGGCTGGGATGGAATTCCCAGAGCAGCTGGGGCTGCCCCTGGATCCCTGGCAGTGCCCAAGGCCAGGTTGGACACTGGGGCAGTGGGAGGTGTCCCTGCCATGGCAGGAGTGGGATGGGATAATCCTAAAATCTCTTCCACCCAAACCACCCCATGATCCCATGATTCCATTATTCCCTGATCCCATTATTCCAATTTTTTAACTAAATTTACCTGCATTACTCCTCTTTCTAAAGCAAGTTTCTTGCTAAAAAATACATTTCAATTCTCATTTTGCACATTTATAGGAAAACTGTATTTTTTTTTTTCCCCTTGAATGTATCCTACAAAATAAACTGAGGGACCAAAAGCTCATTGCGACCTCAGGAGAATCATAGCAGGGTGCCTAAATCCTAAAAAAAAAAGAGGGAAAATCCTGCTCAGTTTGATCCCACTGGTGAGCGACCCCGCTGATCCCAGAGGCAGTGAAAAGCTGGAGTGGGACTCTGGGATTTGCCTTTTTTAGGAGAGAAAAAAAAAAAGGGGGAAAAGATCACCAAGGTGGGAAATTTTGGGTTTTCCCACTGTTGGATGGGGCTTGGAGCAGCCTGGGGCAGTGGGAGTGTCCCTGGCCATGGCAGGGAATTGAACTTGGAGCATCTTTCCCTCCAAAACCACTCCGTGATTCCATGGAATGCAACGGTCGGAAGTTAGAAACCATTTTTTGTTGGATTTAGGGGCACAGTTTCACATTCCCTGAGGTTCCCAAGGGATTTAGGAGCTCATTTTTTCCATGATTTTTAATAATTTTGGTGCCAGGTCCTTCCTGGATCCAGGCAGGGAATCTCGCCCAGCTCCAGAGGGATCCCAGGCCCCCCCTGCCCACCCAGGGCACGGGGCAAGGAGAGCAGGAGATGGTTTAATTTAATTTAATTTAATTTAATTTAATTTAATTTAATTTAGTGGTTTAATTTAATGTAATTAATCTGACAGGAAAATTCCTTGGAAATTGGAAAATTTGTTCCGATTTTAGCCATAAATTATTAATAATAATAATAATAATAATAATAATAATAATAATAATAATAATAATGTCATAATAATAATATTTGTTAATTATATTAATAAATAATATATTATAATATATTATATATAATTATATATAATATATAATAATATATAGAAAATATAATATTATATAATATATATTATATAATATATATTTTATATATATTATATTATATATTATATGTTATATATTATATATTATATATTATAGATAATAATATATATTAATGTATTATATTATTTATTATATTATTAATTATTAAATAATAATAAATCAATAATTATTTATAATAGCTTATTGTTATTATTATTTTAAAATATTTTTATTATTCTAATTTTTATTTTCATTTTTATTTTCATTTTTATATTATTTAAAATTTTTAAATTTTTTATTTTCATTTTCATTTTTATTTTTCTTATCAACATCACTCATCATGATTATCAGTATTATTGTCATTATTATCATTATTATCATTATTAATTACTATTACTATGATGATTTATTTGTTAACGAATTAATTTAAAAATCAAGTCCCTCAGAATATCAAGACCCATGACTGCTCCAGCCAAAATTCCTTCTGCTCCCACATCTTCTCCCTGAAACCTGCAGGAAAACACAGCAGGGATTTTTTTTGTTTGGAAAAGGGATTTTTCTGCCATAAAGTCGCAAAAATTGGGGCATTCCCAGCTGATTTGAACTTGAATTATTCATTCTGGGGGGAAATGTGTGGAAAAATCCCTGTGATGCTCAGGATTTCCATGGGGAGTTTCCGTAGGTATTCAATATCTAATATAATATGGATCACCTACAAAGGAGAAAAAATCCAGTATAGAGTGTAAAACATAAAATTATAAATCATATAAATAATATATAATATAAATCATATATAACATAAATCATATAAAATACAACATATAAGTGATAGACTATAAAATGTAAATTGTAATATAAATATTGTCATAGAAAAATATTTTTATAAAAATTATAATATAAACATTACAATATGATAAATATTATAAATATAAATAAATATAAATTATAAATATTATAATAATATAGTTATGATATTATTATAGTATAATATTATTACTATTCGTGTTAATATTAATATTAATATTAATACTAATGTTGATATTAATATTAACATTAATATTAATATTAATTAATATTATTAATATTAATATTAATATTAATATTAATATATAATATATAATATATATAATATATATATATATATAATGTATATATATATATATATATATAATATAATATATATATAATATATTATACATAATACATAATACATAATATATAATATATAATATATAATATATATTTAATATATAATATATAATATATAATATATAATATATAATATATAATAGATAATAGATAATATATAATAGATAATATATAATACATAATATATAATATATAATATATATATAATATATAATATATAATATATAATATATAATATATATTTAATATATAATATATAATATATAATATATAATATATAATATATAATAGATAATAGATAATAGATAATAGATAATAGATAATATATAATATATAATATATAATATATATATATATATTATATATTATATATATTATATATTATATATTATATATTATATATTATATATTATATATTATGTATTATGTATTATATATTATATATTATTCTATGTAATTTAATATTAATATTAATAATAATGTTATATTAATTACTAAAAATATAATAAATATAATATAAAATATCAATTAATATATTGATATTATATTAATGTTACTATTACTATTTAATATTAATATTAATATTAATAAGGGATTAATATTAATATTAATGTTATACTTTCTATTTTATATTTAAATATATAAATAATAAAATCATACATTCTAAAAATAGCCCATAAATACGATCATATAATGATTGCAAAAATAATCTAAATTAGAAAAATAAATTATTATAGCAATTTTACAATATAATAGCTATTCTAGAAATTATTATTATATTTTCTATTTTCTAACTCACAATTTATGTATATATTTAATTACACGTATAAATTTTGTCAGCTCTGTCTGTTTTTCTTGAGGTATTTCTGGTTTTATCCCTCAAAGAAATTGAAGAGGGCTCGGATGGCTGCATCCTCTCTGGAGTCTTTGGGATTTTTATGGAAAAATTGAAATTAAATTGTTTAGGGGAAAAAAATCTCATTTTTTAGAGCCCGCTTGGAAATGGAAATGGCCTAAAAATGGCATTTTTAAGGACGCTAAAATGTCTTTAGCATTAAATAAACCTGGGAATGGTTGGGAAAAGCTCCGGGATTTCTCCCTTCAGAGGTTTTGTTCTGGTTGGTTTAAAGAGAAATGCAGAGCCCGGTGAAGGCCGGGATCCGCACGGGGCTTTGGAGAGGCCGGAATTTCCTCTAAACCCGGCCTGGACACAGCCAGTAATGAATGGGCCGAAGCACTGTCCTTTGCTGAGCTCATTATTTAATAAAATGTGAAAATAAAATGGAAAAATATAATATAATGTAATATAATGTAATATAATGCAATATAATATAATGTAATATAATATAATATAATGTAATGTAATATAATGTAATATAATGTAATATAATGTAATATAATGTAATGTAATGTAATGTAATGTAATATAATATAATATAATATAATATAATATAATATAATATAATATAATATAATATAATGTAATATAATGTAATATAATATAATGTAATATAATATAATATAATGTAATGTAATATAATGTAATATAATGTAATGTAATGTAATGTAATGTAATATAATATATAATATAATATAATATAATATAATATAATATAATATAATATAATGTAATATAATATAATATAATGTAATATAATATAATATAATATATAAATAAAATTTAGGAAATTAATTTTAGGAAATAATAACTAATGCTAAGATAATAAATAAATAAATAAATAAATAGATAAATATATTAATAAATAAAATATAAATATTATAGAATACTAAATTTAATATTCTTAAATATAATTTTAATTAATTACGTTGATTGATATTCTATTTAATTGCATTAATTAATAATTATATAATAATTAATACTATTAAATAGTATTAAAATAATAAAGAAATAAAATTAATAATAGATAATTATAAATTATAATAAATAAAATGTAATTAAGTAAGTAAAATAAGTAAATAAGTAAGTAAATAAAATTTAGGAAAATAATTTCAGGTATTTATAAATAATACTAAAATAATAAATACATGAATAATGAAATAATAATAATAAATAATAATAATGAAATTATAATAATAAGTAACAAATAAATAATAAATAAATAATAATAAATAAATGATTACAATATAAATAAATTCATAAAATTAAATATATAAATAATTAAAGAAAGAAATTAATAAAATTTAGGAAATTAATTTTAGGAAATTATAAATAATACTAAAATAATAAATACATAAATAAAGAAATAATAAATAAATAATAAATGATAATAATAAATAGAAATAAATAAATAAATAAAATTTAGGAACTTAATTTTAGGAAATATATTTTCCTAAAAACAAAAAAAAAATTAGGAATTGCTTTGTCAAGAGCCCTGGAATGGATGGAGCCAGGCTGGGCTGCGTTTCCTCAGGATGTTCAGGAAAAGCTGGGATCCAGGAGGGATTGCTGGGAATTTTGGGCAAAGGAGCTCTGGGACAAACCTGGAGGTGGATTTGGGATTCCCAAGGATTCCCTAATTCCCACGTCAGGGAATTCACTCCTTCCTGCCACCATGCTTTGAGTTCGGAAATGAGGATTTGGGGTTGGGAACGGAGGAGTTAGGAAATGAGGGGAGTTAGGAAATGAGGATTTGGGGTTGGGACCTGAGTGTCAAGAAATCCCAGAATCTCAAAACCTGCTCAGGAAGTGGAAGTGGAAGGGAATCTTTCAGCTCATCCCATTCCATGGCAGGGACAATTTTCCCTACCCCAGGCTGCTCCAGCCCCAGTGTCCAACCTGGCCTTGGGCACTGCCAGGGATCCAGGGGCAGCCCCGGCTGCTCTGGGCACCCTGTCCCATATTTATTCACCAAAAAAATAAACAAAAAAACAAACAAACAAAAAAAAAAAAAAAAAAAAACCAAACCAAACCAAAACAAAAAAAAAAAAAAAACACACACACAAAAAAACAAAACAAAACAAAAAAAAAAACAAACAAACAAAAAAAAAACAAAAACAAAAAAGGAAAAAATAAAGCTCCTTCTCAAAACCCCCCAAAAAATGCTTTTTTTTTTTTTTGTAAAGGCTGACTCAAAGGCTGGATGACTCCTGCCCCGTCAGGAGCTCAGTAATTCACCCTTGTGTCTGTGTTTGCTTTTCCAGTCAGCAGCTGAGGTGTGGGCAGCGTTCTGCACAAGTGAGAGGAGCCAGAAACAAACAAACAAACAAAAAAAAATCCTTGCTAATTATCAAGTTGCTGTGCTTTGAAAAGCCTGCAGTGGATGTTTTTCCTCTTGGCCTCGTGGTGTTTTCGTAGAGTTGGAAACTCTTTGAAAGCCTTGTGAGGAACCACTGGGGGTGCTCAGCCTGGAGAAAAGGAGACTCAGGGCTGAGCTCAGCACTCTCACAGCTCCTGAGAGGTGGCTGTGGCCAGCTGGGCTTGGGCTCCTTCTCCAGGAACTGACAGAACCAGAGCACACAGCCTCGAGCTGCACCAAGGGAAACACAGGTTGGGTATCAGGAAAAAGTTTTTTACAGCAAGGTGATAAAGTTGTGGAGTGGCTGCCCGGGGAGGTGGTGCAGTCACCATCCCTGGGTGTGTTTAACAAAGCCTGGATGTGGCACTGGGTGCCAGGGCTGAGCTGAGGTGCTGGGGCTGGGTTGGACTCGATGCTCTTGAAGGTCTCTTCCAACCTGGTCACTCTGTGAATTCTGTGAATTCCATGAACTCAGCTCTTGGATGGTGTGCAGGGGGAGTTTCCTACTCTGCCTTCCTGATCCCTTTGTCCTGGGCAGTTCTAAGTGACTCAGGCTCTGCTGCTTCCAATCCATCCCTTGGGAGACAGGGAGAGCGTGGCCTGGGAAAAGGATGGGATTGGAGCTGGCCAAAGGAGGGATTGGCCTCCTCTGCCTGCCTCACCTCCAGTCCTGGGGGAGTTTGGAGCACCACAATTAAAAAAAAAAAAATTAATTATTGGAGAACATCCAAAAGAGGGACAGAAAGATGGGGAAGAGACTGAAGGGGAGGAGGAAAAGCTGAGGGTGCTTGGAATGTTCAGCTGGAGAAGAGGAGAGTGAGGGGAGACTCCTCAGGGGCTGCAGCTCCAGCTCTGATCTCTGCTCCTGGGACAGGATCCTGGCTGGGGCTGGGCCAGGAGGGATTTAGGGTGGATTTTAGGGAAAGGCTCTCCCCCAGAGGGTGCTGGCACTGCCCAGGCTCCCCAGGGAATGGGCACGGCCCCGAGGCTGCCAGAGCTCCAGGAGCCTTTGGACACTGCCAGGGGTGCCCAGGCTGGGCTTGGTGGGGGTCTGGGCAGGGCCAGAATTCCACGATCCTTGTGGATCCCTTCCTGTGCAGTCTTGACTTCTTTTCTGCCAAGGTCGGGATTAAATGTGTGAGAGGGTATTTTTTGTTGGGACTCAGGTGTTTATCAGTTCTCATCTCTGTCACAGTCTCACAAACCCTGAGTTCTGCAGCACTTCACTCCAACAAACTAAAAATGGAGCCCATCTCTCTCTCTCCAAGGTCTTTTAAGGATAAACTGTGCAATTCAGAAATGACACCTCAATTATTTTCACTTTTAACCCAATACCCAACCACCCGTGCCCGCCATGGGGACTTTTTGATCCAATTGCACAAAACCACCCAAAGCCATGGAGAAGGAGGTGAAGGAGAAGGAGCAGCCTCCACCCTAAAACCTCCACCTTGCTTTCTATCCATTCCTGCATTCCAAACCCTTCAACTCTGAGTTTCCCACCCTGTGCTATCACACACTTCTATTCTAACTCCACACCTATCATCTCAGTTTTATTATTGAATTTTGGCAGCTTCTCCAGGGCCTCAGGTCAGTGCAGTGTTCTCCTGGGGGTCAGGGCCTGCCAGCACAGAAAGTCCCAAATTCTCAGCATTATCCAGGGATCCAACACCTCCCCACTCAGGATATTCCCTGATTCCCTGCTCTGCAGAATTTTCCCTGGATCCAGCTGAATTTCCTTCCCCTGGCTTTGATCTCCTGCTCCTGTGCTGGCAGAGGGCTCAGCTTTCCTGCTGGAACCTGGGACAGCTTTTCCCACACAGGTGCATTCCCTGGTGTGAGGAGCATTCCCAGGCTGCTGAGAGCTGTGACCCAGTGCTGGAAACTCAGCAAAAGCTTCTCTTACCCTCTCCAACATCGTCCTAAAAAAATAATGTGGAGCAATGTTGACTTTTAACTTTATTATAGTTTCATAAACTGTGAGTTTTATAGTACTTCAACAAATTAAAAATGCAGTTGTATTTCTTTCTCTAGATGGCTTTTTAAGGAAAAATTGTTTAATTGAGAAATGATACTAAAATTATTTTTACTTTTAAGTTAATAATTAACTACTCCTGGCTTGTAATGTGGATTTTTAAAAATCTAATTACACAATATTATTCAAACTTATGAAGAAGGAGGTGAAGAAGAAGGACTAGCTTCTGTTTTTAAATTTTCATTGTGTTTTGTATATATTACTACATTCTAAAACTTTAAGTTTTTTATTATGTGATATTACACACTTCCATTTAAACTACATTTTCTAAAATATTTCAGCCTGGGGTAGGGGAAAGGAAGGAGTTTCTCTTCCTATTTTTCCAGACTTGGCAGATTTGTGCAGGAAATAAAATAAAAAGGAAAGAGAAACTGCCTGAAGTGAAAGGGAGAGAGGAAATGTTGCTTAGAGCTGGTTCTAAACCAGGTTTTAGGGAAAGTTATCTGCCTGAAGTGAAAGGGAGGAGAGGAAATCTTGCTTAGAGCTGGTTCTAAACAAGATTTCAGGGGGTGTTTCCTGCAATTGGGGTGGAAAGCAGTGGGATGAGGTGGAGATGACCTCAGTCAATGGCTTTGCCACTCCAGCTTTTCAACAAGCCACAGATAAATTTAATTTTATAGGTAACACATGAGAATTTGGGAGCGTAAATTGGATTTAGGTGTTGCTGTGACATGGTGTGGGAAGCACTAAAATCAAACTCTCAGGCCTGGTTTTCTCCTCTGGAAGAGCTGGGAAGGATCAGGGAGACCTCAGAGCCCTTCCAGTGCCTAAAGGGGCTCCAAGAGCCCCTTAAATCCTAGAATTAAAATCCTAGAATTGATGGGGTTTTCTGGAATCCTCTTCCATCCCTGGCTGAACAAACTGGGGTTTGTTTATCTCTTTTTTTTTTTTCTTTTTTTTTTTTTTTTTTGGCAAGAACGTGGTGTTGGCCAAGGAGGGCGCAGAGCATGAGAAACCACTCTGCCCTTGTGGGATAAAAGATCATTCTGGTGGCTGGGGAGAGTCTCAGGGCAGGAAGAGGCAGGAAAATCAGATTTAACTCTGGGTATGTCCAGTCTGAGAGGAAAGTTCTGTGTCAAGAGCTTGTGCAACTTCAATTAAAACTCCTGAGCTGTGTTCAGTGTGGTTCAAGGAGGAGGAGAGGAACTTGTGAAAAGAAACCCAAAAATAATCCTTAAATATATTATAGAAATATAATTATCCTTTTAAAAAAACCCATTTTTTTCCAGTTTTATGGAGTGAAGGCTGTGGAATGGCTCAGTTGTTGTAGCAGAGGGAGTTTTCTGTGTTGTTTTGGGAAGGATTTCCAGCTCAGGCTGCTGAGGAGATGCAGTAGCCCCATTCCAAAGGGGCAGGACCTCTGAGGTCACAGCTGCACCTCGCATTTGTGGGCATGTAAAAGAAAATATTAAAAAAATAAAAGATCAAAATGCCAAAAAAAATATCAAATTTTAGACAAGCAGTGTGAAGAGCAACCAGGACATGGGATAAACAACTCCATTATCTCAATGTCCAGTGGGCATTTCTTACAAAAATGAGGATTTTTTTAAACTTTTTTGAATGTGCAGACAAATTAAATTACTCAGAGAGGAGGGGAAAAATTCAGTAAAATTCAGTTTGATCTGCCCTCAGTTTGACTGAAGTCTGGATCTCCAAATGTGCTGCTTTGAGAGACAGAAGGAGCAGTTTCCTGAGTCATAAATTGAGTCACACAGACCCCTAATGGTGTTTCCAGGACTGCAGACGAGCTCTTGAGTCAAAAACTGAAACATTTCAAAATAAACCCGAGTTTTTGGCAGATTTCCAGGGGATTTGTAATGTCCTGTAAGAGTCACTTGAAAGGCACAGCTCCTGCCCCTGGCTCTGAGAGCTCTTGGCGATGTGCAGGAATGGGAATTACAGGGTAAGAACAGTGGGGGGTTGCATCCAGGGAATTCCAAAAGCAGATTTTTGTGCCCTAAACTGGAAAAAATGTTCTTCCCTGAGAGGCTGATGGAATTGAGCTGCCGCTGCAAAGCTCCACCCATTTGCTGGTGCACATTGTAATTTCAGTTAAACACCCCTGGTTGTTGCCCTGGCTTGATCTCCTGAGGATTTCCAACAGCAGGAAGAAGGGGATTATTCCCAAATAAACGGAGAGCCCACATGGGACAAGGAGGAAAATCCCTGCCTCATCCCTGGAAGTGGCCAAGGCTCTGCTGGGAGGAAAGGCTGGCACAGCTGGCATTGTTCACCTGCACAGGAGAAGCTTTGGGCTGAGCTCAGGGTGGCCTTGCAGGGCCTGGAGGAGCCCCAGGAAAGCTGGAGAGAGACAATTTCCAGGGGATGCAGGGACAGGAGCCAGGGAATGGCTCCCAGTGCCAGAGGGCAGGGCTGGATGGGAGATTGGGAATTGGGAATTGTTCCCTGGCAGGGTGGGCAGGGGCTGGGATGGAATTGCCAGAGCAGCTGGGGCTGCCCCTGGATCCCTGGCAGTGCCCAAGGCCAGGTTGGACACTGGGGCTGGAGCAGCCTGGGGCAGTGGGAGCTGTCCCTGCCATGGCAGGGGTGGGAATGGGATGATTTTAAGGTCCCTTCCATCCCAAATTATTCCATGTGGGAAGTTGAGAAACTGTTGGTGTGAATGGCTTGAGACACTTGAAAAAGCTGCCAAAGCTTTAGGAATGACCACAGAATATCCTGAGTGGGAAGGGACCCCACAAAGATCCAGTGCCAGCCCTGCCCTGCCCAGACCCCCACCAAGCCCAGCCTGGGCATCCCTGGCAGTGTCCAAAGGCTCCTGGAGCTCCGGCAGCCTTGGGGCCGTGCCCATTCCCTGGGGAGCCTGGGCAGTGCCAACAGCCTCTGGGGGTGCTGCATCAGGGGGCATGAGGAATGAGTTGGCTCCTTCCTATCCCAGCTGTGGATTTGTTTCCTGGCAGCCCCAGGAGGTTCTGGGCTCCCCGCGTGTCCTGCAGGGTCCCCTCTCCCCGCTGGAGCAGCTCCTTGTGAATTCTGGGGAATGCTGAGTGGGAAAATCATTTGCTTTCGCTCTTTCTCGTGGATCTCAGGCTTCACAGCTCTCCCTGAGTCGCCTTTCACAAGCAATAAATTCAGCCAGCCACAAAAATGCTGCTTTACAGGAAGGCCTTGGTGCCATGGCTGATGTCTCCCTGCACCTAGAATTAAAATCCTAGAATTGATGGGGTTTTCTGGAATCCTCTTCCATCCCTGGCTGAACAAACACCACAAACATCCATAGGAGCTTCCACAGCAGCTTCCCAGGCAGCTGATGGAAAATACTTCAGATAAGAAGGGAAAAAAAAAAATCCCAGAATGAACCCAGAGGCTCCATCTTTAATTTAAAAAAAAAAAAAACAAAAAAAACCAACCCACATCCAAACCTAAAGTAAATGTCCTGTACCTTTGGTTGATTTGTACTTTTTGGAGCAGATTTGGCTGGAAGTTGCTGGTCATGAAATCCCAAGGGGAATGGAGGCTATGGAAGTGCCCCACACCTGATTGTGATTTCAGGACTGTCCCATGCACTCTCCTGGAGATGATGGCAAGAATTAAGGCCATGGAAGATAATCCAAACCCTGCCTCGTGCTCCGGGGAGGGAATCTTTAAATCCTGGAGCTGTTTTCCAAGCCAGGATGGTTCCAGAGCTCCACAGCAAGGTGGAACTTCCTGGGTGTCTTTTCTGACCTCTCTCTTCCACTTCCCCACCACCCTCCTCCCTCTCAGCCCAGCAGGGCTGCTCTGACGAGCCCCTCATCTCTCAGAGATGTCGGAGTATCGAGTATCCAGTGCAGCTTTCCTTGGGTTTGTTCCTGGAAATAGAAATCCCAACCACCCTGGAATGGTTTGATCTTCCTTCCCTGAATGCCCTACACTGATTTTTGTCAGGGCAGAGCCCGTTTTGAGAAGAGTGGACCCTACACAGGGATGTGGAGCTGTCATAAAATGCGTTTGAGTTTCCAGTTGGAATTATCCCTGCTAAAAGTTCTCCTTTCCATGGGGGCTCACAGCAAAAAAAATCCTGTCAAAAAAGGCCCCCACTGTGAGGTTTGGGGGGTGAGAAATGATTGGAGATAAAGCACAACCTGTGGCTGCTCTGTTGTCACCAAAATCCTCCCAGCGATGCTGAAAATCCCATTTAATGTACGGGATTAAATCACGGAATTGACCACGGAGATCTGGGACATCTCGTGGCCTTGCCCAGGGTGTTGCTCCTTGTTCAACCCTGGCTTTCACTCCAGATAAGAAAATCTGGGGGAAAAACAAGGAAAGGAATGAGTTCCTAGGCCACCTCATGGCCGAACGTTTGACCTGGGTCACCCCTGCAGCCTCAATCCGCGAGGAGTCTGGATTTCAGGAGCTGGATCCAGGATTCAGGAGGCAAAAGTGCAGGGAATGCAGGAAACCAGTGCAGGGCTGACCACCCGTGGTGTGCGGGGTCACCTCCTGCCCTCTGGTGACCACGGTTGCCCCCAGGGTTTGGAGGGACACCAGGAATGGGATGGGATCCTCCACAGGATGCCCCATCCCGCAGATTCTGCCTAAAAACCTGGGAATTTCCAAAGGATGCCCCATCCCGCAGATTCTGCCTAAAAACCTGGGAATTTCCACAGCGGTTGATTGTGGTGGCTGTGGCCACGTCCAGCCACGGGAGCTGGGAGAACTTCCCAGTGCAGAAAGTCCCAAGGCATGGACTGGCAGCAGGAGGCAAGGGATGAGCTGGGCTTTGCTCCAAGAGGTTTGGGATTTGCTCAGGGCAGTTGTGGAGTTCTCATCCCTGGCAGTGCCCAAGGCCAGGTTGGACACTGGGATTTGGAGCAGTCTGGGACAATGCAAGGTGTCCCTGCCACGGCAGGGGTGGGAATGAGAGGATCCTTAAAATCCCTTCCAACCCAAACCATTCCATGATTCCAACTTGCAGGCGTTTAGGAAACTGTCCCAGAGGCCTTTCTTTCTGAATTCCGGCTGTATTTATGAGTTTGTCCCTAAATCCTTGCTAAAGTTAGTGGGAATTTCAAGATAAGACTGTGAGTTCCTCTGTTTTGGGCAGGACATCTCTCCCAGCTTGGCAGTTTTGAAACACTGCTCATCTTCTCAGGAAAAAAAGATGGGATTTTTTCCTTTGCAATCCCCTTTCCAAGGCACTCAGGTTATTCAGGACACAAACATTTTCCTAAAGCTGGGGAGGATTCCCTGAACAACTCAGGACATTCTTCCTGCACATATCAAAAGGATAAAAAATAAAAAGGATCATTTCTTCTTCTTCTTCTTCTTCTTCTTCTTCTTCTTCTTCTTCTTCTTCTTTCTTCTTCTTCTTCTTCTTCTTCCTCCTCCTCTTCCTCTTCTTCTTCTTCCTCTTCCTCTTCATCTTCATCTTTTTAGTCTTCTTTCTCTTCTTCATCTCCTCTTTCTCCTTCTCCTTCTCCTTCTCCTCCTTCTCCTTCTCCTTCTCCTTCTCCTTCTCCTTCTCCTTCTCCTTCTCCTTCTCCTTCTCCTTCTCCTTCTCCTTCTCCTTCTCCTTCTCCTTCTCCTTCTCCTTCTCCTTCTCCTTCTCCTCCTTTGTGTTAAGACCAGGCCCTGTGTTATCCCCATGTCTCCCATATCCCATAAATAGGATATTCCCCGAGTTCAGCATCCCCCGGTTCCCCTCCCAAGCTCACATCCCTGGAATTCCCAAGGAACATTTCCATGTCTATTCCTACCCGGGGTGATGTCATACAGCAGAACTCTTTCACGGGGTGGGATTTCTTTTTTTTTTTTCCTTGTCTTTTCCAAGGAAAAAAATTGGATGAGTCACGTCTTACAGGCAGCTCCTTCCCTTGGTGTTCACTCAGCAGCAAAGCGCAGCTCAGGGCTCAGCAATGTGCGCTTGGAAATGGCTTTGGCAGGGATCTGGATCCGAGATTTCCCCACTCCTGGGAGTCTCCCGTTCCCCTTTCTCCTGTCTGACTCACCCCCATGTGCCCCGGTGATTTCACTTCCAGCTGTCTCCCTGTTCCAAGAGGGCTAAAACGGGATGGATGGATAGAATTCCCGAAATTAGATCCTTATCTCACTGCGTTGTGTGCAAAACCCGGGATCCACCTCGGACATTTCCCTCTTTTCAGTGTTAAAATCCAGTGCTGTAACTGCTTTTGCAGGCAGGAAAAATCCTTGGGACACACAAATTCCTAAAGAATTGTGTGGATCCATGCAGTTCCTCTAAAGGAAAGTTCATATCCAAAGCCTTGAGCAATTCCTTTGGAAGTTTTAAGGGGATTTATTCCTGGTGGAGAGGTTTTATTATGGTTTTATTGGTGCTGTAATCACAGTAATGAAGCCTAAGAAAAAAAGTCAGAAAAGAAATATTTTTATATTTTTACATATTTAAAACTTTTATTAATATATTTATTTATATTTTAATATATTTTTCTATTATTTATATTTTATTTAAAATATTTTTATATGCCGTTGGATCAGCATGTGCAGCTCTTGGAAAGAAAAAAAATCCGTGTAGGAGAAATAATAAATATCTCAAATTTATGCCAGCCCTGCTTCTCTACGAGCTGTGCTCAGGGCCGACCTGCCTGAAAGCTTCAAATTCCCAAAAAAATGCCCAGGAAAAGGAGACTTTGAAAGGGAGGGATATTCCGGGTGAAGCTGATTTTCTGGAAAAATCCAGCTCCATCAGTTTATTCCCTGTTAACGTGGGGAGAGAGGAGCAGGGAGGCACCTCCTTGTAGGGTTTGTTCCCATCCCAAGATAAATCTCCAGGATAAGGAGCTTGGATCACCCTCTGGCAGTGCCTTCCCAACCTCCCCTGGCTATAAAGGGAGCAGAGTTTAGGCTGGCTTAGACGAGACAGGGCTAAAATTAGTCCAGACTTATCCCAGCCTAAACTTTGCACCCAGACGCGTCGCGCAGCAGCGGGATTGGGAAATCTGAGCCCGGGACGTCGCTTTGCTTTAGGATGCCACATTCCCACCTCATGGGGTTCGCCGGAGTCTCTCCTAAATTTTAATCCAGCCTAAAGTGGTCCTGGATAAAGTAAGTGTAATTGTGCTTTCGGCCGGGAAAATAAAATGCAGGAAAACAGGGCTGGAGCGGGATGATCCCAAGGATTTTTAGCCTGGCTGCTAAAAAAAAAGGAAATTTTGGCAAGGGCACAAAGCCCTGGCACTTTCTTTGTCTCCACTCTTATCTACCTCTCCCGCCCTGCAGGCGAAATTCCTGCGATTCCAGAGGCTGAGGGTTCCTCCGCAGTTCTAGGAAAGCACTTAATTATCTCAATCACCTCCTAATTGCTTCACTTCCACTGCTCCAAATCGGGCAGCTAATCCCGAGTTTAGGTGGGCAGCACAGACTTGCCAGTTCGGGGGAGAGTTTTTCCAGGAGTCCTGTCTCTGTCCAGCCTTCCCAGCCTTTTTCCCCTCATCAAATCCTTTGGATCGGTTCCCTTTGGAATTGCAGGGGCGCAGCTTTGGTTCCAATCGCGGCGGTTTGGTTCGAAAACACCAAAATGACACTGGAAATTGGAAAAATATTTCCAGCAGTCCTAGAGAGCAGCTTGTTTGGAGCTGGATTTTCCCTGTTTTGTGTTTTATTTTCTGGAGCAGCTGTCAGCACCGGGAGCATCCCGGCGGGATGAGGGGGGAGCTGTCAGCGCCTCGTCATCGAGTTTTCCAAAATATTTCCCTGAAATCAGCACGGGCATCCAGGAGATGTGCTCCTTCCACTGGGGACGCTCATTCCAAGTGGTTTTTGAAGTTCATTTAAACCTGGAAGTTTAAAACTTCGCATCCAGATTCCTCCTCAGCCACTTTGCTGAGCATCATCTCGACCTTGGGTGCAAAATGATGCCAGAATAATAAGTGTGCAGGGAGAGATCCCAAATGCCCCAAGAGGGAAGAAGGAATTGCCAAGCTGAGAGGTTTAACCAGAATGTGGGTGTGCAGCTCCTGGGAATTCTCCCGCAGCCCTTGCACATCGCTGTCCCTGCTCCTGCCACGGCAACACCTCAGTCCCCATCCCCTGACAACGCCATCCCACCAGAGGGGACAAGGGGACACCCTGGAGACACGTTGGTGCAGAATTTGGCTGGTTCTCTGCACTGCAAGCACCTTGTTTGGAGCTGGATTTTCCCTGTGTTTTTTTTTTTTTAATCTGGAGCAGCTGTCAGCGCCGGGAGCACCCCGGCGGGATGAGGGGGGGAGCTGTCAGCGCCTCGTCATCGAGTTTTCCAAAATATTTCCCTGAAATCAGCACGGGCATCCAGGAGATGTGCTCCTTCCACTGGGGACGTTCATTCCAAGTGGTTTTTGAAGTTCATTTGAACCTGGAAGTTTAAAACTTCGCATCCAGATTCCTCCTCAGCCACTTTGCTGAGCATCATCTCGACCTTGGGTGCAAAATGATGCCAGAATAATAAGTGTGCAGGGAGAGATCCTAAATGCACCAAGAGGGAAGAAGGAATTGCCAAGCTGAGAGGTTTAACATTTTCCCTGTTTTGTGTTTTATTTTCTGGAGCAGCTGTCGGCACCGGGAGCATCCCGGCGGGATGAGGGGGGGAGCTGTCAGCGCCTCGTCATCGAGTTTTCCAAAATTCTTCTCTGAAATCAGCACGGTTTTTAGGGTATCCAGGACTGGGCTGGAGTTGGGGATTGCCAGGAGTTCTCCAGGTGGGGAGGGAAGGGTTTGCCCCAAAGGATTTGGCGCCTCTGCCTTAAATCCTGGCCAGATCTCCCCATCCCAGTTGTGCCATAAAATCAGCTTGGGAATGGAATTTTCACAGGGAGTTTGAGAGACAGGATGAGGAGGAATGGCTTTAAACTTAGATTAGATGGGATCTTGGGAAGAAATTCCTCCCTGGAATGGATTTCCCAGACAAGCTGTTGTTTCCTCATCCCAAAAAACGTCCAAGGCCAACTTAAACTGGGCCATTCCCCCTTTTCCTATCACTCCATGCCCTTGTGGAAAGTCCCTTTCAATCTCCTAGAGATATTATTTACCTCTATAATTAACTCTGGGAATTAACCACCCCACTCTGGAAAATCCATATTTTCCCCTGATTTTTAAATTATTATCTTCATACTTGGCTGGTGGCTGCTCTTGGCCCTTTGGCTTTGTAATATTTAGAGACACAGTGTAAATCCAAATATATTTTCATGTTCATTTAAACCCAAATTGATTTTCATGTTCACTTAAACCCAGATTGATTTTTATGTTCTCTTAAAGCCAAATTTATTTTCACAGCTATTTAAGGAGCCATTTGCTGCAAAGTTTACTCTGAAAACATTAAATTTTCCCCTCTAATGAACAACGCTGACGTGGAAATTGCCTAATTTTATACTTTAATTTTAGCCCCTTTTCATGCCAGATCCTGTGTGCAGAGGAAAAATCAGAATTAAGGGATGAATTTACACCAGGTCTGGGAAATGATGCAAAGATCAGTGCTCTGCTGTCCACTGAAAAAAATGAAAATTCAAACCCCAAATCATTTGTGCACGGTAAATGCATGATTGGAGTTCTGACAGAAAACCTGAGATAAATTTAAAGCAGGAAAATTGGGGAGATAATTCGAAGGTTATCAATGATTTTTTGGTGCTTTCCAGTTGATATCTTTGTGCTATGACCTCACGAACCGCCCCAAAATCTCGTCAGCAGGGTGATTACAGTGGATTTATTAATAACCAGCGAGTCTGGGCCACCAATTCTGTCTGTCCGTAGAAAACTGAAGATTTTTTTGTGGCTTCTTTTGAAGGAAAGGCAGAAATCTGAATCATCTGGAGCTCCTTGATCTCAGTGAGTAGCACAGGGCAGACTTTGCAAAGCTGATGGATTTCATCCCCCAAACCGTCTGTGCTGAAAAAGGATTTTAGGCTCCAGCTGATCTCAATTTTCCCTCTGTTTATTTCTGTATTTATTTGCTTTGTATGAGAACTCAAAGATCCTTCGCTGCTTAATGAGAGTAGATAAAATTTCCTTAATGAAAATGACCAAAAAAGGCTTTGGGATGCACCTTTTCTGTTCAGGAAATTAATTTCATTTATTTAGATTTTACCCAGCTACATCAGCACGAAATTCTGGCTGAAGTTTCAGGTCAAGGTTAAGGTTTTTTTTTTTTTTTTTTTTTTTTTTTTTTTTTTTTTTTTTTGCTGTGTGTTTACAACCTAAATCATTCTCCTTTAGCTGTTACCTCTGTCCTTCTGTGATACCCAAGCTCAGATTGGCTGATCCTGAATTAAACCTGGCAGGAAAGGCTGGCAGGGAAGGATTCCCGTCCCTGACAGCTGCTGCACATCCTGGTTTATTTTCCTGCCTCTCTGGCCAGTTTTTCCAGGGGTTTTGGGGACAGTGGCTTGGAGGGATTGAGTTTTTCCAGGGGTTTGGGGGACAGTGGCTTGGAGGGATTGAGTTTTTCCAGGAGTTTGTTGGGACAGTGGCTTGGAGGGATTGAGTTTTTCCAGGGGTTTTGGGGACAGTGGCTTGGAGGGATTGAGTTTCTTGGTGTCCTTCTTGCTCACGGTTTGAATGCTGATTTAGGGGCTGGGAAGAGATTCCAGGAGGTTTTGGAGCTGGATAAGTGGGAATGAGATGTTGGCAGCTCCCTTTGGAGCAGAGCCTTTGTCCTCAGGGCGCTTCACCCACAAGGGTCGCTCTGGGCTCAGATGTGACATTTTCCTTCTTCCCATCCCACGGGAATGATGCAGAGGGGCTTTGAGGAGGTTTTTCCTGGGAGCAGGTGCTGCTGGAGAAGCCAGAGATTTGTTTGCTGTGATCCTGCTTGGTTGCAAAGTTGTTCCCTCATCAAACACCCGGCGGTTCCTTGGGGGGTGGTTCCGATGGTGGAAGCTCCCATGGGATTTTCTTTCCTATCCCTCCCTCCTCTGCTAGCTCTGGGCTCCTCTTCCTTCCTGGAATTGGCTTCCACCTTCTCATTTATCCCGCTAAAAAAAGGTTATTCCCAAATAAGAAATTCCCCAAAAAACTTATTCCCAAATGCTCTGGGGATAAAAGCTCTTCGGGTGTGGATTCCCCATCCCTGGAAATGTCCAACCTGGGATGGTGGAGCAGGTCCTTGCCAGTGGCAGGAGGTGGAATTAGGTGGTGTTTAGGTCCCTCCTTTCCCAAATCATTCCATGATTCCCTGATTTTTTTCCCCTTCTCCCACCTGGCTGAGATCAGCCCTGTCCAGGGCAGCCAGAAATCCCCACGGCCTGGGATTTGAACATCATCCCAAAGGGCCCAGGATCCACCTCAAATCCTTCCAGGCTGGAAATTAGGCTCAAATCCATGCCCAGGCTGCCCTGAGCAGGGAAAGAGAATCAGGATCTGTGTCCTGACGTCCTCCTCAGTTATTCCAAACAGAAAGTGAGTTTGGAAACAATTGAAGAGAATTTCTCCAGCAGCAGCAGCAGCAGCAGCAGCATCTTTTTTGTTTTCCCTGACTGGAGTTATTTTCTGGCAATCCTTTCCGACCGGAAAAGCTGGAGACTGGAGAGCTGGATTTGCATTTTTGTTCGAGTGCCTGCACATGTCCTGCACACTGTGTTCCTTGTCAGCCTCCCCGTTCTTGTCCAAAAAAGCTCTGCTTGCTCCATCCAAGCGCTAAAGCTGGAACCTCATAGGCTTGGGAGGGCAAAAAAATGAATGGCTGTGCTGCTGTGGAGACTTTATGACTAAAACTTCATCATAATAACTGCAGAATTTCATTATTATTAAATTATAATACACAGACAAGCACGGAAGCTTTTGTGAAGAGTCTGGGTTTTCCTTCTTTTCTGTTGTTGGCGTTTTCCCTCTTTTCCATTGCTTTCTCTGAGCATTTTGTGCCGCTCAGAGGGAAATGTGGTTCTGCACCAGAATCACCCCAGTGATCCCTGAAGGACTTTGTCCCCCTGGTACATCTGAAAGTGGCTCCCCCACCCAGCAGGGAATCATAAAATGAAATCCCAGACTGGTTTGGGGGTTGGGAGGGACCTTAAAGCCCATCCAGTGCCAGCCCTGCCATGGCAGGGACACCTCCCACTGTGCCAGGGTGCTCTGCGATTAATTTTTGTCAAGAAATGACCTATAAAAAAAAAACCTTCAGGAAGGGCTGAAGAGGCTCTTCCCCACTCTCTGATACTGATTTCAGACGTGTTAAAAAAAAGCTGGAAATCAAAAATACAAAGTGTGGTGGGAAGATTCCAAAACATCACGGAGGCTTTGAACAAGTCTGGAGAAGGGAATGGAGTGATGGAAAAAGGGGGAATCATTTCAAGATGGAAGATGGCAGGGCCAGGTGGGATTTTGGGCAGGAATTGTTCCCTGGCAGGGTGGGCAGGGGCTGGGATGGAATTGCCAGAGCAGCTGGGGCTGCCCCTGGATCCCTGGCAGTGCCCAAGGCCAGGTTGGACACTGACACAGTGGGAGGTGTCCCTGCCCATGGCAGGGGCTTAGAATTCAATTATCTCCAGTGATTTTTCCACCCCAAACCATTCCATGACTCCATGATTAAATCCAGAGCAACATTCTAGCAAAAAAACCCTGAGTTTCTATCAAGCAGGAGCAGTGGCTGGCTTGGCTTGGATTTGAGGGCAGCAGAAAATTCGATTTTTCAGATTTCAGCTTTTTCTCGCCCAGCACACTCTGAGCCCATCAGAGCCCCCAAATCTGGTTTCGATTCACTTCTTTCTAAGAAAAGGAGTGGGAATTCCCTGCTCCAGCCGGGGATTTTCCAAAGGCAATCCCCCAGCCCTGCCCGGGGGGTGAAGCTCCCGCCAGGCCAGGCCGGGAGTTGGGCCTGGGATGGATTTTGGAAGGAGGCAGCTCCCAAGCTGAGGTGCCACATCCCGAAATAAACATTTCTATTGATCCCTCTCCAGAGCACATTCCTGCAACATCAAATCAGTGCCCTGGGCCTGACAAAGCTCAGAATTTCCAGCTCCTGACTGGAAGATGGAGAGGGATTGGAGCTTGGAAAGGGATTGGAGCATGGATTTGTCTGAGCAGCCTCGCATCCTGCCGCAGACGAGCCGGATGTGCTCATTTTCCAGGAAAATAACCTCAAAACCCATCAGCCAAACCACAACCTGCAGCTTTTCCCCCCTTCCTCTCTTTACAGCTCCTGTATTCCCAAAATTTAAGAGCAGTTTTAGGTGAGGGTTGGTTTTAGTGCTTCTGGTTTGGTTTTTGGGGTTGTTTTTTTTTTTTTTCCTCTTTCTTTTGGGATATCCCAGCAGGGGCTGCTGTCCAGCCCTGCCCTCTGAAAACACAGGGACACGTGGCTGCGGAGCAGACTAAATTTATTTAATTCAGGATTTAATTCCGGCTTTAGGCGGCGGCTTCCTGAACAAAGACCTGACTGTGCCTGACCCGGCCCTGCCTCAGTAGGAGCCAGCCCGGACTAAACAGATCCTGCCAGGGTGGAATTCCTGGATGAACAAACCCTGCCAGGGATGGAATTCCAGGACTAAACAGATCCTGCCAGGGATGGAATTCCTGGGTTAACAAACCCTGCCAGGGATGGAATTCCAGGACTAAACAGATCCTGCCAGGGATGGAATTCCTGGGTTAACAAACCCTGCCAGGGATGGAATTCCAGGACTAAACAGATCCTGCCAGGGATGGAATTCCTGGGTTAACAAACCCTGCCAGGGATGGAATTCCAGGACTAAACAGATCCTGCCAGGGATGGAATTCCTGGATTAACGGATCCTGCCAGGGATGGAATTCCTGGATTAACAAATCCTGCCAGGGATGGAATTCCCAGATTAACAAACCCTGCCAGGGATGGAATTCCAGGACTAAACAGATTATGCCAGGGATGGGATTCTTGGATTAAAAAAAAACCCTGCCAGGCTGGCAGGGATGGAATTCCAGGAATAACCATCCCTGATGGGATTCCAGGACTAAACAAACCCTGCCAGGGATGGAATTCCTGCACTAAACAAACCCTGCCAGGCTGGCAGGGATGGAATTCCAAGCCTTGGGAAGGCCAGGAGGAGCAGGGAGGGTCACTTGGCTGTAGTGGAGCACCCAGGGGAATGTTGTGGGGGTTCTGCCCTTAAGCCTGGCTTAGCTGCTGTTGGTTCATCCTTCAGGATAAATCCCATCCCTCCTAAATCCGCCCGTCCAGTTGGATTGGTTTTCCCACGGAGCGTCCCTGACTCTGTCCCCATGCCTGGAGGGCGTCTCCACGTTTCTCCTGCTTCCCCCAGCAGGAAAATGCCATTTTCCCCATCCAACAGCGCTGATCCCGTTTTCCCTGCACGGGAAAAACAGGACAGAAATAGGGGAGCTCCTCCTTTGTGTGACAGAAGGAGGAGAAATCCACCAGCCCATCAAAAGATTTGGGTCATTGCTGGCTTTGCCCTTTCCCACATGGGGGCTGTGATAAGCTGACACTGCTTTTCCAAGCTCTCCCTCTGGATGGATCCCTGCAGGAATCTTTCCATGGGCTGGGACACACAGAGCTTGCTTGTTCTCAGGTAGCAGAGCAAATAAACTCTGCTGCTACAAAGCTACGCCCGGAAATTTTTCCTCTCTTCGGGCTTTTTCCTCCTCTTCCTGCATTTTTTTTCCCCCCCTCCTTTCTATGAATCCTGCCCAAAAGTCCCCTCCACAGCTTTTTCCCACCCAAATTCTGGGATTCAGTGGTCGCTGGCAGCATCATTTTGTCACACAAACACAATATTGGTAAGGAAAGATTCATCAGTGCTGTCAAAACACCCATTTCCTTCCTTGCTAATCCAAACTGGTTTAATTCCGTGGACATTTCTCGGCCTTGTGCTGGGAATAGCCAAAATTTAAGACTCTGCCACTGCACAACATCCAAACCGAATCCTGAATCCTCCCTATCCCATGCGAGCAGCCAGGCAGTCAGGAGAGAAAATCAAATTAATTCAGTGGCAGCTGATGGTGTCAGCACTTGCTGCTGCAGCAGAGCCTTGTCTGTGCTCCATTAGAGTGGAATTCCAGCCCAGCCGAGGATTCCAGCTGGCTCCAGGGCATGGAGCAGGGAATTACAGAGTGCTCGGGGTTGGAAGGGACATTAAAGATGATTTTGTTCCACCCCCTGCCACGGGCAGGAACGCTTTTCCTCTATCCCAGGTTGGTTTGTGTCCTGTCCCACCTGTCCTGGGACATTTCCAGGGATGGAGAATCCATGAAATGTGGATCCTGGCCTGCAGGATCTGTTCCCTCTCCCATCCCTTCCCCGGACTGGGATAAGTGCTGGGGATTTAACGCTTTTAATTTGGGTGTTGGGCTGAACAGACCCCACCGTGCCAGCTGGGTGTCCTGCCGTGCTCAGGAGGGAATTGCACCTGGATAAGAATTCCCAGAGGGAATCTTGGATCCTCCAGAGGTTGGTGCCAGGCCAGTGGCCACCAGCTGTGTCCCCGAGGCCCTGGTGGCTCTGGGCAGTGTGGCCACACATCCGTGAGCAGGAATTGTGCCACAGTGTCCTCACCTGCCTCTCCAAACCGTGTCCAGAGGGTGGATGATGTCTGGACTATATAAATATGTTGGAAAAGCTGAGTTTCCTGCCTCCTTCTCCCCCTCCCAGCACATCTGGGCCGGAAGAAATTTAATTTAAGCCCTGCGTCTCTGGCACAAACAACCAGGAGCTCCAAACCCTCGGGAAGAGAGGAGCTCTCTTAATTCCTCCATAATTCCTGCTTTTCCTGCTGCTTCCAGCTCTGGCTGCATTTGAGGGAGGGCAGCACCTCTGTTATTTGGATTTTGTAGCCTCCGAGTGGGACTGGTGCCACTTTGGGTCGGTTTATTCCTTCAGGGATCAGAGGGATCCCTCCAGCCAGGCCCCACCGGGGTTGGGAGCGGGTTTATCTTGGTTGGGAGTGGGTTTATCTTGGTTGGGAGTGGGTTTATCTTGGTTGGGAGTGGGTTTATCTTGGTTGGGAGCGGGTTTATCTTGATTGTAAGTGGATTTATCTCCATTTGTGGGGCTGCAGCGGTGTTTTGGCGACTCAGAAGGGCTCAACCCTACAAAAGCACTAATTCAAGCACTGGTTTAACTTTCAGCACAATGTCCCACAGAATTCAGCTTAACAACTCAGCTTAAGAAAGTCAGGCTTGTTCTTAAGCGGGACAGTCAGCTCAGCCTCGCAGGAGAAACCCAGAATTATTTTCTCCTCTTGCCTGCCCCAGTCGTGTCCCTAAAATCCCACTCCAAAGGGGATCTGCTGATGTTGGACTCGCAGATAGGCTGGGTTTAATCAGTCTGGGCTTAAGTCTGAGCTGATAAGATCCCCCCTGCTCTAAGTCCCTCTCCCATGTGTGAGCAGAGATAATGACACCGGGCTTTGTTTGCACAGCGCTCCAAGATTTACTGGGAATTCACATCAGAAGAGCAAAATCGTGGGTTAAAGTCGGAATAAATCCATTTTAACACATTCTCGCATCACTTAATAAGGGCTGGGAAGGAATTTTGGGGCTTTCTGCAGCTCTCAGATGAGGGCAATCCCTGCATGAGGGGTCTAGAGAGGGACAGACCAAAATTTCCCAACATTTCTCAAAATCGCCCAAAATCTCCCAAGATTTCCCAAAATTTCCCAAAATTCCCCAACATTTCCCAACATTTCCCAAAACTTCCCAACATTTCCCAAAATTTCCAAAAATTTCCCAAAATTTCCCAAAATTCCCCAACATTTCCCAAAATTCCCCAACATTTCCCAAAATTTCCCAAAATTCCCCAACATTTCCCAACATTTCCCAACATTTCCCAAAATTTTCCAAAATTTCCCAAAATTTCCCAACATTTCCCAAAATTTCCAAAAATTTCCCAACATTTCCCAACATTTCCCAACATTTCCAAACATTTCCCAACATTTCCCAAAATTTCCCAACATTTCCCAACATTTCCCAAAATTTCCCAACATTTCCCAACATTTCCCAACATTTCCAAACATTTCCCAACATTTCCCAAAATTTCCCAACATTTCCCAACATTTCCCAAAATTTCCAAACATTTCCCAACATTTCCCAACATTTCCCAAAATTCCCCAACATTTCCCAACATTTCCCAACATTTCCCAAAATTTCCCAAAATTCCCCAACATTTCCCAAAATTTCCCAAAATTCCCCAACATTTCCCAACATTTCCCAACATTTTTAGTCCAAGAGCAGCAAGCTGAGGGGAGCAGGTTCCCATTTCCCTCCGTTCATCCCACGGGGTTATCTCAAGGTGCCAAGGCAGCAAAACTTAGGCTTGGTGTAAAAAAGGCACCTCAGAATTGTCGGGGTTGGGAGGGACCTTAAAGCTCATCCCATTCCAGCCCCTGCTATGGGCAGGGACACTGCCTAAAATTAGGAAGATAAATTGTTGGTATTTCCCACCAAAATTCACTTTTCACCTCTCTAATGACACCCACAGCCTCTTGTTTAACTTTTAGGCTCCGTTCAATCCTGAAATTTCTGCTCCATTCCCTTATTCCTGATTGTTTTTGTGACTTCACCTACCAGCACATGGATAATCCTGGATTTCCAGCCCTGCACATAAAATTGACCCTAAACCAAATCCAGCTTCTGCATTTTCCACATCTTTGTGTTTTCTTCTCAGCACAGATTTTGCCATGTAAAACAAAGTGATAATTCCAGCCAAATCTTTGGAAAATTCTGTTCTTTGGCACAGCTTTGTGTTGTCTGATACTTTTTTTTTTTTTTTTTTTGGTTTAAGTTTTCATTTTCTGGAAGGGAAACCCTTCCTATGAGGAGATTTAAATTTCCATCAATCAGGAGAAAAGCTGTTCCCTCTGGCATATTAGAGGTGAGCTTGGAAGACAACATGAACCAGAAATAAAATCCCAGATTGCTTCATTTTACATTTCAGCCCTGCTTTTTTTGAATTTTTTTTTTTTTTTTCAGAAAACTCCTTGTTTTTTACATTTTCTTGGCCTTTTCAAGTTTAGGGCATTGAGTGGAGCAGCCAAAACTTTGGGATATGCAGTGGGTGAAGGAAAATAGAGCATCTCTCAATAAATAAATGTCCAGGTGGTGATTTCCAGCACATAAAAGGTTGTGTGGCACCACTGGAAAGGCAAAACCATCTGGAAATGCTTCAGCCTTGGCTTTTCCTCACCTCTGGTTTGGTTTGGCCAAGGCAGGATTTGGGATTCTTGCAGAAAACTGTTGTGCAGGCAGCTTGGGGGATATATTTAGAACAGGAAAATGGAAACTCTGTGCCATTTTCATGGGCCAGCACCAAGCTGAGGGTGGTGGTGACACTGCTGAAGGGTGGGGACATCCAGAGGGACATGGACAAGCTCGGGAAGTGGGAATCTGCCGAGGTTCAGCAATGCCAGGGGCTGCACTTGGGCTGGGGCAACCCCGGGGTCAATCCAGGCTGGGATGAGCAGATGGAGCAGCCCTGGGAGAGCTGGACCTGCCCCAGCCCAGAGCCCCCAGTGCCCTGGGCTGAGCCCAGCTGGGGATCAGGAGAGGGATTGGGATTGGGACTGGGATTGGGATTGTGTCCCTGTGCCCCCCCAGGTGAGATCCCACCTGCAGAGCTGCCCCAGCCCTGCCCCAGCCCAGGGAGGAGCTGGAGCTGCTGCAGAGAGCCCAGAGGAGGCTCCAGGATGAGCAGAGGGCTGGAGCAGCTCTGCTGGGAGGAAAGGCTGGCACAGCTGGCATTGTTCACCTGCACAGGAGAAGCTTTGGGCTGAGCTCAGGGTGGCCTTGCAGAGCCTGGAGGAGCCCCAGGAAAGCTGGAGAGAGACAATTTCCAGGGGATGCAGGGACAGGAGCCAGGGAATGGCTCCCAGTGCCAGAGGGCAGGGCTGGATGGGAGATTGGGAATTGGGAATTGTTCCCTGGCAGGGTGGGCAGGGGCTGGGATGGAATTGCCAGAGCAGCTGGGGCTGCCCCTGGATCCCTGGCAGTGCCCAAGGCCAGGTTGGACACTGGGGCTGGAGCAGCCTGGCACAGTGGGAGGTGTCCCTGCCATGGCAGGGGTGGCACTGGATGATTTTACGCTCCCTTCCAACCTAGACATTCCATAATTCCATGTAAGATTATTTCTGTGGTAAATCACCCAAGAAGAGGGGTGGGACCACAGGAAAATTCCAGCTCTCCTTATCTCTCCAGACACCATGGGACATTTCCCTCTGGTTCAGAAGAGCTTTGCTCCCACTCTGGATCTCCCTTTGATCCCACTCTGGATCTGCTTTTCTCTGCTCCCACTCTGTATTTGCCTCTGTTCCCATTCGAGAACTCTTTCTTCCCACTCTGGATTTTCCTTTATCTCTTCCCACTCTGGATTTGCCTCTGTCTGCCCCCATTCTGGATCTCTCTTTGTTCTCACTCTGGATTTGCATTTGCCTGCTCCCACTCTGGATCTTTGCTCCCACTCTGGATCTGTCTCTTGTCTGTTCCCACTCTGGATCTGCCTTTGTTTCCACCATGGATTTTTCCTTGTTCCCACTCTGGATTTGCCTTTGTCTGTTCCCATTTTGGATCTGCCTTTGCTCCCATTCTGAATCTGTCTTTGCTCCCACTCTAGATCAGTTTTTGTCTGGTCCTGCTCTGGATTTTCCTCTGTCTGTTCCCACTCTGGATCTGCCTTTGTTCCCACTCTGGATCTGTCTCTTGTCTGTTCCCCCTCTGGATCTGTCTTTGTGTGTTCCCCCTCTGGATCTGTCTTTGTTCCCACTCTGGATTTTTCTTTGTTCCCACTCTGAATTTGCATTTGTCTGCTCCCACTCTCGATCTTTGTCTGCTCCCACTCTGGATCTGTCTTTTACCTATTCCCACTCTGGATCTGCCTTTATTCCCTTTCTGGATCTTTGCTCCCACTCTGGATCTATCTCTTGTCTATTCCCATTCTGGATGTTCCTTTCCCCGCTCCCGCTCTGAATCTGCCTTTTTGTGCTCTCCCTCTGGATTTTGCTTTGTCTGCTCCCCGTCTGTGATCAGGAATTGCTCCCAGTAGCTGCATCCTGGCGCTGGGGCGTGTCCAGAGCAGGGTTCAGGCTCTCCCTTCCCTCAGCAGGCCTGGCACAAGGCCCCGTCTGTTCTTTAATTACATTTCAACAGCTGCTTTTTATATATTTGTGTTTCCTTATTCCAACGTGGCTTAGGAAAAAAAAAAAAAAAAAAAAAAAAAGGGGGAAAAAGAGAGCAAACAATGAGCAGGATTTAACCAAGAAACACAAGGAGCTGTCATGGGTGAGCCAAAACATTCCCAGGAAAAATGATTCCCTTCCCAGCCCCACGTCGGTGTTGATGCCATTATGGATGAGGTGGAAAGAAAACGGAGCAGGTTGGGCCTGGATTAAGAGCAAGGGTCTCTAATTCAGCTTGATTCGCAAAGAATCCAACGTGGTTAATTATCAGCCACTCATCCTGACAGAGGAGGAAGAGCCCCGTGGGATGGGATCGTGGCATGAGCGGAGCTTTCCATGTTTCCATGTTTCCATGTTGTGGAAACAACAGCTCCCAGACCTCGTAGCTGGCTTTAGGGGATTGATTTGCTGCGCTCAGCTTCCCCCAGCACTGCTTCCAGGTGGGAAGGGGAGCTGGGAATATCAGCTCCAGATATTTCCCCTCCAGAAGGCTCCTTCCAGATGCATCCGTGGGAGAACCAACTTCTCCCCACTCATTCAGCTCGCGGGAAGTTTTCCCAGCAGCCACCCGATGATATCTTTGTTGCAGCAAGGAAAAATCTAAAGAGCCCGTGGAAAAGGCAGAATTTGGGATTCCTGAAAGGAAAACCAAGGTTTTTCCCTCCCTGGCCAAGCTCAGCCTACGAGCTGGAGAGCAGGAATGTTCTTTAGAGCTTTGCTGCTCCATGAGAGGTCGTTCTGTCCTCTACATCACGTCTGGTTTGTCCTTCCCTTGTCAAAATAATCCTGTGGCACCAAAGAATCTCTTGCCTTGTGTGATGGTCAGGAGAATCTGGACTTGGAATAGGGATTTTTTTGGGGGGGCTGGGAATTGTTTATAAATCATAATAGACAGCAACAGAGCTGTCCTTCCGTGGCTTCATCCAACGCGTTCGTTGTGAACATGTCTGAACTTCTTTGGATTAATTGCCAATTTGGCCTCTTCAGCCTCTTATGGCAAAATTTCCAGGATTTAATTAGAAGCTGTGTGAAAAAGTCATCTCAAAAAAGTTGCCTGACAGTTTTTTTTGCTCTTGAGTGAATAATATTCGCTCAATATATTCCTCAAAATATTCACTCAAAATCTTCCTCGCTTTCGTCCCTGTATTTATGATTTTATAGACCTCTCTCTTTCGTATTTTTTCTACACATGCTGAGGCTTTTCTGGTCCTCAAGGGGAGGAGAAAATGGGATGCAAAAACATCTGGACCACAAGTGGCTACCTCACATCTGGATAAAGCAGGATGGTCGTCCCTAAATATTTGTGTAAAGGGAAATTATAAAAGCAAGCAGGGTCTGTTTCTGTTTGTTGCTGAATGACGGCAGAGAAAAGCAAAAATAGATTTAAGCTGCAGTGAAAAGAGGTAGGAAAACAGGAGGATAAAAAGTCCTGGCCTCCTTTTCCAAAAAGCTCCCTGTGGAACAAGTTTAGGACCGAGGCAGCCAAGTCTGGGCTGGATGTTTCCTCCTGAGGAATGTGGTGGATAATAAGAAAGTCCATTAGAAGTGGCTTCAGCCCAAAGGGGATAATAAATACAGGATTGCAGTTGTCTCCTGAAAACAAGGCTGGAACAGCACTCGGGAGCACAGGTGGTAATGAAATGCATCAAACCCCTAAAATACTTCAGGAATCAATGTGCCAAAGGGAAAATGAGTGCAGGTATTAAAACCCAGAGCATCTCTTGCAGGAGGCGAGGGAGGAAGCTCTTCTGTGGAAAAGCTGAGTTTAAACCCTGCCAGAAAAAGTTTGTCTCTGGTTTTGTTTAAAGGGATGAGCTCAGGCCCCGTTAACTCCCAGATCTCTGTTGTTCGTTGCTTTTATTTGCACAAGTGAAAGCAAAATAATTTCTTTTTATGGCATCGTGGCCCACAAACGAGTTCTCCACCCATGTGCAAAGGTAGAGGGGGTTCCAGTGCTCCCAGTGGTGTCCAGAGATGAGGGGAAGGAAAACCCTTCCAAGGCATCTCGTGTCCCTTTCAATCCCAAATCCCACCTCAGCCCTAAAACCCCCCAAGCTGGAATGCTGCAACGCAGAGGGGCAGAATCTCCTGCAGAGATTCTTCTTTCTTGCCTGATTTTGGGATTTCAACAGGAATCATTTTGGCAGGTTTCAGTCCTTTTCACTGCACCTCTTTTCATCTCAGTCCATTTGGTCGTGGTCTCTCCATTTGCAGAACTTTTTTTTTTTTTTTTTTTTTTTTTTTTTTTTTTTTTTTTTATTTGTTTGTTTGTTTGTTTTTCAATTGTGCTTGATTTGATCATATCTCCTTTCCAGAGCGTTTGTCCCACTTTGTTCTCTTATTTCAAGATCTAAACACCCCCAGCCTGGGGGTTTAGAAGGTGTCTCGGAAGCTTCTCTGTCCCACCTTGGAGATGTTTGAGGTGAACTTCTATCCCTGACTGAAAAAAAATCCCCAAATATCCCAAGCAAACTGGGAGCTGAACATCCCAAAATACTCATTCCTTTTGCTACCTCAGCACGACACCAACCTTTGGACTTGCCTGCAATTCTTTTTTAGCTTATTTGGGGAAACTTATAATTAGATTTTCCTCTTCCTCCTGCTGCCCCCTCCCAGCCCAGCTGATAAAGTGCCATAAATCCTGGCCTCCAGCCAGCCAGTCCTGAATCGGGCTATTTTTTGCACTTTGCACCATATGTAGACAAAAAAAAAAACTTGGGGAGAGGCAGAGTTTCTTATTCCTGGCATGCAGGAGAGTCCCTGAGAGATCTCATCTGGGCTCCTGGCACGAGTACAAAGTGGCTCTGCTTGTTTGATCTGCTGTCTTAAACTTAAATGCAAAATCTGATAATTGGGTCAGGCAGGAGAAGAACCTCACTAATAAAGCTCTTTTCATTTCCTTTCCCGAGATTTCCTCTTTTCATCTTCATTTTCTCTCCTTCTGCCTCAGGAAGGAGCTGGAATCAGCTGGTAGCAGTGAGGCTGGATTGATGGAATTTCATTTTTTCCCCCCCAAATCCTGCCTGTCTGTCATCCTGCTGTGCTTCCCTCGCTCTCCTGGAATATTTTCCTCAGAAATGTCTCATCTTTTACAAAACCTGGAATGCAGGGTAAACACAATCCCCACAATCATCACCTCCTTCCAAATAAAAATCATCCAGGAATCTTTTTTTTTTTTTTTTTTTGGTCCTCTAGGGGTGCCTTTCATGCTATTTTTAACAACACCAGAGGTTTGGACTCCCGGGAATAAACAAATTATTGGAGTTTCCTTGCAAACCAAATGTCTCTGTAATATAAAAAGGAGAGACTCCCTCATCTGAGGGATTTTTCTGGGAGCACCTTGGTTTTCTTCTAGGAATATTCAGGAATGTTCATATTCAGGAACACACTCGATGGCTCCGTGATCTTGCCTAAATTCCATCCCAAAATTCCAATTTTCCAACAGCACATGATGCAGTTTAAACAAGTCCAGAGCTATGGAAATTATCAGTTTTCCTACAAAAATCCCCTCTTGCCTTCCCTCCACATCTCCCCTCCAGAAATTTGGGGATTGGCTTCAAGGCAGGAAACAGATTTGATGTTTGGTGAAGAACTAAAGTAGGTTTCTCCTCAAAAAAAATGGCCACAAGCACAACTAAGACCAGGAAATCCCACTTTTTCCCATTTTCCAGGTGAGATTTTGGGGGTGTAGCTGTTCCTGCTCTCAAAACTGCATTTTTGGTGTATTTATGGGAGGAGTTGCCCAGCTGGAGTCCATATAAGCAAAATTGGCTGGTTGATTAGGAATTCTTAAATAATTCCTTGCTCGGAACTGAAATTCAGCTGCTAAAAAAAGAAATAAATCCTTCAAATCAAAGGAAAAACGCTGTGGAAAATCCATCCTAAATCAAATGTATTGGAAGGGGATATTTTTAGCAGCTACATTTTCCCCATGCATTCCAAATTCAGCTTTAAATACTTAATTCTGCATTTGGGGCTGGAGAAGGGACATTCCAGCAGCTGGGCAATTTCATAGGAGAAAACATCAGAGCACGGAACACAAGAGCAGAAAAATGAAATGAAAGAGCTGCCAGACACCCTCAAAATAGTGAAAAAGGAACTCAGGAAGAATATTCAGCTTTGAATTGTTAAATAAGAGAGAAAAATGATAAGAAAAGGTCTCAGAGTCATTTTTTCGTTGTCACCAAAATATTTTTTTAATGTTTTTTTTTGTGTGGAGAAGATTAAACAAACTCTGACAGAGAGGTGAGAACACGAGCAGGGATTCTCAGCAGGGTTGTTTGGATTTTTGGCAGGCAGGACAAGGCTCCGCTCCTGGGACTTTTTGTGGTAATTTGGATTTTCTGTTGGTTTAAATATTGAGTTTAAATACTGTCCTTGTCCTGCTGTGGCAGCTGTGTGGATCCACTGGCAAACCTCTGGATATGGATGGGGTTTTCCTGTGTCCTGGACATTCCCTGTCTTTGTTGGAGCCTGTTTTACACCCAAAGCTGTTTCTATTCCTATTTTTATTGTCATTCTTCCACATCCCATCACGAGGAAAGAGGGAAAGGGAAAGGGAAAGGGAAAGGGAAAGGGAAAGGGAAAGGGAAAAGGAAAGGGAAAGGGAAAGGGAAAGGGAAAGGGAAAGGGAAAGGAAAGGGAAAGGGAAAGGGAAAGGGAAAGGGAAAGGGAAAGGGAAAGGGAAAGGGGAGGGAAAGAAAGGAAAAGGAAAAGGAAAAGGAAAAGGAAAAGGAAAAGGAAAAGGAAAAGGAAAAGGAAAAGGAAAAGGAAAAGGAAAAGGAAAAGGAAAAGGAAAAGGAAAAGGAAAAGGAAAAGGAAAAGGAAAAGGAAGGGAAAATAAAAGGAATTGCATGGCTTCAGTTACAAGCACTTAGTGTTGTTGGTGTTGTTTTCATATTATTATTATTATTATTATTATTATTATTATTATTATTATTATTACTCCAGCTTCACTGGTTAGGGTTCAACTCTCCCCAGAACTCTTTTTGCTGTTTTTCTCCTGGATTCATGGGTTTAGTGCTCCATTCTCCCCAGAACTCCCTTCCCTTGCCTTCCTCTCACAGACTCTCCCATCACTGCCCTGACTTTTCCCTGGCCTGCATTTACCAAGTGACTCAAAACCCCAACTTTTACTTGCAAGGGCAGAAGCAGCAGCAACATTATTGTACTCCAAAAAGAAATGTGACCGAAACAACTCCTGACAGGTGACAAATCTAAAGCCCACTCGACCTGGAGGCCCTGAAACAAGAGCAGCCAAATGTTCCCAGCAGTTGCTTAATGCAATTACTTGATTAGGGAAAGGTTTTCCATTTCCTAACCACGACAAGAAGAAGCAATAAAGCTGTCGATAATTTTCCAGACGGGGCTGAGGGCTGGTGGTCAGCCCTGACCACAGCTTTGCATGGTCATTAACACTTCTCCATCAGTGCACCCAGAGAAGCCTTGAGGTTCTTCAGGGATTTCAGCTGGATGGGAATGACCTTTTCCTTCAGCAGCTGCCAGGATGGTTTTAATTCCTGAATATGCAGCACATCCTAATGGTTTCCCTCAATCCTCCATTTAAGTCATGTCGTGTTATTTCGAGGTGGCCAACGAGCTTTGGAGTTAAAGATGGGTCAGTGGGGAAGTTCTGATGCCTCAGGTTTGAGCTTTTCTATGTTTCAGGTTCTGTGCTGCTTTAGTGTGTGGGTCTGGGCTTCATATTATGGGATGGAGAGCTCTGTTCACAGAGCAGGGAGACAAAACAATTCCTGCTCCAGCTGGGCACCAAGGACAAATGATCCAAAGCTCAGGCCCAAGAATTGTAAAATGCAGGTAAACCAGGGGAAGAAATGCTGATGTCCAACTCCAGAAGGCTGAATGATTTCTTTATTATAACTATGCTATAATTCATTAATATACTATTTAAAGGAGATACTAAAAGTACAAACCTACTTTTCTCACTACCAAATCTAACCCACAACTCGTGCCCCTCTCTGAGAGCCCAGCCACAGGTGGGTTGGATTGGCCACCAGGCTCAAACAATCCTCACCAGAATCCAACCAAGCAATCACCCCAGGGAAACAATTCTCCAAACACATTCCACATGGGGAAAACAAGGAGCAGGAATAGAAATTGTTTTCTCTTTCTTTCTCTCTGTGCTGCTCTATGAAAAATCCTGAGAGAGAGAGAAATGTGCTTACCACGCCCAAGAGCACAAACAGCGTGGGCTGGAGAGAGAAAAACAAGCAGGATGGGAGTGCCTGGGCTAAAGCTGGAATGGGACAATGAACTGCAAGGTGCAAATGGAGCAGAGCTGATCCCAGTGAGAGCCCCCGGGAGCGCTCGTGCATTTTGGGACCATTTTGGTTCCTCTTGGGTGCAGCCCTGGCTGGGCTCTGGTGCTGCCCAAGGTGGATCCATGCAGGAGATCCTTTAATAAATCCCTGCTTTGTTCTTTAGCTCAGTCCAGCTCTGCTCTAGCTCAGCCTTCACAAGGCATCAGTTCCCCCTCAGAAGTGCCAGCAAAGGGCTCCAAACCCTACAAATCCTTGTACAGAAGATGAATTCCATCAAGGAAAAGAGGGATTTGTCTTTTTTAACAACCGGTTTTGTAGCCAGGGACGAAGGGAGAGGTGGTGACACCGTGCTCAGCTCCTGGGGCAGCCGGGATCCATTTCCAGCTCATTTAAATGATCCTGAGGGCAGAACTGGCTCCGTCTCAAAAATGGACCCCAAATTTGTATCCAGGGGGGGATCTTCACTGGGATTTTGTTGCGATCAGGATGGAACCTCTGAAGGGTTCATCTCCCACCACTGTGCTGGAGGGTCTGGAGAACATTGAGGAGAACATGAGGAGAATATTTAGGAGAACATCTAGGAGAACATGAGAACATTTAGGAGAACATGAGAAGAATGTTGAGGAGAACATGAGGAGAACATTGAGGAGAACATGGGAAGAATGTTGAGGAGAACATGAGAAGAATATTTAGGAGAACATGAGGAGAACATTGAGGAGAACATGAGGAGAACATGAGAATATTTAGGAGAGCATTGAGGAGAAAGTTGAGGAGAACATGAGGAGAATATTTAGGAGAACATGAGGAGAACAAGAGGAGAACATTGAGGAGAACATGAGGAGAACATGAGAATATTTAGGAGAGCATTGAGGAGAACATGAGGAGAACGTTGAGGAGAACATGAAGAGAACATTGAGGAGAACACGAGGAGAATATTTAGGAGAACATGAGGAGAATATTTAGGAGAGCATTGAGGAGAACATTTAGGAGAACATGAAGAGAACATTTAGGAGAACATTGAGGAGCAGCTGAGGGAGCTGGAAAGGTGCTCAGCCTGGAGAAAAGGAGGCTCAGGGGGGACCTCATTGCTCTGCACCATGAATGGATAAATTAAAAAAAAAAAGCTGGAAGTGCATCTTATATTAATATTGGCTTCAAATTCCTCCTGTAAATTCCTCCAGATTTTATTCAATTTTGCTTCTTCCCATATGCAAATTTGATGCAAATTTGGTATTGCTTGATGTCCTCCAAACGTGCAATCCAAGGAAAAATTTAGCCCCAGAGAAGCGGAGTTTCCAAACCTCCTCCTGCAAATGGAAAGATTCCTTGAGCCCTATTTTAGGAGAATACCCAAATTAATTTTTTTTTAGTGCTGTTCTTTTCATCCCAAGGAATTTTCTAGAGTGTTTCTGATCCTGGAGGATTTAGAAGCACCGAAATAGGAGCAGCCACATCTGAGGTAGAATTTGGGAGTTTTTTAAAGTGAAGAGGATAAATTCCCTGGCAATTTTTATTTTTATTTTTATTATTATCATCATCCCCATCATTATCATTATTATTCCTGGGTGCAGATAATTGCCAAAGTCAATTTTGTAAACTGAGGCAATCGCAAGCCCTAAACTGCCTAAATTTACAAAATTACAAGAATTATAATGCAAATATAAGTATAAATATTACAATTATATAAATATTACAGTTTACTAAATATACACAAATATAGGGAATGTTAATGCTTTGGCACCATTAATTATCCTTAAAACACAGTCCCTAAAAGCCTCCAGGGATGCAAACAGGAAAATTTGGATTGATAATGGAAAACTTCCATGAAATTAAAGTTGAAAGTTGAAGGAATTTGGATGATTTGTTGTTTTTCTTTCTTCTGCTCTGATTAGAGGAGAATTCCCAATTTTTAACGACTTGGGCACGGATCTTTTTACTTTGAATAATTCCACAGTAGTGTTTATTTGAATTCCCCCCAGTATTTTTTGCTCCAATTATTTATTCTTTGACTCCAGTCCTTTATTCTGTTCTTCTTTTCTCTGCAAAGGTTCCCTCCAATTTCTCATTTTCTGTGAGGATCCTAAATGTTCACACTGAAATATATTTTGAAGGAGGCAAAAAGAAGAATTTTTTCCATTCATAAAGTGTTGGAATCCAAAATGCAAAGAATTCTCAGATCTTTGAGCCTGTAAACTAAAGCTTAGACTGAAACACAATATTTAATTTGAAAATTATTAGAAAATAATTAGAAAAAGCTTCCAAACTTAAGCACTAAAAGTAAGGATGTAAATTTATAGTTTAAAACAGAAACACGTTAAGCTAAGTAAAAGAAAGTTTAGAGGTTTAGAGTTTAAAATATAAAAAATAAACAAAAAGTTTAAAGTGCAATATTTTAAGTTTATGTCATAACATAATGAACTAAAAAAACTTACACTATAAGTCCAAAAAATAAAATATTTAAAGATTAAATCAAAAACATAAATATCCTTGTTAACTGTATTTTATTCATCAATAACTCCTTAAAAAAAAAAAAAATCTTACAACTAAGAATCTTGTAACCTTCTAAGCCATACTATAACAATATAAACCAAACTCACCCTTCCTATCTATGTAAAAATAAAAATATAATAATAATAATAATAATAATAATTAGAAAAATCATCTAAAAACTCAAAAGTCCCATCCCCACTTATTCAAAAATCCCCGTAAGAAAGGCAGGGGAACAAAAATCTGGTTTTGGATGCCAGGAATAAAAAATTCCTATGGATTAAACTGAGCCTGTGGCACTCCAGGTCTTAGCAGGGAAATGTGGGTTGCATGAAGCGCAGAATTTAAAATAAATACAGGAAAATTGTGCCTGAGAAGTTGCATTAATACATAAAAACCTCAGTTATTTCAGGTTAATTAACTGCAATTAAATCCTGCAGTGTTTTCTGTGTAGTAACAGCCCTGATTATTCAAATTTCACTCCCTAAAACTCAACTTCAACTCTCTGATTAAACCTTAAATCTTCAAAACTGAGGAGTTTCTCTTCACTAAAATAGAAAGTGAATGAAATGAAGGTAAAATTGCTTCGTGTGTGGTAAGAACCATTGTGGAGAAGTGACTGAAATGTGGTTCTTGCGGTCATTAATTGACATTTTGTCACCTTTTAAAGGAAATTTTACAAACCCTCCCAACAATAATCAAGCAGCAAAGGCTTGGTGAGAATTGTAAGTAGAAATATTCGAGTTTTTTTGATGTAGGGACTCCAAAGCTTTTATTTTGTCTCTCTCTTGTTTGGTGTCTCTACACTGGGTAAAATAATTCTACTGCGTGGTACAAAATGCCAACCGTAAATCAAAGGATTCAGCCGAGTTTTGGAAGACGCAGAGCCGGGCTTAACTTCCAAAGCTTAACTTCCAACAGATGTTTTTCATCAAAGATCCAACCCCCGATCTTCAGGAATGAAAGCCACCCCAAAACCATCGTCTCCAACCAAACATCCACCAATAAAAGCAGCAGCAACATCTCCCCAGAGCATTAAAAACCAAGAATTGGGACATTAATCCCACTTTTATTTGGGGTGAGTTAAGTGAGCTTCAAAAAGAGGTTTTTGGGGGATAAAGCCCTGAGGGTTTTGCGGGCTGACATTTAAGAGAATTCTCCATTTCTACTGTAATCAACAACAACAAAAAAATCAGAACCAGGGTTTTAAAAAGAGATAAAAAGCTTGGAAACATTTAGGGAAATATCCAGATTTTAATGGGAAATGCATTGAGCATCATTGTGTCAGTGAATAAATAAAATATTTATTGTAAAACTTGTGCTGTGGAGAGGATGCAGGTAAGGGCACAACAGCTGGGAAATAAAAAGAATTCTTTTCCGAGTCATGTGGAAGAAGCAGACTCAGGATTTTCGCAAATGAAATGGGGGGAAAATGAAATAAAAATAAAAAATTAAAAATGAAAAAAATATTTAATATAAAATATATAATAAACTATATAATAATAGTAATAATAATAGTTAATAATAATATACTTGATTTTAGACTAAAATTAAATAAAATTAAAATAGTAATTTTAATGATTAAATTGATTTAATTTTTGATTGTTAAATTTATTTAAATTTCATTATTTCTTTTTAATTTCTTTTTAAAAATTTAAATTAAATTAAATTAAATTAAATTAAATTAAAGGCGCTACTTTAGGCTGGAAACACTGCAGAACTGGGAGGGAGGAATTGTTTTTCCACCAGGAAAGGGGAAGAGGAAATTGTGGAAGTCAGGCTGAGCTTGTGGATCTGCTCTCCAAGAGCAGTTTCCTTCAAACTTAAATATTTATTAGTTTTTATTTCTATTATAATCTTATGAGTTCTATAATACTTTACTAACAAGTCACAAAATAATATTATTTATCTCTCTCTCCCAAATCTTTTAAAAATAAACAGTCTAATTAAGAAATGACACTTAAATTATTTTTATTTTTAATTCAATAACGAACTACCTATAATCTATAATATAAATATTTCTTTTTATTTCTATTAATTACTTCTTTATATTAATCTATAATAGAAATATTTCTTTATTTTCTATTTAATTATACAATGCTACTTAAACTCATTTTAAAAAAAATTAAAATCTGCTACCTTAAAGTTTTTATCTCGACAATCTCCAATTAAATATAATATTTTTTTTAAATAGAACTTTTAACTTAGTTCTATTATACAATTTTAAAAAACTTTCTCTGCAATCTCCAATTAAACATTATATTTTTTTTTAAATCAATGCCTTTTAACTTAGTTCTATGATACAATTTTAAAAACCTGCTCTACAATCTCCAATTAAATATAATATTTTTTTTTAATCAATGCCTTTTAACTTAATTCTATTATACAATTTTAAAAACCTGCTCTACAATCTCCAATTAAACCTAATTTTTTTTTAAATCAACGCCTTTTAACTTAGTTCTGTTATACAATTTTAAAAAACATTTCTCTGCTATCTCCAATTAAATACAATATTTTTTAAATCAATGCCTTTTAATTTAGTTCTATTATAAAATTTTAAAACCTGCTCTACAATCTCCAATTAAATATAATATTTTTTTAATCAATGCCTTTTAACTTAATTCTATTATAAAATTTTAAAAACCTGCTCTACAATCTCCAATTAAATACAATATTTAAGAAAAAAAAATCAATGCCTTTTAACACACAAAAAATTTCTAAAATTCTCAATATCTGAAATTCCAACAAAAACACATCGAGCAATGACGTCCAAGGCCAGGCCAACCCTTCCCACTTCTGCTTTTCCCTTTTTTCCGAAGGATTTGGGGATTTCAGCCACCAGCAAAGGTGGAGACTCGAGGAAGGATCCTCCAGGTTGGATGTGGGTTCGGCTAAACCCCAAAAAAACCCTCCTGGGGCAGCTCTTCCCAAGGCCTTTCCGTGGGGAAATGTTTCCAAATACCCAAAATAAAGAACCCCGGCACAGCTTGAGGCTGTTCCCTCTCCTCCTGTCCCTTGTTCCCAAAGCCGGACCCCACAGTTGGGAATAACCAGCAATTTTGGGAATATGGGGCACCCCACGGTGCCCCTGATTTCTCCCTAGAACCCGCCAGGGAATTTCTCCTCTTCACCTTCAAAAAAAATCCCAAATTCTACCTCAGATGTGGCCGCTCCTGCTTTGGTGCCTCCAAATGCTCCAGGATCAGAAACGCTCAACAGAATTCCTTGGGATTCCTTGGGATTCTTTTGCGATTCTTTGCGATTCCTTGGGATTCCTTGGGATTCTTTGTGATTCCTTGGGATTCCTTGGCAATTCCTTGCGATTCCTTGGGATTGTTTGGGATTCCCTGGGATTCTTTGCGATTCCTTGGGATTCCTTGAGATTCTTTGCAATTCCTTGGGATTCCTTGGGATTCCTTGGGATTCCTTGGATTCCTTGGGATTCCTTGGGATTCTTTGAGATTCCCTGGGATTCTTTGTGATTCCTTGGGATTCCTTGGCAATTCCTTGCGATTCCTTGGGATTGTTTGGGATTCCTTGGGATTCCTTGAGATTCTTTGTGATTCCTTGGATTCCTTGGGATTCCTTGGGATTCTTTGAGATTCCCTGGGATTCTTTGCGATTCCTTGGCAATTCCTTGGGATTCTTTGTGATTCTTTGCGATTCCTTGGGATTCTTTGCGATTCCTTGAGCTTCCTTGGGATTCCTTGGGATTCTTTGTGATTCCTTGGGATTCTTTGGGATTCCTTGGATTCCTTGTGATTCCTTGTGATTCCTTGGGATTCTTTGAGATTCCTTGGCAATTCCTTGGGATTCTTTGCAATTCTTTGTGATTCCTTGGGATTCCTTGGGATTTGTTGAGATTCCTTGGGATTCTTTGCAAGTCCTTGGGATTCCCTGGGATTCTTTGCGATTCCTTGCAATTCCTTGCGATTCCTTGGCAATTCCTTGGGATTCTTTGAGATTCTTTGTGATTCCTTGGGATTCCTTGCAATTCCTTGGGATTCCTTGGGAAAAGAACGGCGTAAAGGAAAATTAATTTGGTATATTCTGCTATTCTATAAAATTTCATTTGCAGAAAGAGGTTTGGAAACCCCATTTCTCTGGGGCAATTATCTGCACCCAGATAACGATGATAATGATGGAGACGATGATGATAATAAAAATAAAAATAAAAATAAAAATAAAAATAAAAATAAAAATAAAAATAAAAATAAAAATTGCCAGGGAATTTATCCTCTTCACCTTAAAAAAACTCCCAAATTCTACCTCAGATGTGGCTGCTCCTATTTCGGTGCTTCTAAATCCTCCAGGATCAGAAACAGTCTAGAAAATTCCTTGGGATGACAAGAACAGCACTAAAAAAATTAATTTGGGTATTCTCCTAAAATAGGGCTCAAGGGATCTTTCCATTTGCAGGAGGAGGTTTGGAAACTCTGCTTCTCTGGGGCTAAATTTTTCCTTGGATTGTATGTTTGGAGGACATCAAGCAATACCAAATTTGCATCAAATTTGCATATGGGAAGAAGCAAAAATTGAATAAAATCTGCAGGAATTTACGGGAGGAATTTAGAGCCAAGATTGATACAAGGTGCACTTCCAGCTTTTTTTAATTTATTAATTAATTTAGGGAAGGAGATGGACACGCTCAGATTCATTCCAGGCAGAGAGAATGAGACCTCAGGCTACAGAAAAAAAATCACAATTTTATTTTTTTTCCCCCCTCCATTTAACAAAAATCTGCTGGATCCCAAGTGGAATAGAAGTGCAAATCAGATTATTGGAATATCCTGAGTGGGAAGGGATCCACAAGGATCATCCTTGCCCTACACAGACGCCAAAATCCTGCCCTGTCCTTGAGTATTTTCCAAATTAATTTAATTAACAGGATTTTTCCGTGCTGGCTGTGACTCCGATGTTTTCCAAGTGCTTTTCAATAACTCCAGGAATAACCTCCATCATTTCACCAGGCACTGAAGTGAGACTGGGCTCATTAAACCAGTGAGCCAAATTCCTAAAAAACCAAATTCCTCAAAACCAAATTCCTCAATTTTGCCTCGTTTTAAGTCAGGCTTGAGAAAGGCTGAGAATGGAGCAGTTCAGGAGCTTTCCAAAATCATCTTCAAGTCTGGAAACGGCGCTGAGAAAATTCCAGTTCTACAGAAATAAATCCTGCTTCTCTTCCTACACTAGAAAATAGTTTCCTTCCCAAAATTTTGCAATTTTTTTTGTTAAATTCCTGCTCTCTAACACTATAAAATATAATAAAATGAGGAAAACCTCTTGGAAAATGGGCCAAGTTTGTCCTCCACAGAGTTTTCAGGGATTTTTGGGGTAATTTGCTTTGTACCTGTGGCTCCTTTTGCTGTTTCAGGTGTCCCGACAAACAGATAAATCAATGTGATTATTAAAATATTAATGGATGTGATAGCACCATGAAAGCTCCCTGATCATGGGAATAAATCAATTTTAAATTAATCCTCCATTTAAATTCTATCCCAAAAAATCAGCTTTGTTTTCAAGGAATGAGGAGTCCGTGGCAAAGTGTGCCAGGGCCTCCCCACCCTCTGAGGAAAGGATTTCTTCCTAAAATCTCATTTAGGGTCAGTTTAAAACCATTCCCCTTGTCCTGTCACTCTCTATCCCTATAAAAATTCCCTCTTAATAATTTTTTAAAGTCCCTTACAATGCTGGAAAGTTTTTGGTCTTCCCTTCAAAACTTCACTCTGCTTTTGTCTTTCCCGTTTTCCCTCAGCGCCCGGTGCGGGGGCAAGATTTAAATCCAATTTATTGGGGTTTTTCCAGTTGGAAATAGGGAGAGGGGAGGTGGGAGGAGAGAGGAAAGCAGATGTGAAAAGAGAATCCAAGTGAAAGTGGTGTGTGCGCACATGGGAGGAGGCTGGGCTCGGCCTGATGGGTTTTATTTTGATTTTTGGGATGTTTTGGTGAGATGGGGCTGGCTGGGACACGTGTTCAGCTCAGTGTGTGGCAGGGAGTGATGTCTTTCTTTGGAGAGAGCTGCAGGAAGTCCATGGTGATTTCTGATTCCATCTGCTTGCAAAATTCATGGAGAAGCTTCCAGGGAGGTTTGATCTGTCTTCATTCTGGTGGGTTTAATTCTGTGCTGATTTTGGATTCCACTTGAAAAATTCATGGAGAAGCTTCCAGGGAGGTTTGATCTGTCTTTATTCTGGTGGGTTTCATTCTGTGCTGATTTCTGAGTCCATCTGCTTGCAAAATTCATGGAGAGTCTGACAGGGGGTTTGATCTCTGTGTTCTGGTGGGTTTAATTTTGTGGTGATTTTGGATTCCACTTGGAAAATCCATGGAGAAGCTTCCAGGGGAGTTCATCTCTCTTTATTTTGGTGGGTTTCATTCCATGCTGATTTCTGATTCCCCTTGGAAAACTCATGGAGAAGATTCCAAGGGGTTTGGTCTCTTTATTCTGGTGGGTTTCATTCTGTGCTGATTTCTGAGTCCACTTGAAAAATTCATGGAGAAGATTCCAGGGGGTTTTAATCTCTCTTTATTTTGGTGGGCTTCATTCTGTGGTGATTTCTGATTCCATCTGCTTGGAAAATTCATGGAGAATCTTCCAGGGAGCTCGTCTCTGTTTATTCTGGTGGGTTTTGTTCCGTGCCGATTTCTGATTCCATCTGCTTGCAAAATTCATGGAGAAGCTTCCAGGGAGGTTTGATCTGTCTTTATTCTGGTGGGTTTAATTCTGTGCTGATTTTGGATTCCACTTGGAAAATTCATGGAGAAGCTTCCAAGGGGTTTGGTCTCTCTTCTGGTGGGTTTCATTCTGTGGTGGTTTTTTATTCCATCCACTTGGCAAAATCATGGAGAAGCTTCCAGGGGGTTTTAATCTCTCTTTATTCTGGTGGTTTTCATTCTGTGATGATTTTTTATTCCATCCACTTGGAAAATTAATGGAGAAGCTTCCAGGGGGTTTTAATCTCTCTTTATTCTGGTGGGTTTCATTCTGTGGTGGTTTTTTATTCCATCCACTTGGCAAAATCATGGAGAGTCTGACAGGGGGTTTGATCTCTGTGTTCAGGTGGGTTTAATTTTGGATTCCACTTGGAAAATCCATGATTTTGGTGATTTTGGATTCCACTTGGAAAATTCGTGAAGAGTCTGATAGGGGGGTTGACCTCTCTTTGTTCTGGTGGGTTTAATTCTGTGCTCATTTCTGATTCCATCTGCTTGGAAAATTCATGGAGAAGCTTCGAGGGAGGCTCATCTCTCTCTTTATTCTGGTGGGTTTCGTTCTGGGACAAAAAAGAAGGCTTTGTCATGGTCAAGAGTGTCTCGGAATCTCTCCACCGGTGGTGGTTTGGGAAGCAGCTGTCCAAAATTGTGGAATTATTTTGAATGAGAAAATCCCTGAGGTGGGGAAAGATCTTCAAGGTCACAGAGTCCCAGCTGTGCCCGATGCCCACCCTGAGTGCCACCTCCAGGGATGGGCACCTCCCTGGGCAGTCCATTCCAATGTTCAACCACCCTTTCCATGAAAAAATTCCTGCTGGTGTCCCAACCTGACCCTGCCCTGCCACAGCTCCAGGCCGTTCCCTCTTGTCCTGGTGACAAGAGCCCAAAAAAACCCCTTTATGGTGAACCCACCCACCCAGGCTCTGCACAAATATTGCTCCAGTTCAAATTCCTTCTTTTCCCAGTTTGCTGCTCCCCCTAAATCCACGACCTGCAGGCCTGGCCATTTTTCACCTCTGTGTTGGAGCCCCCTCTGCAAATCAGGCCACTGAACTTCCCTTCTCCTGATGAGAAACAAACCCAAACCACCCAAGGGCATTGATTTTGTTGGCTTTTTTCTACTTTCTCCACCTCAACAGCCCCAACGTCAGTTTATAAAATTACGGTAGCAAGTTTATTTGAGCAGAATTTATAGAAAGTTGTGCCCAGCTCTGCTGCAAACAGAGCCTGATGCTTCCAGGGGAATCAAGTGGCTCCAGAGCAGCTTTTCCAGCACTGCTGGCAATAATTAACCATTCAGACTGCACTAAAAGCTGCCTGGAGGCGGAGAGACATCTCTAGGTTGGGGATTTGCTTGAAAAAAAAAAAAAAAAAAATCAGTCAATAACACTTTGCCGCTGCTTGGCTTTAATTCCTTCCCGTTTCTCATGGATAACCTGGAAATTCGTGGTGCCCACCCAAGGTTTGTCGGTTTTTCAGGCAGCAAAGCCTTTAAATTTCTGTTTTGGTGTGAAAATCCCCAACATCTGTTCCCCAGGAGATGGGGTTGCTACCAAGCACTGCTGTCAGATTTCTTGCCAACAAGTTCTGTGCCTTCATGTGGTTCGGGTTTTGCTCTTGAAACAGTTAATTCTGCTTTATTCTTTCTCCCATAAAAGCTAAATTTAGCCAGGATCTCCTCTAATCTGAACCATTTTATGGAAGCGACAGGGCTGTTAAAAAAATATATATTCAGGGAAGGGAGTACAAATGTGTAAAATAAGTGAGCACAGAGGATTTTCAGCATCAAATCTGTGTTCACCACTCGGTCTTGGATGAGCAGGGGGAAAAGTTGTTGTAAAAAAAGATCAAGTAGGCTACTCCAGAGACACGTGTAGTGGTAGCCACACACAGATGGACACACACAGAGCATCCCATCCTGGAATCAGGGCTGAAACAGAGGGATCCCAGCCCAGCTCACTGCATTTATATGGGAATTCTGTAATATTTGAGGGAAGTGGGCTGCAGAGGTCACTCCAGCCATTCCCTGTCCCTCCGAGCACGCAGAGCAATCCTGAACTCCACAGCACATTCCTGATGCCAGGGATCACCTGGGGAAGGGGGAGTTTTGTCGTGGATTTAAATGGTCTCAGCATTTCAGGATTTCACCACAAAGAAATGGAGACAAACATAAAATATTGGTTCTCACTTCTCTGCCCCTCAGCTTTTATCGAGGCAGAAGAGAAAGTTCTGTCCACAGGAACCTGCTGAGAAATCAGGCAGTGGTGAGGGTGCTTAAAGCACCACTTTTCCAAACAGTCATGGAATCAAGGAATGGTTTGGGTTGGAAGGGACCCTAAAACCCACCCAGTGCCAGCCCTGCCATGGCAGGGACACCTCCCACTGTGCCAGGCTGCTCCAGCCCCAGTGTCCATCCTGGCCTTGGGCACTGCCAGGGATCCAGGGGCAGCCCCAGCTGCTCTGGCAATTCCATCCCAGCCCCTGCCCACCCTGCCAGGGAACAATTCCCAATTCCCAATCTCCCATCCAGCCCTGCCCTCTGGCACTGGGAGCCATTCCCTGGCTCCTGTCCCTGCATCCCCTGGAAATTGTCTCTCTCCAGCTTTCCTGGGGCTCCTCCAGGCCCTGCAAGGCCACCCTGAGCTCAGCCCAAAGCTTCTCCTGTGCAGGTGAACAATGCCAGCTGTGCCAGCCTTTCCTCCCAGCAGAGCTGCTCCAGCCCTCTGCTCATCCTGGAGCCTCCTCTGGGCTCTCTGCAGCAGCTCCAGGTCCTTTTTGCATCCCAAATTCTGGACTGAGGCTTCACTGCCTGTCTCCAGTGCAGTTTACACCTTTATTGGGAATAAAACCAGGCAGGAATGCTGTGGAAATGCACCCTGGATCTTCCCCAGAGTCACAATATTCCTCTCCCCTCTTCCTTCCAACCCTTTCCAGACATTTATAAACTGTGAAGTCTCCATCTTCCTAAAAATTTTGGGACACATCTTGCTGAACTTCCAGTTCAGTGCTGTCAAGCCGTAGCCTCAGCAATACCTGTCCTTCCCTGGATCTAATTCAGTCTGGGCTATAAAAGAGACCACCCAGCTGGAGAAGGAAATCCTGTTATCTCCATCCTAATTGCTTAAAGGATTTTTTTTTTCCCCCTGGAAAGGAGCCAGACGTGTGGTGGGATCCAAACCACTGAGAGCTGAACAAAGACTACCAAAACCACTCCTCCACAGGCAGCTCAAAATCACGGAGCAGGCTGCTCTTCCCACCTCAGGAAACTGGAATTCAGCCTCTGAGTTTGACACATTTTGCACCATTCCTCATCTTTTGCTCAGTGCTGAGGGACCTGTCCTTCCTTTGGTTTTAAACATCAGATTTCCTGGTAAAATTGGGATTAATTGATCCTTCTGATACCTTGTGCAGGCTGAGCTAGAGCAGAGGGACAGAGTTACAGAATAAACAGGGATTTATGGAAAGGATCTCCTCCATGGATCCACCTTGGGCAGCAGCAGAGCCCAGCCAGGGCTGCAGCCAAGAGGAACCAGAATGGTCCCAAAATGCACGAGCGCTCCCGGGGGCTCTCACTGGGATCAGCTCTGCTCCATTTGCACCTTGCAGTTCATTGTCCCATTCCAGCTTTAGCCCAGGCACTCCCATCCTGCTTGTTTTTCTCTCTCCAGCCCACGCTGTTTGTGCTCCTGGGCCTGAGCTTTGGATCATTTGTCCTTGGTGCCCAGCTGGAGAAGGAATTGTTTTGTCTCCCTGCTCTGTGAACAGAGCTCACCATCCCATAATATGAAGCTCAGACTAAAGCAGCACAGAAAGTGGAAAATAGAAAAGCTCAAACCTGAGGCATCACTTCCAATGTGGTTGAAATTTTTCCTGGCTGTTTTTTCGTGTCACCTTTCAAGGCCTTGTGTTTATCTGCCGCCAGAACCGTTGGGTTTCTGTCTCGCAGAAAAGCAATTTTTGTAAATTTTGTAAAATTGTTGTTTTATACCATTATTTGACCGCCCTGCCCTGATTCCTGGCTCTGCAAATCCCTTCTGGCACAGATTCCAGCACCATCCCTGCCTGAGGTTTTCCACAAGGGCTTGGCTGGGCTGGAAAAGAGCTCCCAGCACAGGTGGGGGCTCACCTTGACCCCATCTCCAGCTGCCAGCCTGGATTTCCTCTCCTGGCGCTGTCCAGGGAAGGGAACGGAACTGGAAAAGGTTTGGAGAATTCCTGAGGGAGCTGGGAAGGGGCTGAGCCTGGAGCAAAGGAGGCTCAGGGGGGACCTTGTGGCTCTGCACAGCTCCTGCCAGGAAAAAAACGAGAGGGAACGGCCTCAAATGGCACCAGGGGAGGCTCAGGGTGGAGATTGGGAAAGGAAATTTCCCTGGCAGAGTGGTCAGGCCTTGGGATGAGCTGCCCAGGGAGGTTTGGGGTCACTGGAATTGTCCCAGAGGAGTCTGGATGTGGCCTTGGGGACAGGGTTTGGGGTGATGCTGGTGCCTCATTCAGCTCCTTGTCCTGATTTTCCCAGGGAACCCGGACAAAGGAGGCTGGCATTGGACGTACATAGATATAGATAGATAGATAGATAGAGACATAGATATAAAAAAAATAAAAATAGAAGTAAAAATAAAAATAAAAATAAAAATAAAAGTAAAAATAAAAATTTAAAAAATAAAAATAAAAATAAAAATTTAAAAATAAAAATAAAAGTAAAAATAAAAATTTAAAAAATAAAAGTAAAAATAAAAATAAAAATAAAAGTAAAAATAAAAATTTAAAAAATAAAAATAAAAATAAAAGTAAAAATAAAAATTTAAAAAATAAAAATAAAAATAAAAGTAAACATAAAAATTTAAAAAATAAAAGTAAAAATAAAAATTTAAAAAATAAAAATAAAAATAAAAATAAAAATTTAAAAATAAAAATAAAAATAAAAATTTAAAAATAAAAATAAAAATAAAAATAAAAATTTAAAAATAAAAATAAAAGTAAAAATAAAAATTTAAAAAATAAAAATAAAAATAAAAATAAAAATAAAAATAAAAATAAAAATAAAATTTAAAATTAAAATTAAAATTAAAATGTAAAAATAAAAATAAAAATTAAAAAACTAAAAATAAAAATAAAAGTAAAACTAAAACTAATAATAAAACTAAAAATAAAAATAAAAATAAAAAACTAAAACTAAAAGTAAAAAATAAAAATAAAAATTAAAATTAAAATTAAAAAACTAAAACTAAAGCTAAAACTAAAACTAAAACTAAAACTAAAAATTAAAACTAAAGCTAAAACTAAAACTAAAACTAAAAATAAAACTAAAACTAAAAATAAAACTAAAAATAAAAACAAAAATAAAAATAAAATAAAAATAAAAATTAAAATTTTAAACCTGTTTACCTTTCTTCTAATCCTACCTCACAAAAAATAAATAAATATATGCTAATAAATAGAATAATAATTAACCAGCGCAGTGTCCCTGGCCATGGGATGAGCTTTAAAGACCCTTCAACCCAGAGCAATCCAATTTTTTAGTCTAAGTTTTTGAAAATAGCCATAAATCCATGAAATGTCACTTCAGCCAAAAATCTGCATTATTTCAGTGAGGGGGAAAAAAAAAATTGACCCTAAAATTGTACCCAGCTCTGTCAAAATGGATTTTATTTTCATTTTTATTCAAACTGTTGCCTTCTTTGCCCACTTCTTCTTGCCTGTTCTACTGGGGGAGAGGAGCAATCCCATTTCCTGGAGGATTGGATGGATTGGATGAATTGGATAAATTGGATGAATTGGATAAATTGGTTGAATTTGATAAATTGGATGAATTGGTTGAATTGGATGAATTTGATAAATTGGATGAATTTGATAAATTGGATTGATTGGATGGATTGGATGAATTTGATAAATTGGATGAATTGGATGAATTGGATGGATTGGATGGATTGGATGAATTGGATGAATTTGATAAATTGGATGAATTTGATAAATTGGATAAATTGGATGAATTGGATGAATTGGATGAATTTGATAAATTGGATAAATTGGATAAATTGGATATTGGATATTGGATGAATTGGTTGAATTGGATGAATTGGATGAATTGGATGGATTGGATGGATTGGATGGATTGGATGAATTTGATAAATTGGATGAATTGGATGAATTGGATGGATTGGATGAATTGGATAAATTGAATGAATTGGATAAATTGGATGAATTTGATAAATTGGATGGATTGGATGAATTGGATGAATTTGATAAATTGGATGAATTTGATAAATTGGATAAATTGGATGAATTGGATGAATTGGATAAATTGGATGAATTGGATGAATTGGATGGATTGGATGGATTGGATGAATTGGATGAATTTGATAAATTGGATGAATTTGATAAATTGGATGGATTGTATGAATTGGATGAATTTGATAAATTGGATGAATTTGATAAATTGGATGAATTTGATAAATTGGATAAATTGGATGAATTGGATGAATTGGATAAATTGGATGAATTGGATAAATTGGATGAATTGGATGAATTGGATGAATTGGATGAATTGGATGAATTTGATAAATTTGATAAATTGGATGAATTTGATAAATTGGATGAATTGGATGAATTGGATGAATTGGATGAATTTGATAAATTGGATAAATTGGATGAATTGGATGAATTGGATGAATTTGATAAATTGGATAAATTGGATAAATTGGATATCTGACACTGCCATCCACGTGGCTGCTCCCACAGCTTCCTCTTCTGTTGTGTCAGAAAATCAATCCGTGACCTCAGCAAAATCTTGACACTTTCTCCCCTCCACTGAGTGGGTGTTAATAATTCATTATTATTCTCTCTTCTTCAAAACTCCTGTTTTTCTGAAGATGTGTGCTGAGTTTTAGCTTCTTTTTTTTAGCCAAGGTCAGGATTAAATGTGTGAGAGGGCATTTCTTGTTGGGACTCAGGTGTTTATCAGTTCTCATCTCTGTCACAGTCTCACAAACCCTGAGTTCTGCAGCACTTCACTCCAACAAACTAAAAATGGAGCCCATCTCTCTCTCTGCAAGGCCTTTTAAGGATAAACTGTGCAATTCAGAAATGACACCTCAATTATTTTCACTTTTAACCCAATACCCAACCACCCGTGCCCGCCATGGGGACTTTTTGATCCAATTGCACAAAACCACCCAAACCCTTGGAGAAGGAGGTGAAGGAGAAGAAGGAGGAGGAGGAGGAGGAGGAGGAGGAGGAGGAGGAGGAGAAGGAGAAGGAGAAGGAGAAGGAGAAGGAGAAGGAGAAGGAGAAGGAGAAGGAGAAGGAGAAGGAGAAGGAGAAGGAGAAGGAGAAGGAGAAGGAGAAGGAGAAGGAGAAGGAGAAGGAGAAGGAGAAGGAGAAGGAGAAGGAGAAGGAGAAGGAGAAGGAGAAGGAGAAGGAGAAGGAGAAGGAGAAGGAGAAGGAGAAGGAGAAAGGAGAAAGAAGAAAGGAGAAGGAGAAGGAGAAGGAGAAGGAGAAGGAGAAGGAGAAGGAGAAGGAGAAAGGAGAAGGAGAAGGAGAAGGAGAAGGAGAAGAAGGAGCAGCCTCCACCCTAAAACCTCCACCTTGCTTTCTATCTATTCCTGCATTCCAAACCCTTCAACTCTGAGTTTCCCACCCTGTGCTATCACACACTTCTATTCTAACTCCACACCTATAATCTCAGTTTTATTATTGAATTTTGGAAGCTTCTCCAGGGCCTCAGGTCAGTGCAGTGTTCTCCTGGGGGTCAGGGCCTGGCAGCACAGAAAATCCCAAATTCTCAGCAGCCAGGGTTCCAACACCTCCCCTCTGCAGAGTGGGCTGTTAATAATGCATTATTATTCTCTCTTCTTCCCCAAAACTCCTTTTTTCCCTGAAGATGAGCACCCCACAAAACGCTCTGTTGCTGGTGCTGGTGATGCTTTTAAAGTGTTATTTAAGTTCAGAGAAGTCCTGAAGGTGTTGAAGGTATTTTAGATGAGGAAATCTCAGTGACTGGTGATGAATAAGTTGGAGGGTGGAGGTTGTTTCCCAGTGTGAGGCTCTGCACGCAGAAGTGAAGCCAAATAATTCTGTAATTGCATAAACAGGGTGGTCTGGGGCAAATTAATTTCCTGTAGCAGCTTCTCGAGCTGGTGACAGCTCAGGGTGGGGGAAGAAATGTTTCTGATATTCTTGACAAACAGGAGATAAAAATGGCAGGATTTTTTGGGGGGAATGTGGAGAAAAATGACTGGAAAAGGCAGCAGAAAATCCAGCAAAAGCACCTGCAGCCTCCTACAGGCCATTTCACATGAAATATCAATTAAAAAGCACTTTTAGGGGAGAGTTGCTCTGCTCCTCAGTAATTTTTCTGTGGTGGTTCCTAGAAAGGGAAGGAAGGAGGAAAAATCTCTTAGGGAACAGGAGCCAAGCAGTGCTCAACACGTGAAGCACCCTGGGACACATAAAAATGGGGATGTGACCTCCCAGGTTATCCATGATGGGATTCCCTATATCAAAGCAGAGATCACAGGCAAGTAAATTCATATCCTCTATAAAAAAAATGGGAATTTTTCCAGGAGTTTCCCTCATCTATCCAGGGCAGAGCTTTCAAGCCTAAGCTATAAACGGGAGATTTGTGAATTTGGGATTGGGGGAAGTTTATAAAGGCTCCTAAATTTCGTTAAAGCCAGGGAAATCTGTAGTTTGGCTATAACGGAATATTCCTGGTTGGAACTTCTGGAGCGCAATCATTTGTTTAACCTGCTGTTGCCACCCAGCCCCAGGGGTTTATTACAAGTGGTGACCTCCTGTAAAGATAAAAAAGCTGAAAAAAAAAACAAAACAAAACAAAAAACCACTGAAAAACGAGTTCTGGTTCTTTGTCCTCCTGCTTCAGACTCATCCACCCAGATCTCTGGGTTTCCAGAAATTTGGGGGAGATGCCCATAAAAATAAAATCATAAATAGAAATAAAATCTCACAAGTTGTGAGTTCTACAGCTCTTAACTCTAACAAGCTAAAAATGTCTCTTTTTTTTTTTATAAGGCTTTTTAAGGATAAACTGTCTCGTTAAGGAAATGACACTTAAATTATTTTTATTTTTAACTCAATAATTAACTACTTGTGACATACAATATGGACTTTTTTATTTAATTACATAATACTACTTAAACTCATGAAGAAGTTGAAGAAGGTAAAAAAGAAGGACTAGCTTCTGTCTTAAAACTTCTATCTTTTATATATATATATATTATTATATTATAAAACTTTAAACTCGAAGTTTTCCACCCCGTGATATTGCACACTTCTATTCAAACTACACACCCATAATTTTAATTCTATCATTCAATTTTGGAAGCCTTCAGGTCCAATGCAGTGTTCTCTTGTTTGGCAGCACAGAAAGTCTAAAAATTCTCAACAACCCGGGTTCCAAACCTCTCTCAGTTTCCGAACACACAAAAATCCTCCTGCAGCTCCACGCGTGCTGCTGACAGAAATTGTATTTTCCTACCTCCCGGATGTTCTAAATTTAAACCCTCTCAGCCCCCTGTAAATAACAATGAAATCCTTGCCCCTGCCAGCGTTGGAGGCAGAGTGTGGATGGGAGTTTTGAGACAACCCTCCGTGGAAAAAAAATGCCTTTCCTTTCACAGCAGAATAAATTGAGAGTGTTTTCAGCTCAGCTCCTGAGCCCGGCGCGATGCTCTGAGGCCTCCAGCCCAATCAAGAGCAGAGCCCCAACTTCATGTCAGTGCAATACATTGTTAACTGATATGTCAGAAAATCAATTAATTACTTTTAAGTAGCAGTTAGGAGCATCCACACAATCCTGCCCTGTGAATTATTAAAGAAAGCCAGGCTGGGTTTGCTCCGCTGTCGAAAGCCCGGCTTGGAGGAAAGTGCAAAATGCTGCTTCTGCCCTCGAGCCTAATCAACGTTCTTGGGCAGGGAGCAGGAGCCAAAAGAGGGGGGAAAAGGGAGGGTTCTGCCTCCCAAAGCAAAGCACCAGAGATCTGGGATGCTCCGCGAATTCTCCGTTCTCTGCAGGTGAAATTCTCCAGATGGGAATAACGGAAAGAAACTCGGGAGCAGAAAGGGCCTTCCCTGCCCTTCCACAGCTTCCCCGAGGGATCTGCTGGGACTTTGTGTCCCCCTTTCCAGCTGGGATTGTCCCTGGATTGCTGAGGGGACACGGCCTGGGTGGGGCATCCCCTCCTGCTTTCCCCGTGGCTTGGTCTGTGGGAGCTGCTCCGTGGGGGAATAAATCAGGGAAGGTGGCTCAGAGGTGGGACTGGGTTTGGAATTTTGGATTTCCTCTTCTTGTGGTGGAAAACTTTGGCGAGAAAAGTCTGGAGAGCACCAGGAGGTCTTGAGATTTTCCCATCAGTGTCACCTCCAGCATGGGAAGGTGCCCTGGGATAATGGGGGATTTGCTGTGGAATTCCTTTCCCAGCTGGAAAACTCCATCCAAATCAGGGAAGGTGGCTGAGAAGTGGGATTGGGGTTGGGATGTGGGATTCTTGTGGTGGAAAACTTCAGTGAGAAAAGTCTGGAGAGCACCAGGAGTGTGAGGTTGTCCCACCAGTGTCACCTCCAGTGTGGGAGGGTGCCCTGGGATAATGGGGGATTTGCTGTGGAATTCTTTTCCCAGTTGAAAAACTCCATCCAAATTAGGATAGGTGGCTCAGAGGTGGGACTGGGTTTGGAATTTGGGATTCTTGTGGTGGAAAACTTCTGTGAGAAAAGTCTGGAAGGCATCAGGAGTGAGAGGTTGTCCCATCAGTGTCACCTCCAGCATGGGAGGGTGCCCTGGGATAACGCAAGATTTGCTGTGGAATTCCTTTCCCAGTTGGAAAACTCATCCAAATCAGGATAGGTGGCTCAGAGGTGGGACTGGGTTTGGAATTTGGGATTTTCTCTTCTTGTGGTGGAAAACTTCAGTGAGAAAAGTCTGGAAGGCATCAGGAGTGTGAGGTTGTCCCACCAGTGTCACCTCCAGTGTGGGAGGGTGCTCTGGGATAATGGGGGATTTGCTGTGGAATTCCTTTCCCAGCTGGAAAACTCATCCAAATCAGGGAAGGTGACTCAGAAGTGGGATTGGGGTTGGGATTTTCTCTTCTTGCGGTGGAAAACTTCAGTGAGAAAAGTCTGGAGAGCACCAGGAGTGTGAGGTTGTCCCACCAGTGTCACCTCCAGCATGGGAGGGTGCCCTGGGATAATGGGGGATTTGCTGTGGAATTCCTTTCCCAGCTGGAAAACTCCATCCAAATCTGAGCCCTCTGTCTCCTCCCTTCACTCTTGTCCCTCTTCCCCCTGCCAGGAGCTTGGGAAGGGTTGGAATGGGAGCAAAGAGCAGCTGAGCACCCAAATAATCCCACCCAGGGTGGGTTTAGGCTCCAGCTCCGGCACAGACCAAGCTTTGATCCCTGGGGGGTTCAGTCCCGCCTTTAAACCCCTCACCAAAATCCCAACAGCCTTTGAGGCCTGGGAAATTGCTGCATGGAGCTTTAGGAATGGCTTTTGCTCCAAAAACTGAAGAGTTGGGATGTAGCTGTGATTTTCTCCTCTTTGTGGTCAGTGGAAATTCTGGCTCTGCAGGGTTCAGGTGCAGAATTCCCAGGTTTGGTGATTTCCAGGCATCTCCCTGGCGCTGCAGAAATCAAATTACTCAAGTTTCCTGATGAATCTTTGTCAGGGCCCTCTCTGATGTTGTTTTTTGGCCTCTCAGGTCACATCTGAGGTGATAAACAGATATTTAGCAGAACTTTGAATCCCGACCTGGATCTTTCCAGCAAAACTCAGGATTTCCAACTTTTATCCCCTTCCAAGTGAGCAGAGAAAAATAATCTGAGGAGATAAATGAAAAATCCTACCCTGAGAAAGCCCCAGGCAAAAAGAAAAGCCTGCTCATGAAAACTTCAGCTCTTCACCAGGAAAATACGGATTGGTTTTGACTGGAAATGTTCTTACCTTGTGGGGTGGGGTGTTGGGTTAAATTAGAGAATATCCTGCCCCCTGGCCCCGCTCCTGGAATTCCAGGAGAAGCTGGGAGAGCTTCACCTTCTCCATGGCCAGCAACCTCCACCTCACCCTGGCCACAAATCCCAGATCCACCGGGGAGGTTTAAATCCCCACACAGGAGGGAAAACTTCCTGAGGGATCACCGGGCATCAATCCTTCCATCAAACCCCAAAAATAAGGGGTGCAAGGGTTACAGGATAGTGCCACAAATGTTGGTGGCTTCTGGGTGGGGACAGCTCTGCCTGCTCCTGGCCGGGGGTTGGTTTGGATTTGGATTTGTGGGGTTGTTTCAGCTCTGCTGTGGCACAGAACCTAAAGGGAGCTTAGGAAAAGGAGGGAGAGGGGCTTTTTATAGGGAAAATGGATTTAAACTGGAGGATAGCAGGGTTGGATGGGATTTTGGGGAGGAATTCATCACTGGGATGGAATTCCCAAAGAAGCTGTGGCTACCCTTGGATCCCTGGAGGTGCCCAAGGCCAGGTTGGACATTGGGGATTGAAGCCACCTGAGACAGTGGAAGGTGTCCTTGCCCATGGCATGGACTTGGAATTATCTTGAAGGATTTTTCCACCCCAAACCATTCCGTGATTCCATGATTAAATCCAGAGCAACATTCTAGCAAAAAAAACCCCCGAGTTTCTATCATTTGGATTTGAGGGCAGCAGAAAATTCCATTTTTCAGATTTCACCTTTTTCTCACCCAGCACACTCTGAGCCCGTCAGGGCCCCCAGATCTGGTGTCCCAGGCCAGGCTGGACAGGGATTGAAGCCACCTGAGATAGTGGAAGGTGTCCCTGCCCCATGGAAAGGACTTGGAATTAGATTATCTTTAAGGATTTTTCCAACCCAAACCATTCCGTGATTCTAAGATGAAATCAAGAGGAAAATTTCAAACAAAAAATCAGAAGTTTCTATCAAACAGGAGCAGTGGTTGGCTTGGTTTGGATTTATTTCAAGGGGTGGCAGTGGATGATCCTTAAAATCCCTCTCCAAACCATTCCCAGCCCTGTTTTCCCAAGCAGATCCACACCAGTTGGAGTCCCTGGGTCGGTTTCTGTGCTGGTCCAACTCCAGGGCCAGGAGAGAAGCTGAGCTGGCAGAAAAATCTCATTTCTGCACTGGCTGTGCTCAGAAAACCTCCCAGGATGAATTTAAATTTTGTCTAAAGCTTTGCAAGCCATTCCCAGGTTGCAAAGCTCCCTCATTTCCTAAATTTCCCGTCCATTTCCCAACTTTTGGGCTTATTGAGGGAGATGCTGATGGGAGGAGTGGCCATGACAAGAGAGAAAAAAAAGGGGATAAACGAGTTTTTGATCATTTTCGAATGCATCACAGGCAGCTCCAAACAAATGAAGCTGCAGCTGTTGCTCCCAAATCTCCCCGAGCTCTTTTTCCCAGGAGAACGTGTCCAGCTCCAACATTTCAGGGTGAAAATGCACAGAAATATCCACTTTATTCCAAACCCCCCTGGCATTCACATTTCTCTGGGAAATCCACCCTCATCCCTGAGTTTGGCAATTCCCTGAGCCCCTGCCCATGAAATTGTGTTTCTAGAGGAACGAGCTGCTTCAAAAAAAAAGGTTTCAAAAGCTCTCCAAGGGCTCAAACCCTCGTGTTTGAGAAATTTAAATGAAGAAATATCAGTTGCTCCAAGCATTTAAAGGGATTTTTGTGGGACTCCGTCACTTCCCAACGTTCCTGCCTGGGATATTCCAGGAAGGAAAAGTTAAATTCCCTTTTTTGGCTGTTTTTTTGGGATATCACAGAAATCCGGAATTTCAATAAGAAGCCCAAACTCTCAAGTTTGAGAAATTTAAATGGAGAAATATCAGTTTATTCAGGCATTAAAAGAGATTTTAGTGGGAACCCCATCACTTCCCAACATTCCTGTCTTTGTATATTCCAGGAAGGAAAAGTGAAATTCCCTTTTTTGGCTGTTTTTTTTTGGGATAGCAGAGCTCACAGAAGCCCAGCATTTCAATAAGGATCCCAAACTCTCAAGTTTGAGAAATTTAAATGAAAAAATATCAGTTTATCTGGGCATTAAATGGGATTTTTGTTGGGAGTCCATCACTTCCCACCTTTCCTGCTTTGAATATTCCAGGAAGGAAAAGTTAAATTCCCTTTTTTTTGGCTGATTTTTGGGATAGCAGAGCCCACAGAAATCCAGCATTTCAATAAGGAATCCAAACTCTCAAGTTTGAGAGATTTAAATATAGAAATATCAGTTTATTCAAGTATTAAGAGGGATTTTTGTTGGGAGCCCATCACCTCCCAGCTTTCCTGCCTTGAATATTCCAGGAAGGAAAATTTAAATTCCCTTTTTTGGCTGATTTTTTGGAATATCAGAGCCCACGGAAGCCCAGAATTTCAAGAAGGAGCCCAAACCCTCATGCTTGATAAATTTAAATCAAGAAATCTTTTTATTCAGGCATTAAGAGGGATTTTTGTGGGAACTTCCCAACATTTCTGCCTGGAATATTCCAGGAAGGAAAACTTTTATTGGCATGGAATGGTTCTCCTGCAGTCCAGGGGCAATATTTGAGGAGATAAAATCCTAATTTTTGATTGGAGCAGGGCTGTTTTTATTCTTTTGGAAAGTTCCAAGTGAAATCCAGGTCACTTTTCCTATTCCCTGCTAATGGGACACCAACAAAAGGCTCAGAATTCCCAACTATTTCCACTTTTTTTTTCAGGCAAATAGTTTAAAACCATGCCATAAAGCTGCCAAAATGTCTGTTTTCCTTCACTAAGGATTGGCTCACAACTAAATTCTGGCTCAATGCTGAAAAAAAAAGTGGAGAAAAAAATAAGAATAATTCATTTTTTTTCTGTTCTCAAATCCTTCTCTCTGTCCCTGCCAGCTCCAGGCTGACTTTATAACATCTCAAGTGGCAAAATTGAGCTGAAATTTCACTTTTAGTGCTCACCTGAGCGTTTTCCTCACGAATTTTCCCTAAAATCCCCAAAATATGAAAAAAAAAGGGGGTAAAATAGTTTGGGTTTTTTTTTTCAGTCTCATTAGCTTTGTGTCGAGTCAGGTTTTTTCCTGAAGGAATTCCACCCTGAAATTCAAGCCCTCCTGGGGCTGCAATTTGGTTTTCCCTGGAGATCTGATGTCCTCAGCCAGCCCCACCATTCCTTATCTCCATGCAAATATCCCCCAGGTGCTCCCACGTTGATAACCAGAGGAAAAGGGAGGTGAAAACTGATAATAATTAAAAAAAAAAAAAAAAAAAAACCAGGAGAAAGCTGAGCCCTGGAGGGCTGGCAAGGAGGAATTCTGGAGATAGCAGCTCCAGGATTTATCTGCCCTGGAACAGAGGGGATTGTGCCAAGGGCAGGAAACATCTTGGGGGCAGCTGATGGAATTTCACCCAAATCCTCTGTGACAGCGAAATAATGTCACAGCCCAGGGCTGGGCAAGAAAAGGAGAGTTTGGCTTGTTCCACTTCATGGATTTGCTTTTTTTCCCTTCTTTTTCCATTGTTTTCCTTGGGTTTTCTCCTTTATTCCTTCATTTCTCCTTTCAAAACAATGAAACTCTGTTGTATTTTCCTTTTTTGTTGTATTTTCCTTTTTTATTTTCCTTTGTGTTTGTATTTTCCTTTTTGGTTTTATTTTCCTTTGTTGTTGTATTTTCCTTTTTTGTTTTATTTTCCTTTTTTTGTCGTATTTTCCTTTTTTTGTCGTATTTTCCTTTTTTGTTGTATTTACCTGTCCATTACCACAGCAGCAAAGAGTTTCTGGATGGGTTTTTTCCCAAAAATCTGTTTTTTTTTTTTTTCATGGTCCTTCTTTCCACCATGGTGAAAGAATTCCCAGAAAGTGGAATCTGCTCCCCCAAAGCAGCAGCTTTGGCAACTCCTGGAAAAGCTGAAAGACCAAATTTTCCTCCTATTCCAGCCTTTGTAGGGAATTGGGAGTTTGGCAAGTGAAGTTTTGGTGTTTTTATAGGAAATAATATTTTTAAAATAGAAATAAAATAAGAATATAATATAAATAATAACAATATAATAAATATATCTAATAATATAATAATTATAAATGAAATAATTATACTTACAGTTTCTATTGATATAATAGAAATAAAATATATATTTATAAATATATTCATCCATATATCGATACATAATATAAATTTATGTACAATATAAAAATATTTATAAATATATATCATATAGCAATTTTAAAATAATTGATTTAAATAATAATATATATAATATATTGTTTCATGATAAAATCCTATCACTGAAATGTTCAGCTGGAGCAAATCCCACCACGTTTTGTTCCCCTTGTATTTTCCCTGATTTCATTGCAAAAATCCCAGAAAAAAAAAAAAAAAACAAAAAAAAAAAAACCCAAATAACAAATCTCCCTCCCCACATCAACCACGATTTTGGCAACTATTTATTATCCAGAACCAACTTCTCCTGCTTGATTTTGTGTCTTCCTATCCCTGTGACCATCTCTCCAATTTTAAGGAGGAAAAATAGATCAGGGGAAGATGAGCTGGGAAAGGCCAGGGAATAAATTTGGATTTCCATTATAAAAACAGGAAAAGAGAGGGAAGGGATCACCCAGGGATCAGCAAGGGCACGAGATGCTCTGGAAATTTGAATTTAATTCGGAATTGAATTTAATTCCCCCATGAATTCCCAGGAAAATGCTGAATTCCATAAAATTCACACAGAATTTGTGCCCAGGAAGGACAAATTCCCTTTAAATACCAGAGTGATCATCTCCCCAATTTTAAATAGGAAAAATAGATCAGGGGAAGATGAGCTGGGAAAGGCCAGGGAATAAATTTGGATTTCCATTATAAAAACAGGAAAAGAGAGGGAAGGGATCACCCAGGGATCAGCAAGGGCAGGAGATGCTCTGGAAATTTGAATTTAATTCGGATTTTGGTTGTTTTCCAGCATTTCTCACTCGTTCAGTGCCTGCAGCATTTTGGATAATGGGCAAAAAATGGGATAAAATTCAGTCTGGATTAAGATTTTAGGATTTGGTTTTCTTCCCTGCTTTCATCCCTGTGTTTAAAAAATGGGATAAAATTCAGAGTCTGGATTAAGATTTTAGGATTTGGTTTTCTTTCCTGCTTTCATCCCTGTGTTTATTCCTCCATGAATTCCCAGGAAAATGCCGAATTCCATAAAATGTGACAGAATTTGTGCCCAGGAAGGACAAATTCCCTTTAAACACCAGAGCTCGGAGAGGTGCAATCACTTTTCCTCCAGAAGGATTTCAGGTTTTGCAGATCCTGACTCACATTTAGGGATTTATTTCCTCACTCAACGTTCCCATCCCAGGAATTATTCCCATGGAATGATGGGGGTGGTGGGGGGGGGAGGAAAATATCTCAATATTTAAGATATTTTCATGATACCAATGTGCTGTCAGGGCCTATAAAATATTGTGAGTTTAATAAAGTCATTTTCCATGGCATTAATTACTGGAAGGAGATCCCTGAACATCCCAAACTGCAAAATCCCAAATTTCTCCTTCCCAGCCCAACTTTGAACTCAAATCCTCACCTCCTTCAACGTGAATTGAGCAGGAAAAAAAAATCATTTGAGGAGCTAAAATGAGAATTATTCATCTAGAAATGCCCGAGGCAAAAAAAAAAAAAAAAAAAAAAACAAGGAGAGAGGGAGGGAGAGGAGAGGATGGGAAATCTCCTGTGAGTTTGGTGAATGGAGGGAAAAAAAAACCCAGCCTAAGTGTGGCTGGATGTCATTTTTCAATTTGCTCCTGGTAAATGATGATCTCTGGGGCAGGAGAGAGGCAGGGAAAAGGAAAAGCTCAGCCCTGCTGGGGTTCAGTTGCTGCTGGGATCCTGCAGGGTTTGGGCATCTCCGAACCCCAAAAATGAACCCTGGGCACTTTGGGATGGCAGCTCCCCTCTCCTGGAGCGTGTACCTGCTGAGGAAAAGCAGAGCGGCCTCGGCGTGCTTTGGTAAAGATTCTTTCATTTCTTGGGTCAAAATTCCTCATTTTCTTTGGTAAAATTTCTTTATCTTCTTTGGTAAATGTTCTTTCTTTTCTTTGGTAAATGTTCTTTCTTTTCTTTGGTAAATCTTCTTTCTTTTCTTTGGTAAAAATCCTTTATTTACTTGGGTAGAAATTCTTTATTTTCTTCTCCTTTGTTGTGGAGTGGGGATTAACAGAGAGACTTGGGGGGGTCCTGAAGAGTTTGGGCATCTCTGAACCTTAAAACCTAAACCCAAAAATGAACCCCAAAAATGAGCCCCAAAAATGAACCCCAAAAATGAACCTTGGGCACTTTGGGTTGGCAGCTCAGTCTCTTGGACCAGTTACCTGCTGAGGAAAAGCAAATGTGTTTGGTAAAGATTGGGTCTGTTTGGTAAATATTGCTTATTTTCTTTGATAAAAAAAAATCTTTATTTTCTTTGGTAGAAAGTCTTTATTTTCTTTGGGAAAAATCCTTTCCTTTCTTTGGTAAAAAGTCTGTAATTTCTTTGGTAAATGTTCTTTCTTTAGTAAAGATTATTTATTTTCTTTTCCTTTGTCATGGAGTGGGGATTAACAGCAAGAATTGGGAAGGTCCTGCAGGGTTTGGGCATCTCTGAACCCCAAAAATGAACCCCAAAAATGAACCCTGGGCACTTTGGCTTGGCAGCTCCCCTCTCCTGGAGCGTGTCCCTGCTGAGGAAAAGCAGAGCAGCCTCGGCGTGCTTTGGTAAAGATTCTTTCATTTCTTGGGTCAAAATTTGTTATTTTTGTTGGTAGGAAGTCTTTATTTTCTTTGGTAAAAGTTCTTTCTTTTCTTTGGTAAAAATCCTTTTTTACTTGGGTAGAAATTCTTTATTTTCTTCTCCTTTGTCATGTAGTAGGGATTAACAGCGAGACTTGGGGGGGTCCTGAAGAGTTTGGGCATCTCTGAACCCTAAAACCTAAACCCAAAAATGAACCCCAAAAATGAACCCCAAAAATGAACCCTGGGCACGTTGGTTTGGCAGCTCCCCTCTCCTGGAGCGTGTACCTGCTGAGGAAAAGCAGAGCGGCCTCGGCGTGCTTTGGTAAAGATTCTTTATTCTCTTGGGTCAAAATTTGTTATTTTTGTTGGTAGAAAGTCTTTATTTTATTTGGTAAAAATTCTTTATTTTCTTTGGTAAATGTTCTTTCTTTTCTTTGGTAAAACGTCTTTATTCTCTTTGGTAAAAATCCTTTATTTACTTGGGTAAAAATTCTTTCTTTTCCTTTGTCATGGAGTGGGGATTAGCAGCAAGAATTGGGGGGGAGGGGGGGGGTCCTGTAGGAATCTCTGAACCCTAAAAATGAGTTTTGGCCATCTCTGAACCCTAAAAATGAACCCTAAAAATGAACCCTGGGCACTTCTCCTGGACCACATAGCTGATGCAGAAAAGCAGATTTGTTTGGTAAAGATTCGCTTTGTTTGGAAAATGTTCTTTACTTTCTTTGGTAAAAAAACTTTATTTTCTTCGGTAAAAAAATCCTTTATTTTCTTTGGCAAGAATTCTTTCTTTTCACTGGTAAAGATTCTTTATTATCTTTGGTGACAATACTTGATTTTCGTTTTTGAAAGTCTTGCTTTGTTGTGGAGTGGGGATTAACAGCAAGAACTGGGGGGGGGTCCTGTAGGAATCTCTGAACCCTAAAAATGAGTTTTGGCCATCTCGGAACCCTAAAAATGAACCCTAAAAATGAACCCTAAAAATGAACCCTAAAAATGAACCTTGGGCACTTCTGGATCATGTACCTGATGAGTAAAAGCAGATTTGTTTGGCAAAGATTCTTCATTTTCTTGGTAATTTTTTTTTTTTTTTTTTTTTTGGTAAAGATTCTTTATTTTCTTGTTCTTTGTCATGGAGTGGGGATTTAATGGCAAAATTTGGAGGGGTGCTGCAGGGTGTGGGCATCTCTGTACCCTGAAAATGAACCCTAAAAATGAACCCTAAAAATAAACCCAAAAATGAACCCTGGGCACTTCTCCTGGACCACATAGCTGATGCAGAAAAGCAGATTTGTTTGGTAAAGATTCGGTTTGTTTGGAAAATGTTCTTTACTTTCTTTGGTAAAAAACCTTTATTTTCTTCGGTAAAAAATCCTTTATTTTCTTTGGCAAGAATTCTTTCTTTTCATTGGTAAAGATTCTTTATTATCTTTGGTGACGATACTTGATTTTCGTTTTTGAAAGTGTTGCTTTGTCGTGGAGTGGGGATTAACAGCAAGAACTGGGGGGGGGTCCTGAAGGAATCTCTGAACCCTAAAAATGAGTTTTGGCCATCTCTGAACCCTAAAAATGAACCCTAAAAATGAACCCTAAAAATGAACCCCGGGCACATCTCCTAGACCATGTACCTGATGAGTAAAAGCAGATTTATTTGGTAAAGGTTCTTTATTTTCTTTGGTAAAAATCCTTCATTTTCTTTGGTAAAAATTCTTTCTTTTCTTTGGTAAAGATTATTTTATTTGGTTAAAAATAGTTATTTCCTTTCCTTTTGTCGTGGAGTGGGGATTAACGGCAAAAATTGGGGGGGAAAAAACCCTCTAAAAGTAATTTTTCAGTCTGCCCCATTTTTCAATTTACTCCTTTCTTTTCCCAAAGTTTTCCTTTGTCGTGGAGTGAGGATTAACACCAAAAATTGGGGAATTTTGGGGAAAAAAAAAAAAAAAACCCAGACCTCTAAAAGTCCGAATTTCTCTTGGAAATCAGGAATTTCCTGCAGGTTTTGCTGCTCTGAGGAAAACCTTGCAAATCTTTGTAAGTGCCGCCGTTTCTTCATAAGGAAATGCCAAAAAAAAAATCGCTTTTATTTCAAATATTTTTGGGGAGATGATGTCCGTGTGGTGGAATTTCAGGTGGGATGGTCGGAAATTTGGAAATATTTGGCAAAGGGAGGATGAAGGGTCTGGATTTGTTGGTTGATTTGGGTCCCAATGGTTTTGTTCCCAATCCCAGCTTTGATGGTTTTTCATCCCAGTTAAAGGTTCAGCCCCCAGGATTGAGGAGTTTTGAATCCCTCACCAAAAAAAAAAATCAAAGAAAATCCCAAAATAACTTTAGCAGGAGCAGACTTGGGATAAAAAAAATAGGAATTTGAAGCTCACTTTATAGGCTATAATATAATATAATATAATATAATATAATATAATATAATATAATATAATATAATATAATATAATATAATATAATATAATATAATATAATACTATATAACGTTATATAATATTATATAACGTTATATAATATTATATAACGTTATATAACATTATATAATATTATATAATATTATATAACATTATATAATGTTATATATTATATTACATTATATTTCATTATATTATAATGTATTATTATATAATATATAATATATAATTATTATAATGATATTTATATTATATATTAATATAACTTATATATAATATATAAAATATAATATCATTATGTTATATTATTATTATATAATATATAATAATCATATATTTATATATAATATATTATATAATATGTTATTATGTATTATAATATTATATATAATTATAATTATATAATTATAATATTATATCTTATTATATATTATATAATATATAATAATTATATAACAATTATATAATATTATATATTATATATTATATATTATATCATATTACATTATGTTACATTGTTTATATGTTATGTTATGTTATGTTATGTTATGTTATGTTATGTTATGTTATGTTATGTTATGTTATATCATGTTATGTTATGTTATGTTATGTTATGTTATGTTATGTTATGTTATATCATGTTATATATGAATAATACATATACGATATCTATATATTATTGACCTCTCTATTTTGCTGTGTATCTATAGGGCAAACCCTGGCACCGAGGGGATAAAATTTAATATTTGAGATTTTAATATTGAAACTTGAAATCTGACATTTGTGCCCGGCCGTTCCCTTGGCACAATCCTGCCCTTTCCCTGCTTTGCTTCCACACTTCCAAGGAAGGTTTATTCAGCTTTTGCAAAGCAGGAAAAATAGAGGGAAAAGCCTTTTTTTTTTTTCACCGGCCCAGGGCGTTGTGACACTTCCAGAATAAATGTTGGGATTTTTCTGCTCTGTCAGGTGAAGGAATTCTCTGGTGTTGTCTTTTTTTGTGGCATCTGAGCAATGAATATTTGAATTTCCTGCTTGAGAGCACGGGATAAAAAGGGAATTTAATCATGATAATCTTGGGATCAGAGAAGGGCTGAGGTTGGAAAGGGTTTTTGGAGCAAAATCCCTGCCCAGGGATTCTGAGTGTCCAGTCAGGAATGGTCCAGATGGAATTCCTGCTCCCCAGGACACTGCAGATCCAGCAGAGAAATCAAATATTCCAGGGCTCCCTGCTTTGTGCAGGGAATAACCCAAATCTTTGTTAAATATTGCCACGCACAGATGTGATTTTTCTGGTGATAATTCAGATTATTCCTGCAAAAATCCTGCCAGGATTGCTCTTTTTCTGGCTAAAAAAAAAGCTAAAATTAGTTTTATTCAAGGGATGATCTTTGGGGTGCGATTTCCGAGGGATGGGGGGCTGGAGTGAGGAAAGGAAATTCCCTTTTTTTGTGCGGATCCGCGCCCATCCCGCCCAGTTCTGGGAGGAAATTTCGGAAAATCATTCCCCACATCCTCAAAGAGGAGCCACGCTCACCTCCTGGAACACTTAGAGCGTGGATTGTCCTGTTGGGAAAGAAAACAGCTCCGGGTCCTAAAGGGGATGGGCTCTTACCCACTGTTAGCACCTGGGGATCCTAAAAGAGATTGGGGTTTAGCCATTGTCACCTGAGGATCCTAAAGGATTTGGGATTTTACACTGTTTTCACCTGCGGATCCTAAAAGGGATTGGGGTTTAGCCATTACCACGTGAGGATCCTAAAAGCAATGGGGTTTAGCCATTGTCACCTGAGGATCCTAAAGGATTTGGGATTTTACACTGTTTTCACCTGAGGATCCTAAAAGGGAATGGGGTTTAGCCATTGTCACCTGAGGATCCTAAAGGATTTGGGATTTTACCACTGTTTTCATCTGAAGATCCTAAAAGTGATTGGGGTTTAGCCATTATCACCTGGGGAACCTAAAGGATTTGGGATTGTACCCACTGTTTTCATCTGAAGATCCTATAAGCAATGGGGTTTAAAGCCCCATTATTACCTGAGGATCCTAAAAGCAAGGGGGTTAAGCCATTGTCACCTAAGGATCCTAAAGGATTTGGGATTTTACCACAGTTATCACCTGTGGATCCTAAAAGCAATGGGGTTTAGCCATTGTCACCTGAGGATCCTAAAGGATTTGGGATTTTACACTGTTTTCACCTGAGGATCCTAAAAGGGAATGGGTTTTAGCCATTGTCACCTGAGGATCCTAAAGGATTTGGGATTTTACCACTGTTTTCATCTGAAGATCCTAAAAGGGATTGGGGTTTAGCCATTACCACGTGGGGATCCTAAAAGCAATGGGGTTTAGCCGTAGTTAACTAAGGATCCTAAAGGATTTAGGATTTTACCACTGTTTTCACCTGAGGATCCTAAAAGGGATTGGGGTTTAGCCATTGTCACCTGAGGATCCCAAAAGATTTGGGATTTTACCCATGATTATCACTTGAGGATCCTAAAAGCAATGGGGTTTTAGTCATTATCACCTCGGGATCCCTAAAGGATTTGGGATTTTACCCACTGTTTTCACCTGAAAATCCTAAAAGTGATTGGCTTTTAGCCACTATCACCTGAGGATCCTAAAGGGTTTGGGATTTTATCCACTGTTAGCACCTGGGGATCCTAAAAGTGATTGGGTTTAGCCATTGTCACCTGGGGATCCTAAAGGATTTGGGATTGTACCCACTGTTTTCATCTGAAGATCCTATAAGCAATGGGGTTTAAAGCCCCATTATTACCTGAGGATCCTAAAAGCAAGGGGGTTAAGCCATTGTCACCTAAGGATCTTAAAGGGTTTGGGATTTTATCACTGTTTTCACCTGAAAATCCTAAAAGTGATTGGCTTTTAGCCATTATCACCTGAGGATCCCAAAAGATTTGGGATTTTACCCACAGTTTTCACCTGAAGATCCTAAAAGTGATTTGGTTTAGCCACTATCACCTGAGGATCCTAAAGGATTTGGGATTTTACCCGTCATTATCACTTGAGGATCCTAAAAGCGATGGGGTTTAGCCATTGTCACCTAAGGATCCTACAGGATTTAGGATTTTACCCACTGTTATCACCTGAGGATCCTAAAAGTGATTGGGGTTTAGCCATTGTCACCTGAGGGTCCTAAAGGATTTGGGGTTGTACCCACTGTTTTCATCTGAAGATCCTATAAGCAATGGGGTTTAAATCCCCATAATCACCTGACGATCCTAAAAGCAATGGGGTTAAGCCATTGTCACCTAAGGATCCTAAAGGGTTTGGGATTTTACACACCGTTTTCACCTGAGGATCCTAAAAGGGATTGGGGTTTAGCCATTATCACCTAAGGATCCTAAAGGATTTGGGATTTTACACACCGTTTTCACCTGAGGATCCTAAAAGGGATTGGGGTTTAGCCATTCTCACCTGTGGATCCTAAAAGATTTGGGACTGTACCCATCGTTACCACTTGAGGATCCTAAAAGCGATGGGGTTTAGCCATTGTCACCCGGTGATCCTACAGGATTTGGGATTTTTAGCACCGTCATTAGCTGAGGGTCCTCAAGGGGCTGCAAGTCCCTGGGAAGTTTTTCCCGGATCCCAAATAATCCCATATTTGGGGTTATTTCTCTCTGCTCACCCCCCCCTGCTCTGCCTGGGATGAGCTCTGAGGCTTTCGCTGCTCCCGGAGGGATTTGGGGCTGTAACAGAGATCAAAGCCAAAATTCCTGCAGGGATTTCGGCACTTCCCAACCCTTGGGAGTCCGGGAATTCCCATCCACCCCATTCCTGGTGGCATTTTGGGTGATTTCCCGTGCAGGAAATAAGGACAAAATCCTTTTTTTTTTTTTTTTAATTGTCATCCCTTTTCCCTGTGCAACGTTTCTTTTAAAAGCCCCAAATAATTTAATTTATAGGATTTTTATTTTTTCAGCTCAGGCAGTGGCTCCAACGCAATAAATATTTGCAGGGATAATTCAACAACCTGATAAAAATACATTTCTGGTGGTGTTTTAAGTGTGTTTTGCTTCTAGCAGCTCCTGAATGAATGGGATTTGTAGGATCGGGGATTTTTTTGGGGGGCATAAATTAAAGGAATTCAGGTGCAAAAGGGAAGAACTTGGCCAGGGAATATTGACCTGCGTTGTTCAAGGCTGGTTAAAATTCGCCCCGAAATTGTTGCTGCCTCTCTCTGGCTCTTCCAAAGCTTTCCTCGGCTGCGGTGTGGGGGAAAAAAAAAAAAAAAAAAAATCGGGATTTTGTGCTCGAGGATTCCGTGGAGGATGGAAAATCCCTTGGGGTTTGTTTCCAGCGGATAGAAACTGGTGTCAAAATACAAACTGGGGAAGTTGTAACACCCGTGGCGATTCCCAAAAAGCGATCCCAAAACCCTGCCCGAGCGCCCGTCTTAAATTTAGGGATGCTAAAAAGCTCATTTTGGGAGGAGCAGCATCAGCTCCGCGTCCTTTCTCATTCCCAAAAGCTGCTCAATTCCCTTTTTTTCCCGGAGCAACACGAGGACAACCAACAGCGCTGAGAGCTGCTCTCCTTACCACGCAAAAATAAAATTAGAAAGGAGAGGATAAATAGAATTGGTAAAAAAAAAAAAAAAAAAAACCTGAAAAAAATTTAAAAAGCCCCACAAAACTGAGGAAAAAAAAAAAAAAAATAAAACCAAACGCAGCCAGGTGCGGGCGGTGCTAATGGGGCTGTAAAATAAACAGCTCGATCTGCACCAAAATATCAAAATATCCTCCCCGCCGTGTTTGCCCTGGCTGCTCTCTCTGATTTTTTAACTCCTCACCTTCCCTCGCAAAAGCTTCCGTGCAGTGAAATAGAAAATTGTCGCCTTTAACCCACATTAAATCCTGATAACGCCGGGAATTTATGGGGGGAAAAAAAAATGGAAATACTGCGGATTCTCTGCTAAATCGTGCCGGTTTCTGGGTCTCCCCGCGCGCGTGGGTCGCGTTTGTTTATTTTGTGTTTATTTTGTGTTTATTTTGTGTTTATTTTGTGTTTATTTGGCGTTTATTTTGTGTTTACAAGGAGCTCGAATTGAGGCGAGATGCAAAGCAGGGAGTGAAACTCCGCTCAAAATGTTCATGAGTTTAAATGTCAAATCCTCCCCAGCTCTGGACTAAAAAAAAAGAGAACCAATTAAAGGCTATTTTTTCGCGTTTTAGCAGATGGATGCACATCAGTAAAATAACTCTTCTTATCTCTGCCATGCCCGTAAAAAAGTTATCAGCCACTAATACAGCCCAGATGCTTTTTAAGCTGTGGTTTGTAACAGCCGTTCGCCTCGATGTTTCTCTCTCTTTTTTTTTTTTTTTCCCTTAAAATAGAAAAGTAAATTAAATTCGGGATCGTTGCACGCAAAAAAAAAAAAAAGTGGAAATCACAGGATTAAAAAAAATAAAGAAAAATTTTTAAAACTTAGAAAAATTTAGGAACCTGGCGTGAAATAGTTCAAGCACCAAATTCGGCTGTGCTTAAAAACAGGGACCTGTTGCAAGTGCGGCGGGCGGGCGCTTTTTTTGGGGGGGGGCACAGGACCCGAAAATGCCCCTGGGCAGTGCCAGGATGGGCAGCCCCGGGTGCCCCGCCAGGGGACAGCGGGACAGGGACCCCGGAGCCCGGGGGGATGCGGGAAAAGCTTCCCTCGGGCCGGGAATTCGGGACCCCGGCGCATCCCTCTCCCCGCAGCAGGCGCCGAGCTCTCCCCGCGGGTTTAATTAATTAATTTTTTTTTTTTTTCTTGTTTAATTGCGTTAAACCCCGCAGCACCAAAGGCAGGGACTCGCTGGTGCTCCGTCCCCGCAGCGGCTCCCGGCAAAGCCGAGCATCCCCTGGTCCCGTGGGGTGCCCGGGGCGCTGTCGGGGCTGCGGGGGGTCTCAGCTGCTGTGGGGACAGGAGGGACCGTGGTGGGGGCAGCTCCCGAGGCTGCAGTGGCAGCTCGCCCCAAATCCCAACCCCAAATCCCAAATCCCGGAGCGCTGTCCCCGGGATGAGGGAGGTCTCAGTCCCTGTGGGGACAAGTTGGGCCGTGATGGGAGCAGCTCCCGAGGCCGCAGCGGCCGCTCCCAAACCCGAATCCCGACCCCAAATCCCAAATCCCGACCCCAAATCCCAAATCCCGACCCCAAATCCCAAATCCCGGGGTCCCCCCGCGCCGCCCCCGGTGCCGCTCGGCCGGCGGGTGGCGCGCGCCCTCCAGCGGCCACCGTGGGAACTGCACGCAGCGCGCCCCCGCCGCGGCTCCCCCCGACGGGAGCGACCCCGGGGGATCCCCGCGACCACCTGAAACCCTCCATCCTTCCATCCCTCCATCCCTCCATCCCTCCATCCATCCATCCATCCATCCATCCATCCATCCATCCATCCATCCATCCATCCATCCATCCATCCATCCATCCCTCCCTCCCTCCCTCCCTCCCTCCATCCATCCATCCATCCATCCATCCATCCATCCATCCATCCATCCATCCATCCATCCATCCATCCATCCATCCATCCATCCATCCATCCATCCATCCATCCATCCATCCATCCATCCATCCATCCATCCATCCATCCTTCCATCCATCCTTCCATCCATCCATCCCTCCATCCCTCCATCCATCCCCTTCCCGCCGCCGCGGCTGCTCTGAGCTGCCGGGGCTGGCGGAGGCGGCCCGCGGGTGGCCGCGGGGAGGGGCGGGGATGCGGCGGGCGAAGGGGGTGAGAGTTGGCGGAGGGAAGGGCAAAGACAGCGCCGAGAGCGCGGCGGGGACAGGGCGGGATCGCCCAGTTCCCGGTCTGGGTTCCGGCAGTGGCAGGGACGGGTCGGGATCGCCCCGTTCCCGGTCTGGGTTACGCTCGCGGAATCGGCGACCAGCATAAAAAAAAAAAAAAAAGGGATAAAATATTTTTTAAAAAGCTACCAAAACCAAAAAAACCCAGCCCGACCCGGCAGCCCCGCCTCCACCCAGCATCCTCGCTACCGGCTCCGCGGGCTCAGAGCGACCGGCGGCTGGCGACCCGCTGGTGGCCCTGTGGCTGTGCCCGAGCTGTTCCCGGCGGTGCTGTCCCCGCGCTGGGCTGTGCAGAGGAGGAGGAGGAGGAGGAGGAGGAGGAGGAGGAGGGCTGGCAGCAGGGATGGCCCTGGCTGGGAGCGCCGCCACCGCCCCAACAAATCGAGCGGCGCCGGGCGCCCCTCGGGGCCGCGCTCTTGTCCAAGGGGGCGGCGGGGACACCGAGCCGGCGGTGGCCGTGTCCGAGACCCCCTCAGGCGTCCCCCCAAAAGCTCCGGAGCAGAGAGCGCCGACAGCTCGCCCGGGAAGGAGCGGGGGCCACGCGGGGAGGAGCGGGGGCCACCGGGGGAGGAGCGGGGCCGGCGGCGGGCATGTGGCGGGGCGGTGTCTGCGGCTCTGCGGGCACCTTGCGGGCAGCGGGGGCGGGCGGCCCGTGAGCCGCGGGCGAGCAGGAGCCTCGGCGGGCAGGCGGGCACAGCCGGGGGGTGGCAGGAGCGGGGGGTGGCCGGTGGCCGGGCGGCTGCGGAGCCGCGGTGCCCCGGGGGACGAGGCGCGGTGGCGGCGTCCCCGCCGAGCCGGCGCTCGGGCCCGCGCCGATTCCGGGAGCCCCCGGCCCGCGGCCGCGCCCCGGTAGGGCCGTGATTGGCCGGTGCCCTCCCCGTATGCAAAGCACCGGGGGAATGACATTCCTCCGCACGCCTCCGCCGCCCCGACTCGCTCCCGGCCACCTCCAGCCAGCCCGGCGGCCGCCGGCCGGGCGCGCTCGCACCGCGGCCCCGCGCATCCCATCCCGGCAGGAATTCTCCGTGCCCACGGGAAGTTCCCGGCCGTGGAAACGCGCTCGGGGCCGAGCGGAGGCTGGAGCTGCTCTCTAAACCCGGCCGGCAGCTCCGGGGGTTTGATCGCGCCCGCTGCTTTCCGCCTGCGTCGCCGTTGTGGGGTCACCCCCTCCCGCCGCCGCCTCGTTCCGCGGAAGGAAAGATTTCACCCGTTCAAAAGTAGAGATTTCGCTGAGTGGGGAGGGCTTTTTTTTTTTTTTTTTTTTTTTTTTTTTTTTCCGCTTTTTTAATTTTTAATTTTTCTGCCGTCGCCGGTGGTTTTGGGTTTCTGCGTGCGCGGCGGGCTCCGTCCCGCAGGACGAGAGGGAGAAAAGCCATGTTTGCCAAAGCAGCCTTCCACCTGCTGCGGTTCAAATATTGTTAAGCAGCCGGTTCCTGTGGCCGAATTAGAGGAAGACTGCCTGAGATACTGAAAAAAAAAAAAAAAGAGAGAGAGAGAGAGAGAGAGAGAATTGGCAACGAGCGCCGAAGTTGTTGCAGACTGTTGGTCTGACTGCTGAGGAGGACGTGAGTGGGAGAGAGAGAGCGCTGTTGCACACACAAAACCACAGAGAGAACCCACAATTTAACCAACATCCCCCAACCCCGAGTTTGCAGCTGTTGGACCTCTCAGCTCCGGCGCTTGCGATCGGCTGTGACTTTTCTTTAAATTAATGAAAAGCGTTACACCAAAGATAGAGATCTGAAGCGTGAATGCCATGCACTGAGCTTTTCTTTTCTTTTTATTTTTTTCCTCTTTTTTTTTTTTCCTCCTTTTTGCGCAAGAATGATTGAAAGGTCGTGACACGAGCGCTCTCAGAGCAACGCCAACCAAACTACTGAAGCTCATTTTCAAGGCTGCTTTAAAAAAAAAAAAAAAAAAAGAAAAGAAAAGGAAAATCTCGCGGAGAACATTAATGGATTCCTGTTGTGTTTAAATTCTCTACAGATTCTATTGTAAATATTTGATGAAGTCCGGTAGATGTGCGTGTGGGTGAGTGTGTGGCCGTGAATTTATATCCACTTGTAGCCAGCTGACCTTTGCTCAGCAAGCCGAGCTCGCGATCCGCCTCCTCCGAAGAACAGCCCCGAATTTCCCTCCAAGAGCGATTTTTTTTGCCTCCAGAAGACGCCGGCGCGTTTTCCTTTCTCTTGGGACCGGAGAGAAATCACCTGGAAGGAGCTGGGGGAGCGCAGGCTCTGCGCGTGTTCCCGACCGCCTCTCGCGCTTGCTCGCCTCCCTGTTTTCCCTTTTTTCCTGGCACTTTGGGATGAGCTTTGGCCCCGCTCACTTTCCGCGTCCCGGCCGCGGTAAAGCCGCTCCCGCACGACCCTCGCGCTTATCGGATTAACGGGATCAGTTCCGCCGGGCCAGGAAGCCGAGAGTTAAGGCTTATCAGCAAAAAATTAACTCGGGGGACTGGCGCAGGACCAACTTCTCCGCGGGGGCTCAGCCCGCGCCCGTTTATGTTGGTCCCCAGAGAGCGGCTCGCTGAGGAGTTGCGCTCGCGTGGCCGCTTTGTAGGAACTCAGTGGAGGTGTTGTGTGGCTCTAAAGGCTTGTTGTGATGCGTATCCCCGTAGATACCAGCACCAGCCGCCGCTTCACGCCGCCCTCCACCACGCTGAGCCCGGGGAAGATGAGCGAGCCGCTGGCGCTGCCCGGCGCCGAGCACAGCGGGGCTTTGCCGGGGAAGCTGCGCAGCGCCGACCGCAGCATGGTGGAGGTCCTGGCGGATCACCCCGGGGAGCTGGTGCGCACCGACAGCCCCAACTTCCTCTGCTCCGTGCTGCCCACGCACTGGCGCTGCAACAAGACGCTGCCCATCGCCTTCAAGGTAGGTCCTGGGCAGGGGTGGGTGGGGATGGGGGGGGAAGGATGCGGGGATGGGGGCTCGGATCTGCTCTCGGCTCGCTCCACGCTTCCTTCCTTCCATCCTTTCCCTCTTTCCATGCTTTACTTTCTCTCCTTCCTTCCTTCCAGCCTTTCCCTCCTTCTTCCATCCTCTCCTCTCCTCTCCTCTCCTCTCCTCTCCTCTCCTCTCCTCTCCTCTCCTCTCCTCTCCTCTCCTCTCCTCTCCTCTCCTCTCCTCTCCTCTCCTCTCCTCTCCTCTCCTCTCCTCTCTCCTCTCCTCTCCTCTCCTCTCCTCTCCTCTCCTCTCCTCTCCTCTCTTCTTCCTTCCATCCTTCCTTTCATCCTTTCCTTCCTTCTATCCTTTCCTTTCCCTCCTTCCTCTCACCCTTTCCTCCTTTCCATCCCTTCCCTTTTTCCTTCCATCCTTTCCTTTCCCTCTTTCCCTCCATCCTTTCCGTCCTTCCCGCTCCCGGCCGCGCTCGGGGCAGGAGCGGGGGCAGCCGGGGGAATGCGAAAGGGCCGGGAAAAGCTCCCTGCAGCCGCTGCCTCCCTCTTCTCCCCATTCAGAACTCTGCTCAAGGGGGAAAAACAGAAATCAATACGTTTTATTTCCAAAATAAAGAGTTGGCTGCTCTGGGGAGCAGACGCCGCAGCTGGACACGGGCGGCCCGGAGCTGGGGCAGCTCCGGGATCCCCCAGAAGTCGCCCAGGGTGGTGGCAGGTCCCTCTGTCCCTCTGTCCCTCTGTCCCGCTGCTACCCACGGGGGACGCCGCCCGCAGCCCCGGCCCCGCTCGGGACGTGCCGGCTTTCCCCTGCCAGGGACTCTCGGAGGGACAAAACACCACAAAACAAGCCAGCGACAATCCCAAAAAAAACCCCACATTTCCTCTTTTACTGGCCCGGTTTAACAGCAGCAAAAGTCGCGGCCTAACCCGGGCAGACCGCTTGGAGTTCTCCCCGCGTTTGCAGGGAGAAAAATCCAAGTAAAATCCGGGAAAAGATGGGAAGAGGGAAGGGGAGAGAACATCCCGGCTCCCTCCTGTCCCGAGCCGTGCGGGGGATGCTTGTGGCGCTTTCCTCCCTTCCCGTTACCCGGCTCCCAGGAAAATCCTCCTCCCTTGGAGTAAATTCCTCCTCCCCTGGAGTAAATTCCTCCTCCCGTCGCTCACGCTGTTTTTTTGACCCGGGACTGTCGCTGACTCCCTGAACTCGCTGTTTTCTCGCTGCTGCTGTAGATTGGCTCCCGAGCGAGGGGAGGAAAAGGGAATTCTTCTCCTTATCCTTTTATCCGAGCCGGGAGCCGCACGGACACGCAGCTCCTGCGAGCCCCGGGGCTTGATTTAGGATCGGGATTTGCCAAGCCCGAGTTTTTTTTTTTTTTTGCGGTCACTGAACCCCGGCTGCTTTGGCATAACCTATTTTTGTGTGTCGGAGGCCACCAGGCTCGAGCCTTTCCTGTGTTTTGGGGAGAGGAGAAACGAGGGAGAAGGGAATCAGCTCAGCTTCGGGAATTCCTGCTGAGGAGGGAAAAGTTTTATTGTGTCTGCTCTCGTTTTCTGCAGATAAGAGCGGGGCAAAGGGAGGAACCGACCACGGGGTCACTTCCGAAATTCCCACATTTAGATTAATTATTACACTCTTCCCCGCGCACCGGGCTGTTAATTAGCCGGGAAGTTTTTCCTGCTGGAAAAAAAAAAATCCGGGAGTGAAAAGCGCTCAGCCCCGCCGGGAAGGGAGATGAGAGAAATCCCGATTTTTCCTGGGGGATCCCACTCCGGGTGACATCCCGGAGGAAGGACAGGAGAGATGGCTCTTCCCGATCCCCATCCCATCCCTGGGAATGCCCCGATGATGTGGAAATCGCCCCCTGGAAAAAAAAAAAATCCAGGGGTTTCAGAGATGCCCGCAAGCCGCTTTCCCTCCTCTGTCCCCAGCAGCCTCAGCGTTCACCCCACTCCAAACGCAGCTTCTCGAGGAGTTTGGAAAAACTGCGACAATTTCACCTGGAAATAACCATGAGAAAAACAAAATTAAAAAAAAAAAAAAATTAACCAAACCCACCCGAAAATTAGGAGAAAGTTCCATGAGGAGAGCCTGGAAGGGTGGGCTGGGAGGCACCTGCTGGCTCCGGGTTCTTCATTTTCCCCCCCGAATTCTCTCTCCGTGGACGGCTGAGAAATAAATCCTGACAGGATTTGCTACATCTCAGTGGTTTTCCACTAAATATTAACTATTTGCAAAGCCATTTTAAAAAATTCGGGATTTTTCAGATCGTTTGGCCCAGGGAAAAAAAAATAAATTCACTTCAGATCATTCCTCTGCTGCCAATATTTTAGTTTGTATCTGACAAAAAGCGCTGAGTTTGATCGAGTATTTGTTATTTTTGTTCATTGTAGGAATAAAAAGAGGCAGGCAGAGACTTTTCTCCTCACATTTAGAAAAATCCACTAAGAAATCTGCAGGATTGGGATATTATTTCAACCAAAGCGATCCGTTTTCATTGTTTTTTTTCCTAAATTTAAGAATGATTGTGAGAAAATTAAAAAATGATTCGCAATAACCAATAAGGTGCCATATAAATTCATTGTCCAAATGCTGTTAAGAATCCAAATCTACATTTAAGAGGCCAATTTGGATTAATTGATGCAGGAGAAGTAAATTTAGATACCCCACAGCACTGCAAGACTGACATTCTTCTTGCTCCTCGGGAAATGCAAATTTTTAGAGGTAAGAAGTAAAACCAAGTCCTTGATAACTCCAGTAACAAGTCCCAGCTTATCTGTTTAGTCTTTTTTCTAATGTAAATATTTGTATTTCTGTTTCTATTGTCTGTGACTTTCAAGTCCAGTTTCTTTTCTGGGCTGGGTCAGTTTTTGACTCGGTTTTAAGATTTTTCTTCCCGTTTTTTATCGCCGAGGTTGGGATTTGACAGCTTTAAAATATTTCTGTCAGAGGCAACTGGCCCTGGATCCATGAAAAACTTAATGAAAGCTTAAAATCCGGGCATAAATTCCCTTAAATTCAATATTTGCATGGCAGGGTAATGCCCTGATTTTCCCTTTTCCCTGTTTTTTGTCTATTAGATGTGGATGCATCAAGGTTTTGCAGGATTTTTTTAAGAACTGGCTGCAGAGTTGCTGATTTTGTGAGGATTTCCAAGCTTCAGCATTTCCAGCAGGGCCTCATTTCGGCCAAAATCAGGGAAATCTGAAAAGGCGAGCTGAGTGCAGGCCCAAAAAACCAAATTACAGCACAGGGAGGAGAACAAAAACCCAAAAATCGGGGCTGGGGAGGAACGGGGAAAGAGGAAGTTGAAATCAAGATGTAAAGAGGGAATTTTGACCCAGAGATTTTAGCTTTGCATGTGGAAGTGAAAATCAGGGTTAGGGGTGAGCGAAGGGAGAGGACAGAAGTGAAAAGCTCAGCCTCCCGTGGAAAAAAAAAAAAGCTGGGAAATACCTGAAAATGGAGAATTCTCTCATATTTTGGGAGGTGGCTGTGGCTGGGGAATAAAAATCAGGGCTGGATCAAGTAAAGGAGCTGCTGATGCTGTTTTTAAAGAGCAAACAGATCAGAAAAGAGAAATAAAATCAGGTTGTGACAAACTTCAGCCAATTGCAACTGCCTGGACTGAAGTCAGAAAATGTTAAGAGGAAGGAAAATCTCGAGCTGCAACTCGAGGACGCAATGCGAGGCTGGTTCCTCTTCCAGGGGGCAAAAGAGGAATTAAAAACGAGCTGGATTTTATCTCTGGGTTTGATTTTTGGGGGTTTTTGTGGTGGCGGTGCTGTGGAATTGGGGACACGGCATTGGGCTCTAAAGAAAATCAGACAAAATAATTCAAGCTCTGATTTTTGTCAGAGGACACGGAGAGAGATCCCGGATGTCCATGGAGTTCCAGCAGGTTGAATTTGTTTGGGGAATTCAAGGAGCTACAAGAAGATTCAAGTTTTTCATCATTAAACCAGTGTGAACAGTTAAAAAAAAAAAAATCAGAATCTTAAAGTTCAGAAATCTTTATACTTCTCATCAAAAACCCAGTGTTCCTAAAGGTTTGATGGATTCTGGCACCAAAGAGCACAAATATTTTGGGGAAAGGGGAAAGTCCTTAGTTCAGGTCATGATTTCCATCCATCCGCTCGAGGGTGAGGTCTGAAAATTATTTGCTTTATGCTCCTGAAGGAAAGAACGGAATTGTTCAGTAAATTGGGATTAAACATTTGATTGAGGCCTGATTTTCCACGGCCTTGCTCTGGATTTCTGCTTGGGCAGCTCTGTTAAGAGCTCCTGATATAAATCAAACCATCGAGCGCTGCTACTTGAATTTATTTATGGACAATTGCAGCGATTTTGGAAAGCTCATTTTCTGTATTTTTCATCCCAGAGCATTTTTCATTTCACATCATGCTGCGTGTTTCGGAGGTGCAACAAGGAAGAAGAATTTCTGTCCAACCATTGGGAAAAATCGGGTTTAAAATGGTAGAAATCCTCAATGAGGAGTAAAAAAAAAAAAAAAAAGATGCATTTTAAAGAATATAAGTTATGGTAATATAAAGATATTTTAAAATTTAATTATCTTAGGTGCTTTGGTTCTCCAGGAAATGAGGAGAAGAATTTTTTATCCGGGTTGGAAAACACTTTAGTGCAGCAACAAGTCAACCACCACGCTACCATTTAGCAGCGGGCGTGCGTGCGTGGAACTTATCATTTCAGACCTTAAATTCCATCACCAAATTGAAAACCCTCGATGAGAGAATAACAAAGGGGCCGGCCACCACTTGGGGGAATGAAGAGAATTCCCATTCCAGCAAATCGGGAACGGCTTCCAACACCCGCTTGGCCCACCCAGATTTTTCACCGCGGCTTCTTCCCCGTGGTTTGACTTCTCAATGAAACAAAGGAAACTGAGGGTTCTGCTTAGGAAACTGAGGGTTCTGCTTAGGAAACTGAGGGTTCTGCTCTTGCTGGCGCAGGTGGTGGCCCTGGGGGACGTCCCCGACGGGACCCTGGTGACGGTGATGGCCGGGAACGACGAGAATTACTCGGCGGAGCTGCGCAACGCCACGGCGGCCATGAAGAACCAGGTGGCGCGCTTCAACGACCTGCGCTTCGTGGGCAGGAGCGGCAGAGGTACGGGGGGGGTGCTCCAGCTCCATCTCCCGCCCCTGGGAGCTGTTATCCACCAGGGAACGCTGGAAAATCCAGCGCGGCTCCGTTCCCAAGGCGCGGGACGGGTTTCCGCCTTTCCTCCCGCTTTTCCGCGTCGCTCCGGTTTTTAAGCGGTGAAATCCCGCTGGGGGAAAAAAAAAAAAAAAAAAAACCAAAAAAACCCACCCAGAGAGTGGCTCTGGCAGCCACTCTTCCTAATTTAGGCAGCACATTATTACCCGTGGTTAGGTTTAAGTGGCCGATTTTCAATGTAAAATGAGAATTTTCAGCTGGTGGTCATCTCGGGGCTCCCCTGCAGCCTCTGCAAAAACTGATTTTTGCGACAGAGGGAGTCAGGCTAAAAATACAAATAATTCCCACCTAGATCTAAAAATTTCGCAGGTTCCTGACCTGCTGAAGGCTCTTTCTCTGAGCTTTTTTCCTCTCAAAATTCAACAGTCACAGCAGTTGACGTCTCCTGCAATATGGAGAGACCAGGAAGGGGAGAGGGGTTCAAAATCCGATTTATCTCTGCCACAACCAGTAGTTACTGGTAGAAATAAAAAGCATAAATAACAAATAAGAGTTGAAAGCTGACTTAGAGTGGACTATACAAAAATATTGGGAAGCTTCAAATAGGACGTGTTGCCCATGAGTGGGCAGGTGCACAAAGCTTCATCCCAAAATAATCAGCAGAATACCCTTTAAAACATCACTCCTTAATCCTAAATCCCATCAATTCCAAGAGAAGCACTTAAAATAAACTAACAGAATGTTGAGGGGACTTCAGGGAGGTTGGGTCAAACCCCCAAAGAGAAGCCAGCGAGTTGGGGCTCAGAAAAAGCTCAGGAGAAGGAGCAGCCTCTCTCTTTTTTGCAAGGCCAGGTATGAAAATCCATCACATTTCCAGTGTGAATTCAGTTGTTTTATTATGTATTTTCCTTCTGTTTAATTTGTCTTTAAAATTGGAATAAGGCGTTGCGGTATTCCGGCATTTTTCCAGGACAACTTAGTGACAGGGAAGCACCTCCTGAACTTTAGGAGGTCTCATTTTGGAGCAATTTGTGCTCTGGTGTCCCTCAGAATTCAGGGAGTGCTGCCCCTTCCTCACCACTTTCCCCTCCCTCTGTTCCCATGTGACACCCAAGCCATGTCCTGGTTCCACACACGGATTCCTGATTTCCAGGAGAGTCCCAAAGCTGACCCACTTCTGGCTTTTATTCCAAACGGGAGATGTGTCAGGCTGGAGAGGAGGAAGTTCTCCTGATTATACACAGCAGCCCTTCCTCGCCTTTGAAGTGAAAAGCACCCATGGACACCCTTCCAACACAAACAGCGCCGCAACGCTGCAGGAGCGCGGCCCTGCCGGAGCACTAAACACATTTTAGGAATAAAATCCCCATCCAGTTTTCCTCTGGGTGCTGCAGCGTTTTTAGCTGAGGGTACAGAGGCAGCTGCCTCTCAAATTGTGTTGTTTGGGCCGTCTTCAAATGGAAAACACCCGCAGCTGAGAACGTCGCCTTGTAATGCCAGCGAGGAATAATAATAGGGTAATGCAGAGCAAATTATATCCATTTACTGAAAACATCAGGGATGCTGTAATGTCTAAAAGTATCAGTCATTAAACGTGGTCATTTGGAATATTAAAGGTACCACCTTTTCAGTAAATGGAATTTGCATTATGATTCAGAGCTGACTGTTTAGAAGATTCAAATGAATAGCTGGCAGAGTGCTGGAGAAGCTCATAAAAACAAACCTGTAGTTCAGTTCCTGGCCATGGTAATGAGGCTGGAAATCACAACAGGCAACTGGGGGAGCCTCAAGGTCAAAATCCAGCAGCTGGGACAAAGCAGGCCCTATTTCTTGGGAATAGGGAACCCTTAGCCCGCTCCTTTAGCCGCTCACACACCACCCCGGGCTTTCCAGGTGTGCTATCCAGAGCCAGGTGCTGAGGATCCTTTAAGTGGAGGGATTTGGGAATGCTGCGTGCTCTTAGTCAGGCTCCCAGGTTCAACATCCTCACCTGCCCATCTTTGGGGCGGTGACTAATGGATGCTTTTGTTTACTCCTCCGCCAGGGGATTGTTTTCCAAAGGTGGGGATTGTTTGCCTTTGTGCGGGGATTTGGGAGCTGCTGTTCTGCGGCATTTGCACAAAGCCTGCAGCAGAAGGTGGCTGCTTCAAAGGGCACTGCTGCCTTTGATACTTGGCTGCAGGAAAATGAACCCCGACTTTGTTTGCCGTGGAATATTTGAGCTGGGATCAGCTCAGTGCCACCGGTGATAATGCGGTGCCAGGGGCGTTGTGCGAGCAGGGGCTGAGAGTTCACGTCGGTTCAGGCCACAGTGGAGGCTCCTTGTGTCCCTCAGGGGATTTAAAATCCCTCTTTTAAATCCCTGATGGAGAATCAGGAACAGTGTTGAGTGGTGATCATCAGAATCCCCATTAAAATCCCCTTCAGCAGCCACAGCTCTGTCCCTTCCGAGGAGGAAATTCCCATTCTTGAAACGCTTCATAAATAATTTCAATTTCTTCTGTGAAATGCAGCAAGACAGTCTGCACCAAAGATTATTTTCCATGTTTTCCACCTGGTTTTGGGAGGAGGGTGACAGCAAATCCCCCTGGTCTGGGGGCTGATTTCCCCTCATCAATATTTGGCACCAAATATCAGCCAAAGTTCTGTGCCCAACACCCAGAGTTTGCCCCGTGCTGCTCAGCCTTGTTTTGAGCTAAAAAACCCCAAAACATTCGATTTTCTTCACACCCAAAATAGGAGTGAGACTGTCACAGGCCACCCAAAACCTGGAGATGTGGCAGGAAAGCAATTTGGCTTTTTCTTCCTCAACCAAAGAGATTTCCATTGGATTTGGCCGGGATCCAAGGCTCCGATTCCTCAGCCCAGTTGGAGAATGCTACTGGGCAAACCTGCCCGTCTGGCTTGGGAGTCATTTCGGGAAGAAAAATGTCCTTTTAAAACTCCAGCCAATCTCAGCCTCCCCCCTTGGCCTGATTACCTGCTTAAAACAAAATTAATCTTGATTTTTCGCCCTCTGTTCGCGAACATTCCGGGCTTCCAACTGCTCCTGCTGCAACGTATCCCTGTTTTTTTAGTGGATAAAGAACCGGTTTAGGTCACTCTGATGAAATGGATCTGATGCAAAAAAGCCTGACATTGTAGAAGTTCATTGGCTAAAATTAAAAATAAATAGTTATTTTGGAGAGGGAAAGCTCTGTGGCTTGGGGAACACGACATATTTTCCTCATGGAATCATTAATCCCAGTTCCTATCTTCTTTGGAGGATGTAAGATTCCAAAAAATCCCCAAAAAATAAACATGTTTTCCAGATGAAAATGATTATTAATGGGTTATCCTAAGAGTAGCTAATGGAGAAGTGTCTTGGCTTGCTGCAGGAGATCTCAATCTAAACCTGAGAGCTGCAGCTCCAGGAGAGTTTTAAAAACTGCACCTTGGACAGGATGGAAAATTAAATCCGTGCATATATTTCCTCAGGATTAGAGGAACTGGAGTAAATTTTGTGATATTTTTCAATTTCCACGGAGCCAAAGCAGGTGTAGCTTTGTAGAACATGAGAGATTTTACCAAGCACAATTTCTGCCCTCAGGACTCTTCCCTCTGGATATCGTTCCCAGGGAAAAAAAAAAAAAATCACTCTAAGACAAAAATCTCAAAAATACTCAAACTCCAAAAATTACTGGCCAGGATTCCAAATCCAATTATTTTTATTGGTCATCCCAAGCCAGAATTTTGCTCCTTCTGTGCAGGCTGCGTTATTTGAGCACTTGGTTGAAATGGATTTTATTTTTTTGACTGAAATGTGCTCAAAATTATAAAAGTATGTGCAAAACAGAGGATGCTGCCCTTCAGCAGGGTCGTAAAACCAGTATTAAGCAGGCGTCCAGGTTCTGATCCAAGCCTTTGGAATGCTGCAGGGGACGTGGGATCAGATCCTGGAGTCACAATAAGCAGAGTTTGCCAGATGGGATGAAAACAGGAGAAATCCGTCAGCAATCAGCTGGGAAAAAAAATGGTCATTTGATAGAGTTTAAAATCAAATTTTTATTTGGAGTTTGGATTGATAAGGATGTGGAATTTGAAGGATGCTACAGCCAGCGGAAGGGAACGGGAATTGGAATTTTCTTTGGATATTGGGAAGAAATTCTTCCCCATGAGGGTGGGCAGGGGCTGGGATGGAATTCCCAGAGCTGCCTCAGGATCCCTGGCAGTGCCCGAGGCCAGGTTGGAGCAGCCTGGCACAGTGGGAGGTGTCGCTGCCCAGGGAACTGGATGATCTTTACTGTTCCTTCCAATCCCAAACCAGTCCATGATTCCATGGCTCTGTGAAAGGAAGGGGCTGAGCCCTGGGCGTGTGTTAGAGGCTCTTTGTGCTTCCATGACTCTTCTCCAAGGACTCTTCTCCCTCCATTCTGTTCTGAAAGCTGAATTTTCCCCTAAAAACCAGAGGCCAGGAGTGATACGTTTCTTCTTGAGTGATTTAGGGTGGCTTGGTTGCGTCATTAATTTGAGCCAAGACTTCTGTGCAATCCCAGCGAGGCTGAGCAGCAAACCCAGCCCTCCAAGGGGATGGAAACCTTGGCAGGGAGGCAATGGAAGGAGGGAAGGAGAGGAAAAGCCTTTCCCGGTGCCCGAGGTGCCTTGGGCTTGCTCCGAGCAGCTTGGGTTGTGCAAATCTCCAGTTGTGGAATTAACCCCATGGATGGTGCTGCTCCTCACAAGGGTTGGACTCCCAAAAAACCATCCAGGCTGGCCCTTGGCAGGGATGTGAGGAAAGGAGAAGGGAGAGGAAAAGCCGCTCTCACTGCCCCGGGTTCCTTGGGCACATTTGCTCCGAGCTGCCGGATTCAGAAATCCCTGATTGTGGAATTAACCCCATGGATGATGCTGCTCCTCACAGGGGTTGGAATCCCAAAAACATCCCATGGGATGAGGCTGAGCAGCCCAACCCAGCCCTCCAAAGGGCTGGAAACCTCATCAGGGATGCAGTTCCAGGAGGAAAGGAGGGGAAATCCCCTTCCCGAGGTGCTGTGGGCTTGCTCCGAGCAGCTGGGGGTGTGTGAATTAACCCCATGGATGATGCTGCTCCTCACAGGGCTTGGACTCCCAAAACCCATCCCGTGGGATGAGGCTGAGCAGCAAACCCAGCCCTCCAAAGGGATGGAAACCTCAATGCCAGGAAGAAAGGAGCAGAGAAGCCTTTCCCAGTGCCCAAGGTGCTCCCTCGCTCCGAGCAGCCGGATCTGGGAATCCACGGCTGTGAAATTAACCCCGTGGATGATGCTGCTCCTCACAGGGCTTGGACTCCCCAAAACCATCCCATGGGACGAGGCTGAGCACACCTACAATGGCTCTGCCAGCTCCCAAAAGCCCCTCTCTGCCTCGTCACTAAAAATTTCATCGGGGCGAATAAACTCCCGCTCCGAACGCGTCAACAGGAGAAAAATAACGGCAGAGGGCTCGGAGAACTTCCTGTCTCCGGGAGCATTCCTGCTGTAAACAGTGGCCATGCCAAGTGCTGAACCACTGCCCTCAGTCCAATAACAATAAATCTATTTTTTGGTTCTGCACAGCTCCGCTTGCACATTTTTGCAGCGGCGAGGATGAGGCAGACGCCACGCTCCGAGCGTTTTCCCAATTTTTTTTTTTTTTTTTTGCCTTGATAAAAGGACTTCCCAGAATGTTGTTTAGGGAAAACGAAGTACCTCTCTAGATGAAAAGGTTACATAGTTTCAAGAGATCTGTTTGCCCCGCAGCTCTTCTCTTGATGGTTTTTTTTTTTTTTTTTTTTTTCAAGTTTGTTTTTATTTTGCTGTTTGTTTTTTTGGTGCCACCCTTCAGAACTCCTGGAGTTCTGGTCAAAATATACTGATTTTTGTGGATATGTGTGTGCCCATAACCCAACTCCAATAAGAGCAGCTATTTTGTGACCAAAATAAAATCCTGCTGGGAGATAAATCAGGCTTAGAGCTGGCCACAGGACTTGAGCAGGAGTGAGGATGCTGCAAATCAGTGGCTCACAATCGCTGTCAAGAGAGTCTTTTCCAGCACAGTCATGTGCATAAACCCTCATCCAGCTGAATCAGTCTCTATTCCCTTCCAAAAACCCTTTAGGAGCAAAAAAAAAAAAAAAAAAAAAAAAAAATTATAATAGACTTTTAAAACAATTTTTTACTATCTTAACGCTGCCTCTCTCCACCTTTTTTTGCCCCCATCCTGCTCCCCAGTGTTTTTCCCACCATATTGCTTCCACAGAGTTTTCTCAGCCTCTCCAAATCGTTATTCCCTTCATCTCTGCCCCCTTTCCTCCCTCTCTGGATGGTTTTTCTGGGAGTCCCCTTGGAGAGCTGCAGCCTCTGGGCACAGGGTGGGAATTCCATGCAAGCCTTTAGCACCAGGGCAGGTTCGGGGCTCAGAAAAGGATGCAAGGAAGGATCCTAAATTCCTAAACTCCTGTTGCCTTTTCCCACTGAAGGTGTGTGGGGAGGAGGATCTGGAGGGGGAAGGAGCTGCCTGGAGGGCTCGGTGCCATCAGAGCTCTCCAGAGGGGCGGTGCTCGGAGCCGTGTGTCCACATCAGTTCCCTGAAATTTAGGGGAGGAACTGAAGGAAAAGCTTTGGCAAAGCCACAGATTTTCCACGGGCTGGACTTTGTGCACAAAGCCCTGCTCACCTCCAAGGCCACAGAGCTGGAAGCTGGCAGCTTCCAGGTTGGTAATGGCAGCGTTCTCCCCCTCCCTGGATATCCATCGAGTGACCCCGGGGCTTTTCTGAGCTCTGGGATCGATGGGAGCTGCATTAGTGGGATGACAGCACGGAGACTCCTTGCTCCAAGCAAATGAGCTCCGAGGAAACAGCCCCAGGGCAGCTGCTGAGCTCAGAGAGCTCCTGGAGGAACGCTCAGGTTGGGATTGATCTGCTTCAGGTGGAATTCAGGGGCTGAGCTCAGCACTCTCACAGCTCCTGAGAGGTGGCTGTGCCCAGCTGGGTTTGGGCTCCTTCTCCAGGAACTGACAGAACCAGAGCACACAGCCTCGAGCTGCACCAAGGGAAACACAGGTTGGGTATCAGGAAAAAGTTTTTTACAGAAAGGTGATAAAGTTGTGGAGTGGCTGCCCGGGGAGGTGGTGCAGTCACCATCCCTGGGTGTGTTTAACAAAGCCTGGATGTGGCACTGGGTGCCAGGGCTGAGCTGAGGTGTTGGGGCTGGGTTGGACTCGATGGTCCTGAAGGTCTCTTCCAACCTGGTCACTCTGTGAATTCTGTGATTCTGTGAACTCCTCACTGCAGGAACGGCCCTGATGATGGTGGTGCAAGGGTTCCTTGCCTTTCCTGCTCAGACAGGGCGTTGTTGCTCTTCCAGGGAATCCACACCTTCCCTGCTCCCTGCCGCTGCAGCCTCTGCCTGGAGCCGTGCCCAGGGTTTGTTCCCAGCTGTGCCATGAAACCATGGAATGGGGTGGGAAGGACAGGACCATAAAGATCATCTCATTCCAACCCCACTGGCATGGGCAGGGACAATTCTTCCTATCCCAGCTCGTTCAGAATCACATCCAACCTGGCCTTGGGCACTGCCAAGGATCCAGGGGCAGCCACAGCTGCTCTGGTCATCCCCACCCTCCCAGGGAAGGATTTCTTCCCAATCTTCCATCCAGCCCTGCCCTCTGGCACTGGGAGCCTTTCCCTGTGTCCTGGCACTGCAAAAGGGAGAGGAACTGAGGCAAAATCCAGGTCTCCAAGGGATTTTTCCAAGTTCACAGGACAATGCACCATGCCGTGAACGTGCCTCGGAATGGGATGTGCCAAAACCACAACAGCCAGGACATGAGGTTTGCCTGGTGTGAGGATTAGGCAAAGGAGGAGAAAAGTGCTTCGAGGGAAGAAGAAATCACAGGTTCAAACAGAAAAGCAGCCAGAGAATCCCAGAATGGTTTGGGTTGGGAGGGGTTTTAAGGATAAAGCAGTGCCAGCCCTGCCATGGCAGGGACACCTCCCACTGTGCCAGGCTGCTCCAGCCCCAGTGTCCAACCTGGCCTTGGGCACTGCCAGGGATCCAGGGGCAGCCCCAGCTGCTCTGGCAATTCCATCCCAGCCCCTCTTTACCATCACAGGGAACAATTCCTAATTCCTAATATCCAATATAAGCCTTCCTTTTCTCAGTCTGAAGCCATTCCCTGGGTCCTGTCCCTCCAGCCCCTGGAAATTGTCTCTCTCCATTCCTTGGAGAAAGAGCAGCAGCTTCCAAACCAAGGGCAGGGGACAGAGGCTGCAGGTCAAGGCCAGCTGACCCCTCTGAGGGCCTGGGCTTGAGCCCTCGAGGGCTTGGGGGTGTTTTTCAGGGATTTTCCCCAGAAATCCCCCTGGACTGGGGGGAAGGGGAGAGGCGAGAGGTGGAATTTTGGATTTAATCCCACTTCAGACGGATAAATCCGCTCGTGAATCTGGGCCTTAACCTCTCCTTGTCTCTGTCATCCCTATAAAGTCTGGGGGATAATTTCTACCTCAAAAAGCTGATGAATGGTCTGAAATGAAAGCTGGGCTCAGGACTATCATTAGGCTTAAGGATCCCAAGGCATTTTCAGTGAGAAGGTGGGAGAAGCTTTGCAGTGGAGCCATTTCATCCCGAGCTGTCCTTTCCACCTGCTCTTCCTGTTTTTCCCTTTCCCCGAACTCCTCAGCAGTGACACAGCAGTCAGGGCAGTTTGTGGAGGTCAGCTCATTTCTGAGCACTCCACAAGCAGCCCAAGCTCTGCTCCAGACGAGCACTTTATTTAAAACAAAAATGATGTTGCACTGAGGGAAAAAAAAAAAAAAAACAAAACAAAATTCCCTCATATTTAGATCACAGCTTGGAAGCAAAGATTCAGGTTTTGGGGAGCCCATGCACAGAAACATCAGAAAATTTAATCAGAGCCATTTTTGGAGCAAAAATCACTCCACTCACCCCCAAATGTGTGTTCAATCATTATGTTGGTGGAAATTGAGTATCTCTAATTCAAGCCTTCAAATATTTTAAAAATAATTCTTGTTTCTAAGGGCTCTGGTTGAGATCTCCTCGTGCCAGGGCCGGGCACCCCAAGCACTTTGCTCCTGCTGGGCTGTAATTATTGTCTCCACCCAAATTCATCAGAATTTTATGGTGGTTACTGCAGCAGCTTCACTTAGAGGTAGAGGCTGCTCGGCTTTTCCATTAAATTGTTCTTCCTTCCCCCCTCTCCCTGCTCCGTGGATTTCATGCTTTTAATCCATTTTGGAAACTTGATCTGCAGGCTTGCAGTCTCAGGCAGCATCCCACCACAAAAATTCAGCTCCAGCAGTGCTCTGGGGTTGGTTTTGAGGACAAAAAAACCCATTCAGCAGAGGTTGGTGTCACTCTGGTGACACATCCACAGGAAGCACCACAAAGCCCCAAAGCCGGGATTTCCACGGGAGCTCAGGATGCTGAGACACAAATGAGGCTCCTGGCAGCCAAATTCCTCCCAGAGCTCAAAACCCACCCTGGAATTGGCCATCAGCAGCCAGGGCATTCCTGGGGGTTCGGTGTTTGGGGTCGTTGGGGTTGCCAGAGGTGACTCGTGGCTGTGGCAGCTCCTGGGGGTCACCCTGGGGTGGCTTTTGTGTCCCTGAGCCCCCTCAGGTGAGAGCCCACCTGCAGAGCTGCCCCAGCCCTGTCCCAGCCCAGGGAGGAGCTGGAGCTGCTGCAGAGAGCCCAGAGGAGGCTCCAGGATGAGCAGAGGGCTGGAGCAGCTCTGCTGGGAGGAAAGGCTGGCACAGCTGGCATTGTTCACCTGCACAGGAGAAGCTTTGGGCTGAGCTCAGGGTGGCCTTGCAGGGCCTGGAGGAGCCCCAGGAAAGCTGGGGAGAGACAATTTCCAGGGGATGCAGGGACAGGACACAGGGAATGGCTTCAAAGTGAAAAATTACAGGTTTAGGTGGGATACTGGGAAAAAAAATCCTTCCTTATGAGGGTGGGGAGGCCCTGGAATAGAATCCCCAGAGCAGCTGGGGCTGCCCCTGGATCCCTGGCAGTGCCCAAGGCCAGGTTGGAGCAGCCTGGCACAGTGGGAGGTGTCCCTGCCATGGCAGGGTTGGGATGAGATGATTTTTAAGGTTCCTCCAACCCAAACCACTCTGTGATTCCCTTGTAGGACACCCTGCCTTCAGAGGCCTCCTCTTTTTTATGGCCTCTTTTATTTCCAACCTCTCCCAGATTCTCATGTATTTTCCTCCTTCAGCTCCTTCCTGATCTTTGGCCACGGCCATTTCCTACCCCTGCAACTCAGCTGCCACATATTTTCATTCTCTAAACACCACAAATTGAGCTTTTGTGGCCTCTCTGCTCGGGCACATTGACAGGAAAAACCACACCAAGGTGGCACCAGCAGCAGCCTGAGAGAGGGAGAACAGGAACCCGGTTGTGAAACTCCTGTTTTACGTGAAATCCACAAACTTTTCCAAGGAATGCCCACCAAATCCAAGCTGCTGGAGGAGGGAAGTGCCATCAGGTGCCACCAGCTGCCCTTTTCCACCCTTGCCAGGCTGGCAGGGCAGGGAGCAGCACAGGATGGTGTCATCACCCCAGCCCACGGCCCGGGGAAGTGAAACCCCTCAGCAGCACAGAAGTGAAACTGGCTGCGCACAAATTGTCAAATTCGAGTGTAAACATCTGCCCCCCTCCCAAAAAAATAAAAAAAAACCCCACAGACAGAAAAATCGAGGCTGTTTTAGTGAGCTCAGTGCCACCCTTGCAAGGTTTCACGGCCTGTTGTGCCAGGGAGAGGCTTCTGAGGGCTCCGGGTGAGATGCTGAAGGTGTTGCCTGCTCCAGGAAGGGCTAAAAAGCAGCACTGAGGCAGAAATGTGGCTCGAAATTGGCTCTGATAACGTTTTGGCACGCTGGGTGCTCGTCCCATCATTTCTCTGAGGGAAGGGGTTGGAGTGTTGGTGCCAGTGCAGCTCAAGAAAAGAGGGGAAAAGTGACTTTAGAACCTCCCTCCCACCTCCCTGAGACAGCTGAGATTTCAGGGAGCAGCCCCAGACTCCTCCAGGGGAGCTTCCCAAGATATTTGTGCTTTTTTTGGTATCCTGGGATCCACCTGAAACTCCTCTGAGGATCCCCCAGGGTCTGTCCATCCCTTGATTCAGGCACGGAGCAGCCCCAACCTCCTGCCCATGCTGATTTTTCTCTTTCCATGGAACCTGCATCTACCTGAGACTCCTCCCAAGCATTTTTGTCCCCAGAATTTTTTGTCCCCAATTTTGTCCCCAGTTTTTGTCCTTTTCAGCTCTCCTCCAAGGAATTGAAATCCCAGGTAGCAGCAAAACTCAGGGCCTGAGTTACCTTGATTTGAACAGCTGGAAAATAACACCAAGAGCAGCAGCAGCAGCTCCCACATCTGCCTGGGTCAATAATTCATGTCTGCAGCTCAGGGTGGATATTTTTGACTTCCGAAAGAAGCAAATGATCAGGGAAAATCTCCCCCAAGAGCGACAGGGACTTCCCTTATCACCCAGATAAAGTCAAATTCGATCTGGGTGCCTGCTGAGCCTGACAATGTCTCTATTACTTGGTTTCCGTGATGTAATTTGGGTTGCTCAATGTAATTCCTGCGTTGCCTGAGGTTAGAAGTGCCAAAATAATTGGTGCATTTTGGCTGAGCACCGTTATTTTGATTTCACCAAAAGAAGTGAAAGGATTCCACCCCAAGACGAAACCTTCTGGGAGCGCCACAGCAGCTCTGCTGCTTTCCAGCCCAGAATTGGAATTGTTAGCCAGGGGAAAAAACGTGGAGAAAGGGAGGAGAAGAGTGTGAAGGGCATGTCTGGGGTGCTGCAGGGAGCTGGGAAGGAAGGGAAAAGGGAAAAGCCAGGACCAGCCGTGTCCCTGCAGGAACGAGCTGCTTTTCTACCTTTATCGTGAAAAAAAAATCAGGATTTGGGAGCTGGGAAGGAAAGAAAGGGGAAAATCCAGCACTTGCCATGTCCCTGCAGGAACGAGCTGCTTTTCTACCTTTATTATGACAAAAAAAAAATCAGGATTTGGGAGATGGGAAGGAAAGGGAAAAGGGAAAAGCCAGCACCAGCCGTGTCCCTGCAGGGATGAGCTGATTTCCCAGCTTTAATTTGGAAAAAAAAATCAGGATTTGGGGGCTGTGGAGGAAAGGAAAAGGGAAAATCCAAGACCAACCATGTCCCTGCAGGAACGAGTTGTTTTCCCACAAATGTTGCAAGAAAATTCAGGGTTTGGGAACTGGGAAGGAAAGGAAAATGTAAAAGCCAGGATCAGCTCAGGAATGAGCTGCTTTTCCAACCCTACTGCATAAAAAAATCAGGATTTGGGAGCTGGGAAGGAAGGGAAAAGGGAAAAGCCAGCACCTGCCATGTCCCTGCAGGAATGAGCTGCTTTTCCAGCTTTATTGTGGGAAAAAAAAAAAAAAAATCAGGATTTGGAAGCTGGGGAGGAAATGGAAGGGGGAAATTCAGCACCAGCCATGTCCCTGCTTTTCCAGCTTTATTGTGGAAAAAAAAATCAGGATTTGGGAGCTGGGGAGGAAAAGGAAATCATGTCCTTGCAGGAATGAGTTGCAAGAAAATTCAGGATTTGGGAACTGGGAAGGAAAGGAAAAGGTAAAAGCCAGGACCAGCTCAGGAATGAGCTGCTTTTCCAACCCTATTGCATAAAAAAATTCAGGATTTGGGAGCTGGGAAGGAAAGGAAAAGGTAAAAGCCAGGACCAGCCGTGTCCCTGCAGGGATGAGCTGCTTTTCCAGCTATATTGTGAAAAAAAATCCCATATTCCTGGGGATTCCAGTTTGCAGCAGGACCCCTTTTGGCCCCGTAGAAATCCAGAACAAAGCATTTATTGATTTAGAGCGCTGGAGATTTCATCTGGGTGAGGAGCTGCTGTGTAAACACTGAGAGAAGAACTTCCTGGAGTGAGAAATGTTCCCAAGGTCAGGTTTATCCTGCTTTGGCAGGAGGGAAGGAGGTGTTCCTCCCAAATTTCCAGTTTGACACGTGCCTGAACCCCCCCCAAAAAAACCCCATAAAAAGACGGGAACAGCTCCGTTTCCCCCTGTGACTGATTCACACGGGCAGTTCTTGGAATCAGGGGATGGATTGGGTTGGGAAGGACCTTAAAAATCCTCCAGTGCCATGGGCAGGGACAACTTCCCCCGTCCCAGGGTGCTCCAAGCTGGCCTTGGGCGCTGCCAGGGATGGGACAGCCACAGCTTTTCTGTGCCCCACTCTCACAGGGAGGAATTCCTTCCCAAAATCCCATCTAACCCTGCCCTCCCCCATCCCAAACCATTCCTGCCCCTCCTTCCCTTGTCCCGAGTCCCTCTCCAGTTGTTTTGGAGCTCCTTTAGGCCCTGGGAAAGTCTCTTAAGTTCTCCCTGGTGCATTTTTTTGCGCCACCACCCTCATGTGGGTGTTTGGACCGTTGGTCTGCGGTGGTCACAATTTACAAACCGTCTCCAGCTGAGGTGAATAACAGCTTTATTTCATATTTAAATCCAGTGGCATCTGTGGTGCTGCTGGTAAACAAATCATGTTCTTTTTTTTTTTTTTTTTTTTTTTTGATGCCTCTTGCTCCAGCTGCAGTTTTGTTGGTTTGGGTTTTTGTTTTTGTTTTTTTTCTTCTTCTTCTTCTGATGAAACAGCACCAGATCAAGCATCAGAGGCAAAGTTTTAATCTGTGCCAAACCATCACGAAAAAAGCCACCTGAGCACAGAATTTTGCCTCGTGCAGGCTTCGAACACCTGCAAAAAAAAAAAAAAAATAAACCTTTCAGTGCCAGGATGAGCAGCTGTTCATTCATGACGGGTCAAGTGGTTTCAGCCCTTCTCAACTTACTGATCCGGTTTGGAGGGCTCAGAGATAAGAACCAGCCAAAAAACTGGCCCCAGTGTCTGGGAGGTGACATTTGGGAATGGATGTGGGACGTGTGGACGGCATCCTGGAGATGTTTAAACGCAGGAGAGCTCCTGGCTTTGGCAGAGAGCCGGGGAGGTGCTGTGAGGAGCCACAAAAATGGGGGAAATGGATCATTTAGCGTGGTTTAATACCGGTACAAAGGGGCTAAAAGGTAGAAAATGGATTTAAAAAAACCTCCAAAATAAAATCATCCTGTTTCTTCCTAGAACCTGGAATTCTCTCCTTAATAGAATAGAAATGTCTGTAATGTCATTTGAGTTGCATTTGGGCCTCACATTTCATAGTTTTCCACCTATGCCTTTTGTCCTTGTCAGCACAGACATTCTTGGCTGCTTTCCTTCTTTTTTTTTTTTCCCTTCTTTTTATTTAATAATTTTCAGTAATGATTTTTCTAAAAAGAAAAAAACCCAAACAACCAAACCAAATTTAACGGCACAAAGGTTTATTAGGACAAAGCCCAAAAGTAAAAGGCAGGGATTACACCAACCTCATCTCTTTGCCTTTTTCTCCCTCCTCCACAGCCAAATTTCTGAAGGTTTCACTCCATTTTTTTTCTGTTCCCACTGGGATGACCCTTTGTCCTTGGCTTTTTTGGAGGATCAAAATGAAGTGAGAGGTTCAAGGACAGGGATCTGGGTTCTGGACAGGGATCATCCTCCTTTCCAAAATACCTCACTAAATACAGCACCTAGACCACGAAAACAGAGAGAGAATTTAAAAATTCACTTTATTGACTGGACTGATACCTGCAGATTGGATATTATATTAGAGATCAATTAGAGATCAATTAGAGATTATATCTCTTTTCCCAACAGCTCTCACTCCCTTTTCCCTCTGCCCATGCAGCCACTTTTATAGAAGTGTTCCTGCCCCCCCGGCAGCCCCAGCTGATGGTGACAGCGCTCAGGGATGACTCAAGCAGGACACGGGAGCTTCATGTGACCCTGGTGTCACCCAGAATTCACGTTCTCCCCCTGGGTTCCTCCCAGACGTTCCTGGGGCAGCAGCTCAGGAGCCTCTTGCTCCCTCTAGAGCTCTGCAGGGCGGATCTGGAGACCCCCAGGACCCTGCTGGAGGGCAGCTGCTCCTGCTCCAGCCTCTGGAGCGGGATGGACCTGGAATGGGGCTCCAAATCCCTGCACTGCAGCACAGGGCGCAGGCAGAGGCTTTGATCCTGGAGGTTGAGCGTGGAATCACGGAGAATTCCAGAATCCCTGGGGCTGGAAAAGCCCTCCCAGCCCATGGAGTGCCAGCTGGGCCCCATGCCCACCTTGTCCCCAGCCCAGAGCTCCGAGTGTCACCTCCAGGTGCTCCTTGGGCAGCTCCAGATGCCCTGCTGGGGTGATTCCTGCTCCTGGCCACATCCACCTGCAGCTCCTGCTGTCCAAGGCGGGGGGAGGTGGATGCTGGAGACCACCCTGGGCACAAGAGCCTGGCACAAACACCCAGGGATGGGTTTCCCTCATTGGAGATGTCTCCTTCCCTTTTCATGGAATCCCCGGGGCTGGAAAATCCCAGCCCATGCAGTGCCAGCTGTGCCCACCTTGTCCCCAGCCCAGAGCTCTGAGTGCCACCTCCAGGGGACACCTGCAGGGATGGGCACTGCAAAGCTCCCTGGGCAGCCCCTGCCAAGGCCTGAGCAGCCTTTCCATGGGGAAATTCCTGCTGCTGGCCAAGCTGAGCCTGCCCTGGCCCAGCCTCAGGCCGTTCCCTCTTGAACTCCGTGCTTTGTTCTTCCTCTGAGGTTCTCTCAGTTTTGCCCAGTCTCAAGGGACCTCCTGAGCAACCCTATAAACGTGGGGACAACTCAGAATCCATCTGAGGTGATGGAGTGCCCATCCCTGGAGATGCCCAAGGAGCACCTGGAGGTGGCACTCAGAGCTCTGGGCCGGGGACAAGGTGGGCACGGGGCACAGCTGGCACTGCATGGGCTGGGAGGGCTTTTCCAGCCCCGGGGATTTGGGGATTCCGTGACCTCAGCTCCCAAATCAGTGACACCTGAAGGCACTTTTGAAGCCCAGGCTCTACCAAACCCCCCACGAGATTGCCCAGGTAACATTTCCAACCTCAGCCTCATGCTCCTGTTGCCATTGCTTTTTCTGGAAGGGTTCTGACCTCACACCTCTTGCAATAACGAACATTCCCAAGAGATTTCTCCTACCCTGCTTGGGAGGGAAGAGCTGATGGGAGCACTGAATCCTGGGCTGTACCCTCACACATTTGAGGCCTTGATGCCTGTGGGAAGGGTTTCCAAAGGCAGAGCCCTGTCCCACCTCTGGAGAATTTCATCCTTGTGCTCAGCAGGCGCCTGTATCAGGAACCACCAGGGATAGTTCTGGAGACAAACGGGGTCTGAAGTGGCTCTTGCACCCCAAAACCCCCTCCATCCTCACAAAGACACCCAGGATGACCCCAGAACGATTGGCTTCCATCCACGCAGCCCTGAGCTGATTTTTGGGTGGTTTTCCATCGATTCATGGGAACATTGAACCCAGAGGCTCTCGGATTTTGATGTCAGCTCACGGTGCTGGTTTGCTGTGACTCCTGTGACGCTTCCATTGTGACTTTTGGAGGCACCCAAACAAGGCCAGAATTTCAGGATGACTTCTGGGGGTGTTTGGTCCCTTTTTCCAGTCCCCAGCGAGGTCAGGTCCTCTCTGCCTGACCCACTTTTGGGCAATCTGTGCAGACTCTCTGGGTGTATTATGCAAGCGTTGTTGGAAATAGAATCTGTATCCTAACACATAAAACCCAGGAGATATTTATGGCCCTGCTGTCATCCCAAAGCAGGAATACCCACAAACCCCACATTTAACTCCCAACCCCTCCAATCCAACCTTTGTCAACCAACCCCCATAAACGATGAATAATTCAGGGATGACAAAACCACTTAATAAAGCTGGATGGAAAGGGGGCAGAAGAAGCAGGGAATAAAAGCCAGGTGGGATTGCTGGCGAGCAGCAGTGACCCAGGTTTATGGTTCTGGGGGCTGTGCTTAACCAGGATGTGGCTCATGAGTCCAAGGAGTGACCCAAGTGTCCTCCTGCTCTGCCAGCTCATGTCACAGCCCCACGCAGGCTCGGTCGAGTCTGTTCTGGGAAAAAAAAAAAAAAAAAAAAATCTTTTAAAAGAAGAAAATCAGCTCCCTCTTCTTCTTTATTCTGGTCTTGTAGACTGGAATTACGGCCACGTTTTGCTCCATTGTTGTTGGGGTTTTTCCAGCATTTATTTCCTGTATAGAAACCTCTCCAGAACTTTCTAAAGAAATGAATTGACACCGTGTTCCAGCTGAGCAGTTGATAAAAAAAAACCCAGACTGGCTGAGCAGTTGATAAAAAAAACCCCCAAACTGGCTGAGCAGTTGATAAAAAAAAACCCCAAACTGGCAGCAAGATGGAAATAAATGTACTTTATTTACTGGCAGATTAGGCCAGTAAATAAAGTACATTTTAAATTCTCTCTCTGTTTCAGTGGTCTAGGTGTTGTATTTAGTGCTACAGGGAATTCTGTTTTGGAAAGAAGGAACATCCCTGTCCAGGCCGTTCCCTTGAGTGTTGGACTGGGTGATCCTTGTGGGTTTCTTCCTCTTCTTCTTTATTCTGGTTTTAGGGGCTGGAATTGTGGCCGCGTTTTACTGCATTTCACAATCGCTGGGGTTTTCCCTGCACTTGTGTTCTATCTAGAACCTTCTCCAGAACCTTCTGATGAAATAAATTGATTTTGTGTTCTAGCAGAGCAGCAGGAGTCAGACCCTAAACTGGAAGTCAGATGGAAATATTGCAGATTAGGCCAGTAAATAAAGTACATTTTTAAATTCTCTCTCTGTTTCAGTGGTCTAGGTGTTGTATTTAGTGCTACAGGGAATTCTGTGTTGGAAAGGAAGAAAATCCCTGTCCATTTTAGATTTCTATTTAATATTCTATTTACATTTCTATTGAAATTCTTATTGTAATTTCTATTGAAATTTGATCTTATTTATAGAACTATTTCTATTTCATTTTTACATTTCGATTTACTATCCTATTTACATTTTAATTGAAATTTCTATTGAAATTTCTAATGAAATTTGGCCTTATTTATAGAGTTATTTCTATTTCATTTTTACATTTCTATTTAATATCCTATTGAAATTTCTATTGAAATTTCTATTAGGATATTAAATTTCTATATTGAAATTTCTATTGAAATTTGGTCTTATTTATAGACCTATTTCTACTTCATTTTTACATTTCTATTTAATATCCTATTGAAATTTCTACTGAAATTTCTATTAGGATATTAAATTTCTATATTGAAATTTCTATTGAAATTTCTATTGACATTTCTATTGAAATTTGACCTTATTTATAGACCTATTTCTACTTCATTTTTACATTTGTATTTAATATTCTATTTACATTTCTATTGAATTTTCTATTGAAATTTGGCCTTATTTGTAGAGCTATTTCTATTTAATTTTTATATTTGTATTAATATTCTATTGAAATTTCTACTGAAATTTCTATTAGGATATTAAATGTCTATATTGAAATTTCTATTGAAATTTCTATTGAAATTTCTATTGAATTTTCTATTGAAATTTGGCCTTATTTACAGAGTTATTTCTATTTCATTTTTATATTTCTATTTAATATCCTATTGAAATGTCTATTGAAATTTGGCCTTATTTATAGAGCTATTTCTATTTAATTTTTATACTTTTATTGAAATTTCTATTGAAATTTGGCCTTATTTATAGAGCTATTTCTATTTCATTTTTATACTTCTATTGAAATTTCTATTGAAATTTCTATTGAAATTTGGCCTTATTCATAGGGCTATTTCTATTTCATTTTTACATTTCTATTTAATATCCTATTTACATTTCTACTGAAATTTCTATTAGGATATTAAATTTCTATATTGAAATTTCTATTGAAATTTCTATTGACATTTCTATTGAAATTTGACCTTATTTATAGAGCTACTTCTATTTAATTTTTATACTTTTATTGACATTTCTATTGAAATTTCTACTGAAATTTGGCCTTATTTATAGGGCTAACTGAAGCAAACAACAAAAATGAGTGGAAGGGAAGGAACTCCTCACTCAGGCTGGAGGCAGGTGGTGAAATGAGGGAGAGGGAGGAAGAGCCCAATTTCCTTACGGCAATTCCTGGCCGCCGCTCTCAGGGGGCTCTGGCTGAGAACAGAGATCCCTGCCAGCCCCTGGTTCCCCTGGTGCTGAGATAACGCTGCTGGAGCTGCTGCCAGGCACTGTTTTTATACTGCTGCCACGGCCAGCAGCATCAGCTGAGGTCCTCTCAAAGATGCAGAACGTCACCTCTGCTCCTTCACAAATGCCACGAGTAAATGTGGAGTTTTGTCTTCTTTTGTCTTCTAAATGTGCGAGAGGGTATTTCTTGTTGGGACTCAGGTGTTTATCAGTTCTCATCTCTGTCACAGTCTCACAAACCCTGAGCTCTGCAGCACTTCACTCCAACAAACTAAAAATGGAGCCCATCTCTCTCTCTGCAAGGCCTTTTAAGGATAAACTGTGCAATTCAGAAATGACACCTCAATTATTTTCACTTTTAACCCAATACCCAACCACCCGTGCCCACAATGGGGACTTTTTGATCCAATTGCACAAAACCACCCAAAGCCATGGAGGAGAGGGAGAAGGAGGAGAAGGAGAAGGAGAAGGAGAAGGAGAAGGAGAAGGAGAAGGAGAAGGAGAAGGAAGGAGAAGAAGGAGAAGGAGAAGGAGAAGGAGAAGGAGAAGGAGAAGGAGAAGGAGAAGGAGAAGGAGAAGGAGAAGGAGAAGGAGAAGGAGAAGGAGAAGGAGAAGGAGAAGGAGAAGGAGGAGCAGCCTCCACCCTAAAACCTCCACCTTGCTTTCTATCTATTCCTGCATTCCAAACCCTCCAACTCTGAGTTTCCCACCCTGTGCTATCACACACTTCTATTCTAACTCCACACCTATAATCTCAGTTTTATTATTGAATTTTGGAAGCTTCTCCAGGGCCTCAGGTCAGTGCAGTGTTCTCCTGGGGGTCAGGGCCTGGCAGCACAGAAAAATCTGAAATTCTCCAGGGTTCCAGCAGGGTACTTTCCCCAAAACAGAGCCATGCCTTGCACAGAACAACTTGGAAAAAGCCTTCACAATTTTCTTGCTGAATAATAGAGAAACTGAGCCTTGTCCTCTGCTGTGGCTTCATAAAAATGTTTTAATTCTCCGTGGATGAGCTGTTAATTTTTTTTCCATTCCCTTCTTTCTTGGCATTGCTGATTTTCAGTAGGGCTCTGCTTCACGAGATGGAACTGCTGGCCTCAGCCAGAGTGTGGGATTTTACAGCCTGCCTGGGGGATCTGAGCACTCACTTCTCTTTGGTTTGAAAAGTGCTCAGATTGCTCAGACTGCTCAGATTCCCGTGGCAGTTTTGGAAAATCCAGCCACGATTTCCCAACCTCCCTGAACGAGCTCCCTTTAGAAAGCCCAGGTAACACACCAGAGTCAGGAATATCAGATAAACCCTGACTCTTAGGGGTAACCGCCTTTTCTTTAACAAACAGAGTGTAGATGATTTAAATACAAATTAATTTTGTTTCCCCGAAAGCTTTGAGCGGGTGCCACGGAGGGAATGAATCCAGCACCACGATTCTACACCCCATAAAACCTTTCAGTGCCTTGCAGGGTGTTCGAGCTCTACCAGAAACGAGGGGTTTGCTTTTCTCAACACTCGCTCAAGGATTATTTTTGCTCAGAAACGTTTTCTTTTTTCCCGTTGCAGGGAAGAGCTTCACTCTGACGATCACTGTCTTCACAAACCCTCCCCAAGTGGCCACGTACCACAGAGCCATCAAGATCACAGTGGATGGACCTCGGGAACCCCGAAGTAAGTGAGCTCAGGAGAGAATTCCCAGAGGGATAAACTGATTTAATGGAGGGGCTCATCCCCATCCACACCAAATCCAGCAGCATGTGGAGAAATGGGAATGTTTTAAGCTTTGAAATGGTTTTTCTCCTGCCTTCCTGAAGTGTTCTTTCTCGCTGGTATCCAGTGACTTGCATTTCTGAAATATCCAGCCAGGCCTGGCTTGGCCCAAACCCAAGAGCTGACAGAAGGGATGCTGGTAAAAAGGTGGGCAGCGAATACCTGGCACGTCATTTCTGGCTTTTCAAAGGTTAAGGGCATTTTAAAGCATTGCAAACCAATATGGCATTGATCAAACCCTTCAGGCTCAGGCACCCTGCAAACAGGAATAAATGCCATGGTTTGCTGCTTCCAGGAGCTCCCTGAGCCTCAGCTGTGGGACAGCTTGGGAGAGCCCAGTGATTCTCACAGACAGCAAATCTATCTTCTCTTTCTTTTATTTTCTCCCTTTCTTTCTCCCTTTCTTTCTCCCTCTCTCCCTCTCTCCCTCTCTCCCTCTCTCCCTCTCTCCCTCTCTCCCTCTCTCCCTCTCTCCCTCCCTCCCTCCCTCCCTCCCTCCCTCCCTCCCTCCCTTCCTCCCTTCCTCCCTTCCTCCCTTCCTCCCTTCCTCCCTTCCTCCTTCCTTCCTTCCTTCCTTCCTTCCTTCCTTCCTTCCTTCCTTCCTTCCTTCCTTCCTTCTTCCTTCCTTCCTTCCTTCCTTCCTTCCTTCCTTCCTTCCTTCCTTCCTTCCTTCCTTCCTTCCTTCCTTCCTTCCTTCCTTCCTTCCTTCCTTCCTTCCTTCCTTCCTTCCTTCCTTCCTTCCTTCCTTCCTTCCTTCCTTCCTTCCTTCCTTCCTTCCTTCCTTCCTTCCTTCCTTCCTTCCTTCCTTCCTTCCTTCCTTCCTTCCTTCCTTCCTTCCTTCCTTCCTTCCTTCCTTCCTTCCTTCCTTCCTTCCTTCCTTCCTTCCTTCCTTCCTTCCTTCCTTCCTTCCTTCCTTCCTTCCTTCCTTCCTTCCTTCCTTCCTTCCTTCCTTCCTTCCTTCCTTCCTTCCTTCCTTCCTTCCTTCCTTCCTTCCTTCCTTCCTTCCTTCCTTCCTTCCTTCCTTCCTTCCTTCCTTCCTTCCTTCCTTCCTTCCTCTCTTTTGTCCCTTTTTTTAAAAGAATAAAGCACAAGGAGGAGCTGAAGGAGTTTATGTTCCCGGGGAATGCCCAGCCCTGCACACAGGGGTTGTTCTGTTCAGGTGCTGAGGGCAGACAGCTCTGGGGTGAAATGGAGTGAGGGTGGAGCAGATGTGCAAGGAGACATCACAGAATCAGGGAATGCTTTGGGGTGGAAGGGATCTTAAAGATCATTTCATTCCACCCCAGATACCTTCCACTGTCCCAACCTGGCCTTGGGCACTGCCAGGGATCCAGGGGCAGCCCCAGCTGCTCTGGCAATTCCATCCCAGCCCCTGCCCACCCTGCCAGGGAACAATTCCCAATTCCCAATCTCCCATCCAGCCCTGCCCTCTGGCACTGGGAGCCATTCCCTGTGTCCTGTCCCTGCATCCCCTGGAAATTGTCTCTCTCCAGCTTTCCTGGGGCTCCTCCAGGCCCTGCAAGGCCACCCTGAGCTCAGCCCAAAGCTTCTCCTGTGCAGGTGAACAATGCCAGCTGTGCCAGCCTTTCCTCCCAGCAGAGCTGCTCCAGCCCTCTGCTCATCAGAGGCAATCTTGGCCTCAGTCACCACCCCAACGGGGCATTTGCATATTGTTATCAAAATGTAAATTGAGGTTTGGGATGAGTTTCTTGCACCCCTCCCACACTCTTGGCAGAAGTTCTGGATGTTGCTTAAGTGGAATTGTCCCGGGAGAACAGAGCAGCAGGACTCAAACACCCTCCAGGGAATGAGACTCACAGCTTGGGGCTGCTTAACCAGGAAAGAAATGTTTCATCCTTCAGCTAAAATAGCTTAGACAACTCAGGTTTTCTTCTAGAGCTTTCATTTACCTGTGTTGCATCACGAGCCGTGCTTTTAGTGGCAAAATCTGACATATTTTTTGGATTTGAGGACAGGCCTTAAAACAAATACTCTGTCAGAGCAAGGCTTCTTATTTATTTATTCTTATTTCTTTGGTTTGTTGTTTGGGTTTTTTTTATTTAAATTGTGGTTTGAACTGTCCCTGAAAAATATCCTCAGTGAACCAGGCAGCTGCGCACATAAAAAAAATATTTGCGTATTCAAATTGCAGATTTGCATATGCAATTACCTGGGCATGCTCACGGTTTGCAGGCAACAAGTAAGCTTTAGTTCTTTGAGTATGCATCTGCTTGAAACAAAATCCTCCTGCAGGCAAACCTTCTGCTGGAAATCAATTCTTCAGTTGGTAGAGGAGTTAATATTTAATGAGATTCTGCATTTTAAAAAGGAAGTGGAGATATGATCCATACGGAAGCAGCGCTCGCATCTGCCCGACCCAAATGCATGCAAAGGCTTCCTTGGAATTCAGATCCCTTGTTTTAGGCAAATTAACTGCACAGAGAGCGAGGTTTTAGGCACTTCATGAGGAAAGGTTGGGCTCCCACCAGCAGGAATCCTCCCCAGCAGGAATTCAGAGCTTTTTTTATTGCTGAGTCATTCATGACGCAGCACAGAAGGGATTGTGGGATCATGGAATGGTTTGGGGTGGAAGGGATTAAAGCTCATCACATTCCAGCCCTGCCATGGCAGGGACACCTCCCACTGTCCCTGCTCCCAGCCCCAGTGTCCAACCTGGCCTTGGGCACTGCCAGGGATCCAGGGGCAGCCCCAGCTGCTCTGGGACACCTTTCCCAAAGCCTCACCACCCCCTGAGGGAAGAATTTCTTCCCAAAACCCCATCTAACCCGGCCATCTCTTTAAAACCGTTTCCCTTTTCCTGTCACTCTCTGCCTGCATTAAAAGTCCTTCTCTTTTTAGAGCCTCTGGAAGGCTCTGAGCTCTCCCTGGAGCCTTCTCCTCCCCGGGCCGCACACCCCCAGCTTTTCCAGTGATTCTGTTTTGCTCCCTTCATTTTTAAGTTGGCTTCAAAGTCCTCAAATTTGACTTCTCACCAAGATTTCCAAATCACAGCCACAGCCACTCTGATGTTTTTTCCCTCAATTCCTTGGATGGACACATGGATTGGCCTGGATCTGTGGTGAGCCCTGTGAATCCAGGCCTGCTGTGGACTGGAGGGATTTAGATGGATATCAGCTTTCTTGGATTGGCATGGGAATCAAAACAAAAACTGCTGGATTTGAGTGTTTTCCTTTCAGTAATCGATATTTGGGAGCATTCCCCCAGATCCATGACTCAGTCACTTGAGCTGAAGGAATTCCAAAGAGGCCAAGATTCTCCTGATTCACCAGAGATCTGTGGAGCAATGGGAACAAAATGAGGTCCTGCTGTCTTCCAGAGATCAAGAAAAACCTGCTGAGCTCCAAAACCAACTCCAACGACAGTTTTTTGATTAATTTCCTAAAACCAACTCCAACAACAATTTTTTTTTTTTCATTCATTTCCTTCGTGGTTTTGATGGCTCTCAGACAGCCTGGATTCCAATAAGTGCAAGGGGCCAGGGGAAATTCAGATGAAAGATTAGGAACAATTTTTCCCTGGCAGAGTGGTCAGGCCTTGGGATGAGCTGCCCAGGGGGGTTTGGGGTCACTGGAATTGTCCCAGAGGAGTCTGGATGTGGGGATATGGATTGGAGTGATGCTGGTGGTGCTGAACGTGGGACTGATCCTGAAGGGCTCTCCCAACCTTTCTGGGATTCTGTGGCTTTTTGGGCTCTCTGGGATGTGTGGAGGTGACAACGGGTGACAATAGCACTGTCACAGGGCCACCTTTGCTCTGCACAAAGGCCCGTGGACATTGTGTTCCAGCACATCCCATCATCCGTGGTTGCTGGGATGTGCAGCTCTTTGTCCAGCAGCACGTCTAAATTTGCACTCCAAATTGTGATAAATTCCCATTTGTGGGAATTCCACATTTTCCTTTTTTTTTTTTCCCCCCCCATTGGATTCCTGTCTGTGCCTACCCTGAGAAAACTTCTCAAATTGTCACAGCTCGTAAAGAGAGCCAAGGTACTTAAAAACCTGGCTCTTCCTCCCCTGCTTTCATTATGGATTTTTAAAACCTCTTTTGAACTGAGCATTTTTATTCCCCACTTCTGAATAAATGCTTCTTTTCAAAATGGGTTTTTTTTTTTTTTTTTTTTTTTTTGTCTGAAAAGAAATCCTGCTGCACTGTCAGGGAGAAGGGCAGGATGACCTAACCCATCATTTTCTTCTCCAACTTCTCTGATTCTATGATTCATAAAGCAATCTCTGTTTTTATGAGCAAGGTCCACAGGGAAAATCATTAGCAGAAACCAGATCAAGAGTAGTGCTCCTGATGAAAATACTTTTGGTCAGGAAACTTGGTAGAAATAGTCTGAGTCCTAAATTAAATATTTCCCTTAGGCCATTTGACCTGCTGTGTACATCTGCTGAAAAATTCGGGGTTTTTTCTTCTTTTGACTGCTTTTTTCTGCTTTTCCTCATTGAATTGTTTTAACCTACACAGCTCTGAAAAATTCACTCATGGCCCAGGTGCCTGAAAGTGATGTGAAAGGAAAAGGCTACATGGATTTAGCTTGAAGTTAAGATGGGCATTAAATATGATTATTCCCTGTTGGATATGTAGTTTTTCCCAAATACTTTTGGGGAAAAAAAAAAAATCCAAGAGTGGGATGCTGAGGGGTGGGGGAAGAGGGAATATATTGCTGAGCAGGAGTTGAGAAGGAGCCTAAAAAGCTGCTGGTTCTGTTCTGAAAGAAATCTTGTCCTTCCTGAGGTCATTTTTAGGGAAACCCCAAGAACCTTTTCGTAATATAATAATAACAGGAGTCAAACTCTTCTCCAAAAAATCCTTTTCATTATTTCAGTGGGCTGAAATAATATTAATGCCATTATTTGTTGCTCATTTTCTCCTGCAAGTGCCTCATTTTGGAAGCTGAGGCTGAATTGTACCAAATAACAACTTAGAAACCATAAAAAATGAACCATTTTGTTACTGGAAAACACCCAACATTTAAATTTCAGTGGTGGATTAGGATTAAACTTTAGTGGAAGGATTCAGATTCAGTAACTCTCCTCCAAGAGAGTTACTTAGGAGAAAAGACAGGAGGGAGGTCCCAGCCCAGGGAGGAGCTGGAGCTGCTGCAGAGAGCCCAGAGGAGGCTCCAGGATGAGCAGAGGGCTGGAGCAGCTCTGCTGGGAGGAAAGGCTGGCACAGCTGGCATTGTTCACCTGCACAGGAGAAGCTTTGGGCTGAGCTCAGGGTGGCCTTGCAGGGCCTGGAGGAGCCCCAGGAAAGCTGGAGAGAGACAATTTCCAGGGGATGCAGGGACAGGAGCCAGGGAATGGCTCCCAGTGCCAGAGGGCAGGGCTGGATGGGAGATTGGGAATTGGGAATTGTTCCCTGGCAGGGTGGGCAGGGGCTGGGATGGAATTGCCAGAGCAGCTGTGGCTGCCCCTGGATCCCTGGCAGTGCCCAAGGCCAGGTTGGACACTGGGGCTGGAGCAGCCTGGCACAGTGGGAGGTGTCCCTGCCATGGCAGGGATTATTTTTAATGTCCTTCCCAACCCAAACCATTCCATTATATAAATTCTGCACGAAAGCAAAGTCACCTCTTTTCCAATACATTCTTCCATTTTTTTTTTTTTTCATTTTGAACCAAACTTGCAAATCTCTGAATTCTAACAGATAAAGGATCTCATTAAGGAAAGACAGGGATTCTTGGTTTCGATGCCTTTTGTCTGGAGATAAATCCCATTATTTCATGTCACCTTTCCAGCCACTCCTAAGCTGTTCTTCCTTATATCCCATCTGACCCTGCTGTCTGACACCTTAAAGCCATTCCCCATTTTCCTGTCACTCCATGCCCTGGTGAAAATCCCTCTCCAGCATTTTTGTAGCCCCTTTATGCATTTATGGAATTTATCTGGTTGGCAACGCAATGGATTGTTCGATTTTTAGGAATTCCTGGCACAGAGCAGTGATGGTGAGGATCCTTCATGTCCTATCAAAACCTCATTAGGTTTTTAACACTCCCATCCTTGCGGATTTATGGTGCAGACACTCCTTTTCCATATGGGATGGGATTGTTTTCCCTGGCATTTATCAGTCTCTCTGCTGAGGCTGGAGGGTTGAGACGCGTGATGGGAGGCAGGGAATTTGTAATTTTTTTAGTTTAATGAAATGGTCAAATATGTGGAGCGGGAAACCTGGTGACAACACTGCTTTTCTGGGAGTGCAGTAGATCCTATAGAACTGCTTCCGAAATCATTTTGGGTTTTTTAAAATGAAACACAGAAGTGTTGGCAGGCCAAGCTCCTTCCTTGAGAAATCAGGGACTCGGGAAGCCAGAGCTGCTGCCCTGTGGGTTAGGAATGAAGTTAAGTCAGGCCTAGTCCTGCAGAAATTATTTCAACCCCTTTTCTTAGTCACTTCATCCCACACAGCTCTTTTTTTCACCCCTCTTGAATTAACATGATTTTTCAATCTAATACTTTTGGTGGCCCTCCTTGGTGTCCCTCTGCTGAAATCTGGGGGAAGTGCTCTGAACGGTGACGAAACCAGAATCAGCTGAACGTAGATTATTTCTGAACATGCCTCACTAGGCCTGACTTTCTCTTGCCAACTGCACTCTCTACAGAGGTTTTATAGCTGTTAAAAGCAGAGAAGAATATTAAGATCTTGGGGGAAGAGAACATTTTCCACAGGAATAGGAAAAATTGAGGGAACAAAAGGTTTGAGGCAGAGGCTGGGGCTGGGAAAGGATGGGCCTGGAGATGGAGGAGCTGCCTGTGGTGGGTTTTAGGGAATTATTTTGTGGAGTGGAGGAGCCTGTTGTGGATTTTAGGGAGTTATTTTGCCTTTCCCCTTCCCAGAAGATTTGCTGGCAAAGCTGGGATGTTGGCGCATCAATCCCGCTGTCCCTCAGGACTGGCAGATGAGAAGTTTTCCTTCAGTTTTCCTTCCCTCTGTGAGCTGATCCCTCCTTCCTCAGCTCCTCGGGGGGCTGGGAGGACGCAGAGGGAAATTTTCACCCCTCATGGAGAGCTCAGACACTTCAGTTTGCTACAGAAGATTTTAGCAGTGCAGGATCTTTTTTTAAAGCCTCAGTTTTTGAGGAGATTCCTTATTTACGGGTTCCCCGAAACACCACGTGTGTAAGGGAAAGGCTACGTGGCATTTTCAGTGAACAGCCCCTGTTTTCTTCTTAAAATACAACTGCAAGGAGTGAAAATCTGTTGGAGTTCTGGCTGCTGAGAATTCCAGACTTTCTGTGCTGCCAGGCACTGACCCCCAGGAGAACACTGCATTGACCTGAGGCCCTGGAGAAGCTTCCAAAATGGAATGACAGAACTGGGATTATGAGTGTGTAGTTTAATTAGAAGTGTGTAATATCACAGGGTGGGAAACTCAGAGTTTAAGGGTTTAGAATATATGGAGCAAGCCAAAACCTGGCAAAAATCCACCTGCGTGGAAATGGAAAAAAGGCTTTACTATTGCTCTGCGCCTCCATTTGTGCTCCTGCTCTTTGGGAATGCTGGGATGGCTGCCCGGGGAGGTGGTGCAGTCACCATCCCTGGGTGTGTTTAACAAAGCCTGGATGTGGCACTGGGTGCCAGGGCTGAGCTGAGGGGTTGGGGCTGGGTTGGACTCGATGCTCTTGGAGGTCTCTTCCAACCCAGTGATTCTGGGATTCTGTCAATTCTGTGGAATGAATTTTCTCTCAGTGTTCACGAGGAATCTCAGTCAGGCTGATCCTGTGTCTGTGCTGCGTGAGGGTGTGCAAAGCAGGAGAGAGAGAATGCCTGGGAGAGAATTGTGTTCTTCCAGTGCCTAAAGGGGCTCCAGGAGAGCTGCAGAGGGATTTTTCACAAGGGATGGAGTGGCAGGACACAGGGAATGGCTTTAAGCTGCAGGAGGGCAGGGCTGGATGGGATATTGGGAAGGAATTGTTCCCTAGGGGAGGTTGGGGAGGTTTTGGAATAGAAGCTGAATAGATCCCTGGAAGGGCCAAGGACAGACTGGAAAAACTGGGATAGTGGATGGTGTCCCTGCCCATGACAGGGATCTTTAAGGTCCCTTCCAACCCAAACCATTCCGTGATTCCATGAGAGGCCATCTCTGCTCTGCCTGGGAATCATCAGGGCAGGTGTTGTCCTACAAGGACACGATGTCCTCATAAATCACTTAAACACATCCTAGAGACAGAAGGATGGAAACATCTTCCCTGCCTTCCTTAATCATGGAACAGATTAGGAACAGCACGTAAAAATGGGAGGAGACAGCAGAAAGAATTTCCCTACTCATAAACAAAACATGGAGACATTTTATTTTTCTAATAGTGCCTGAGCTTTGCTCCTTTATTCTTCCTCTGAGTTTGGAGCTCGAGTCCATCAAGGCTCACATCCACCAGGCCACCTTCTGGGGCTGACCAGTCCAGAAAAGCCAGGCTGTGTCACAACCCTCAGCACATAAAGCTGCAGGAGAAAAAAAAAAAACAAAAAACAAAAAACATTTATGGGACAGTGTTGATTTCATTATTAAGGATTCTGTTTGTCTGATTCCTCCCTCCAACCAGCACCACGGGCTGTTCCTCATTACCTGCCCCATGTATCTTCCCAATCTCACCACAAACAGTTTGGGTTGACCACACCACTTCCCTCTTGAAAGTTAATCCAGTTTGACTCACCCCGAGCCGCTCGGGCCGAGCCAAGGAAAACAAGGCAAAGAATAACCTGCTTGTATCCACTTTGGAAACTTCTCAGAGGCCCTGCTTTCAGAGTGCTCCACAGTAGCTCACTATATCTCCCTGCAGCTGCAGAGAAAATCAGGGAAGAGAAAAAAAAAAAAAAAAAAAGAAAAGAAAAAAAAAAGGAAAAAAAAAAAAAAAGGGTTCCAGAAGTTAAAATAAAACCCAGGCAGAACCACGTGAAATTTATGAGTTCACAGTGGAGCTAGTCCAGAGAAGGAACCAGCAGATTAAAATGGCCAAACTCATTTCTGTGGAAAAGCAGCTATTTTCAACTATGGTGTGGCAACAGCAGGCTCTGGATTTGGTAAAAGCAAAGGTGTGAAGTTCAAGGGAGGTGTGCAGCCCCAGCTATGCTCTTCTCTCGGGCAGGAGCAAAGCTCCGAGTGGTCCAAGTCAGAGCAGTCAGCACCTGCAGGGAGTAAATCGAATTTGGCGTTGCCAAACCGCCCTGGTTTACGTAAGCACCGAGGCACAGGACCTGACCTTTTAGTGGCAGGTGCCTTGTTCAGCCCTGGCTGAGGGTGAGTGATGGGGACCTTTCACTGCCTCGAGACATTCGTGATGAAATGTTCCTGTCTGAGCAATTCCCCCGCTGTTTGTACAACCATTGTCCTGTTTGGAGTCGCTGCAGAGGTGACAAATCTCCTCACCCCTGGCTGTTCCTGCTCCGCGTCTGGGTTTGAAAAGCCAGGTGTCTGCTAAGGAAGGCAGGAGCCTCCCTTGAAATGGACAATGCAAACCCCCTCCTCTGAATTGTTATAAATTCGAAATTAAGGGGCTCTCAGGCAAAGATATGGGAGTAGGAATAACAGCTCTTTACTAGGAAAATTAAAAATACAAATGCAATAATACAAAAAAAAAAAAAAAAAAAAAAAAAACAAAACAGAAACCAAACGAGTGCCAGAGTCAGAGCAGGCCCTGGCAGGCTGTGGGTCAGGGTGGTGGCAGCAGTCCCATTCCATGGGGGCTCAGCCCTCCTGCAGTGCCAGCTGTGCTTCTGCTGGAGCAGGATCCTGGACAAGGCTGGAGTTTTCCTCTGGAGCTCCAGGGCTGCTGGAGATGGGCCTGGGCTCCCTCTGGGAATGCAGTGGGGCAGAAAGCTGCTCCTCTGGGAATGCAGTGGGGCAGAAAGCTGCTCCTCTGGGAATGCAGTGGGGCAGAAAGCTGCTCCTCTGGGAATGCAGTGGGGCAGAAAGCTGCTCCTCTGGGAATGCAGTGGGGCAGAAAGCTGCTCCTCTGGGAATGCAGTGGGGCAGAAAGCTGCTCCTCTGGGAATGCAGTGGGCAAAGGCTGCTGTGGTTTCCCAAAACCTCAGATTGTATCCAGGTAGGAATGCTTGGCTCCTCCCCTGGGCACAGCATCTCCCCATGGGATGATGGAATTTTCTCAGCCATGCAGGGACACTCACTGGCCATGAACAGAAGATAATTAATAATTAATGGCCCATGAACAGGAGATAATTAATAATTAATGGCCCATGAACAGAAGAGATCTCCTGGAGGGAGGATTGGCTGTGGGAGAGATAAAGAAAAAACTGCCCAGGGAACAGCAGAGAACTGCCCCAGCTCTGATGGGAACAGAACACACAGCCCCATTTCCAACCTAAGACACTCAGGATGAGGAGAGGCTCCAGAAACGCGATTGAGGTGCCTGAGCGAGGTCTCTGTGTCCAGCAGAAACAGAACCTTCTCCCAAGGGCTGCTCTTATACCTCGAGTCCTGGGGCAGTTTTGGGTGTCTCAACAGAACATCAGAAGCTCTTGGAGTATGTCCCAAGGAGGTTCTGAAGGTGGGGAAGGGTCTGGAGGGGCTGAGGGCGCTGGGTTTGTCCAGCTGGAGCAGAGGACACTGAGGGCAGAGCTCCCCAGGGCCAGCTCCTGCTGGAGCTGGGCCAGGAGGGATTTAGGTTGGATTTTAGGGAAAGGTTCTTCCCCAGAGGGTGCTGGCACTGCCCAGGCTCCCCAGGGAATGGGCACGGCCCCGAGGCTTCCAGAGCTCCAGGAGATGCCCAGAGTGGCACTGTTGGGGGTCTGGGCAGAATTGGAATTGGATCATCCTTGTGGATCCCTCCTAAGTCAGGATATTCCAGGATTCCATGAGTTTTCAGCAGCTTTCCCTTGGAGAGAGGAGGATTTTTGTGCCTGTATTTTATTTTTTTTTCTTGGTTGCTCCCTGAGCTGGTGCTTGGCTGCTTGGGCCTCATCCTGCACCTTCTCTCTGAGCCAAATCTGCAGCTCTGCTGCCTCAGCCGTGGCTGGAGGGGATTCCTGGGGCACTTTGGGAAGATGCAAACCAGAAAGGAACAAAAGAGGCTTTTGGCAAAGCCATGCTTGGCTTGGGACTCATTCAAACTTTGTCAAGGGCTTGGGGTCTTGGAAGTTGAGAAGGGGGATAAAGGAAGAGAAAGCAAAGGTTGTAATTTTACAAACTCATTTAAATTTCATGATCAACTTCTTCCCTCCAAACCCCAAACGCTCCGTGACTTTTACTTCACTGCCATGACCTAATTCCTGGGGTTAATTCCAGGCAATAATTACACTTCCACGAGAGAGAGGGCCCAGATTCAGCAGAAGCTGAGGTGGATCTACCCAAAATAATTGTGGTTTTAGTGGAAATACACTTGTGCTTTGCTGTTTGCACCTCACAGGCCTCACCAGCAGAGCTGGGGGAGAGGAGGAAAAATTCCTGCCCCGGAAATGTGTCAGGATTGCTCTTTGTATTTGGGAGCTTGGGATAGACCTGAGGATTTTCTGTGTTCTTCTGGAGGAGGGAAAGAGTGGGAGACACCCTGGAGGATGTGGAGAGAGGGAAAGCACAGCCTCCACTCGTCCTTTTCGCCAGGAATGTTCCCCCCAGAGCTCTCCTGACACAACTGGGCTGAGTTTCAGTGATGGAAAGGGCTCCCAGCATGAAATTAGAGCAGAAAATTGGAAATTGGAAGCCCAAGGAGGGCGTGGAGTCTCCATCTCCGGAGATATTCCAGACCCACCTGGATGAGTTCCTGTGTCAGCTGCTCCAGGTGGCCCTGCCTGGACTGGGAGAGCTCCAGAAGTCCCTTCCCACCCTGAAAATCCTGGGATTCTGTAGCTGAAGTTCATTTTCTAGAATATATCAGACAAGAGGGTCTTGATCTGGACACTTCCACCTGCTCTGCTTTGTCCTGGGATGGAATTTCTTCTTTTTTACAAATTTTCCTCTACCTGTGTTTAAAAAAAAAAAAAATCTAAAACAATTTAAAATTATTTTTAAAAGAGCTACAGGAAAATATCTTGTTAAAATATTGTTTAACTACTGTTAAAACACATAAGGAAAAAATTCCAGGACTTCCAAAGGAGATGCAAGAAGCTCCCTGGGGTTTCCTCAGGTAAAATAGGGAGAGCAGGAATCTGTAAATCCTGGTTCACCTTCTTGGAGTCACTGTCCACAGAAAAAATGGGATCACTTGGTGGAAAATTGAAATGCTCAGCACAGGATTGTAGCACAAACATCATTTTACCTGCAGTTATTCCAAGAGAGGAGCAGATTTTTCCAGCCAGGGTGAGCTTTGTGGGGGAACTGAAGGGAGAATTTACCTGGAAGGGTTTCCCAGTGTCCCAGAGCTCCTCTGGATCAGCCTGGCCACGGAGTCAGGGCCTCATTCCCACATTTCCCAGCCCCAACTAATTACAGACAGGGCATGAGAATATTGGGATAATCTCCTGTCTGCCACCAGGTTCCATGTCTGGAAATGAGGCTTGTGCTGCCCAGCACTTCAAAAAAAAAAAAAACAAAAAAACAAAAAAAAACAGGGGAAAAAAAAAAAAGTGATTGCTGAATGTTCTGGTTTTGAAAACGACTTTTTCTTGTAGAGAAGTCTCCATAACATTAAAAAGAAGAAAACTTAAAAAGCTATTCTAGAGGCAGTAAACTGACTGAAATGTTAGGTTTTGTTTCTTTACATTGTCAGTGAAAAAGTTATAGGGGGAGGAGAAGTGTTCTAAAGATTTTATTCTGGTTCTTATTGCTCTTTCTTTTAGTTACTGCTAATTCATTTCTCTTTACACCCTTTTAAAGTTTTAAACCTGCTTTGGCTTTCTCCTAATCCCACCTCAGAGCAAGAAATTAGTGATTAACCAGCACCAAAGCCACCACACTCTTTAATGCATGAAGCGAGAAATCTCAAAAATCAGTAAAATCTCAAATTAACGAACCAAAACCACTGCACTGGTGACTCTGCCTGCCTGATTTGTGCTCACCACAGCAATCAGGTTTGTGTCTAATTCTGGTTTTAGGGGGTTCTACATTCTTTTGAAGCCGTGGAGGAGAGGTTGGTGAGCTCTGACACCGAGCTGATCCTTCTGATGTGCAGAGAGGAAAAAGGGTGGGCCAAGAATTTCACTCCTGGGATAGCTGGCACGGAGGAAAACAATCTTTAGGCATTGTTAGCAAAATAATAATGCTTTTTTTTTTTTTTTTTTTTTTTTGCATTATAGATGAAAGCATTTCTGTTTTAAAGCACTTCCCAGCTTGGTAATAATATAGAAGTGTTATATTTGAATTAATAGAAACACAAAATTGGGTTGGGAGGGGCTTTAAAGCTCGTCTCATTTCACCCCTGCCCTGCAGTGACACTTTCCACAGTCCCAGGTTGCTCCAAGCCCTGTCCTTGAACACTTCTGTGGGTGAGAAATTAATTTTTTATAAGAATATATAATTTTTTTTTGCATTGAACACGGTGTGTTCACTTCCTGGAATGATATGGGTACATTTCCTCTCATCATTATACAAAACAATCACATTCATTTTAGCCCCAAGGCACTAAATTAGCACTTTATTAACTAGATAAAATGGAATTTTAGTGATTTTTTTACTGGACACAATGAAATTTTGGTGATTTTTTACTGGACACAATAGAATTTTAGTGATTTTTTACTGGACACAATGGAATTTTGGTGATTTTTTTACCGGACACAATGGAATTTTGGTGATTTTTTACTGAACACAATAGAATTTTAGTGATTTTTTACTGGACACAATGGAATTTTGGTGATTTTTTTACCGGACACAATGGAATTTTGGTGATTTTTTACTGAACACAATAGAATTTTAGTGATTTTTTACCAGACACAATGGAATTTTGGTGATATTTTACTGGACACAATAGAATTTTGGTGATTTTTTACTGGACACAATGGAATTTTGGTGATTTTTTACCAGACACAATGGAATTTTGGTGATGTTTTACTGGACACAATGGAATTTTGGTGATTTTTTACTGGACACAATGGAATTTTGGTGATTTTTTACCCCACTAAAGCTGGAGCCAACCCAAAACCCTGAATAAAACCAGGCCTGAAAAGAGAGGACGCTTGGATCAAGGTCCAGAGTGCCTCTAAGGCAGACAGGTTTCTTTAAACTCACTCCTTACTTTGGTAAAGCTTGGCCAGACTCTGCATTTTCCTGGGAATAATCCACTTTTTGGGTGTGAAATTCCCTTTTCCACATGGGAAAAGAGGAGAGAAAGGGAAGAATTCAGGGACAAAGGCTCAGCTTAGTTAAACTCCCCTGTTTTGGTTTAAAACCACACTGACCCCCAACCTTCCATGGTGGGATGGGGAGTTGGGGAATTTGGGGGAAAAAAAAACAACCCTGGGTTGGGATAAGAGTGGTTTAATGACTGAAACTGGAAAATAAAGAAAGAAAAAGGATAAATAATGAATAACAATAATAGGATAAAGGATAAATAATAATAAAAGGAGAGGAATTTTTAAAAAAAATAACTCCCAAAAAACAATGGGAGTGGATGGCAGCAAGAGACAGAAGAGTGGAATAATTAAGAGGGAAAAACTTGATTAAAAGACTAAAAAAATAAAAAAATATCATGAAATCATAGAATGGTTTTGTTTGGAAGGGATTTAAAGATCTCCTGATTCCACCCCTGCCATGCACAGGGATTTCCATCAACCCATTCCAGCAGTGTTTACTTGGAGAGTGGCCCTGGTTTTCCACAAGAATTCCAGCTGGAAGGAGGAGAGCAGCAATGCCTTTCCTTGGCCTCTGCTTTGCCCAATTCTGCCTCTCCGAGCCTGAAAGCATCTAAGGATGCCTGCAAAAATCGAAAAAAAAATGAAAGGAAAAAATAAAAATTCAATATTTGAAAGGAAGGTAAAAGTTCCTTGGCCTATTCTGCCTCTCTGAGCCCACAAAAATCAAAAAAAAATTAAAGGAAAATTCAATATTTGAAAGGAAGGTAAAAGTTCCTTGGCCTATTCTGCCTTTCTGAGCCTGAAAGCATCTAAGGATGCCTGCAAAAATTTCCCCCCAAAAAATAAAAGGAAAATTTAAATTTTCAATATTTCAAAGGAAGGTAAATGTTCTTTGCCCAATTCTGCCTCTCCAAGCCTGAAAGCGTCTAAGGATGCCTGCAAACATCAAAAAAAATTAAAGGAAAATTCAAATTTTCAAAAGAAGGTAAAAGTTCTTTGGCCTATTCTGCCTCTCTGAGCCTGAAAGAAAGCCTGAAAAAATAAAAAAAAAAATTAAAGGAAAATTCAATATTTGAAAGGAAGCTAAAGGTTTCTTGGCCTATTCTGCCTTTCTGACCCTGAAAGGCATCTAAGGATGCCTGCAAAAATTAAAAAATAAATACATAAAATAAAAGAAAATTCAAATTTTCAAAGGAAGGTAAACATTCCTTGTTTTCTGCTTTACCCAATTCTGCCTCTCCGAGCCTGAAAGCAAACCTGCAAAAATAAAAAAAAAAATTAAAGGAAAATTCAATATTTCAAAGGAAGGTAAACATTCCTTGGCTTCTGCTTTGCCTAATTCTGCCTCTCTGAGCCTGAAAGCATCTAAGGATGCCTGCAAAAAATTTAAAAAAAAAAACAAAAAATTGAAGGAAAATTCAAAATTTCAAAGGAAGGTAAACATTCGTTGGCTTCTACTTTACCCAATTCTACCTTTCTGACCTGAAAGCATTTAAGGATGCCTGCAAAAATTTAAAAAAAAAAAAAAAAAAAAGGAAAATACAAAATTTCAAAGGAAGGTAAACATTCCTTGGCTTCTGCTTTGCCCAGTTCTGCCTTTCTGACCTGAAAGGCATCTAAGGATGCCTGCAAAAATTAAAAAATAAATAAATAAAATAAAGGAAAATTCAAATTTTCAAAGAAAGGTAAACATTCCTTGGCTTCTGCTTTGCCCAATTCTACCTTTCTGACCTGAAAGGCATCTAAGAATGCCTGCAAAAATTAAAAAAAAAAAATAAATAAAATAAAGAAAATTTCAAAATTTCAAAGGAAGGTAAACATTCGTTGGCTTCTACTTTACCCAATTCTACCTTTCTGACCTGAAAGCATTTAAGGATGCCTGCAAAAATTTAAAAAAAAAAAAAAAAAAAGGAAAATACAAAATTTCAAAGGAAGGTAAACATTCCTTGGCTTCTGCTTTGCCCAATTCTACCTTTCTGACCTGAAAGGCATCTAAGGATGCCTGCAAAAATTAAAAAATAAATACATAAAATAAAGGAAAATTCAAATTTTCAAAGTAAGGTAAACATTCCTTGGCCTCTGCTTTGCCCAATTCTGCCTCTCTGGGCCTGAAAGCATCTATGGATGCCTGCAGAAATCAAAAAAAAATTAAAGGAAAATTCAAAATTTCAAAGGAAGGTAAAAGTTCCTTGGCTTCTGCTTTGCCCAGTTCTGCCTTTCTGACCTGAAAGCATCTATGGATGCCTGCAAAAATTTAAAAAAATTAAAGGAAAATTCAAAATTTCAAAGGAAGGTAAAAGTTCCTTAGCTTCTGCTTTGCCCAATTCTGCCTCTCCAAGCCTGACAGGCATCTAAGGATGCCTGAAAAAAAAAAAAAAAAAAAAAAAAAAATTAAAGGAAAATTCAGAATTTCAAGGGAAATTTCAGAGGAAATTTTGTTTCTTTTGCTGCACTGCTCTCATCCTTGTGAATCGCAGCCTGAGCCGCGGTTCCCACAGAAGCAGGGGCTGCCAGGGCGCTTTGCTGCTGTCGTTTGCACGTCCCCAGCGCTGACACCTGGCTGCAGGCCAGGCCTGAGTGTTGCACAGGCTCTCAGAGTCCATAAAACTGCATTTCCCTGCCATTAAGAGGGGAAGCACTTTCGTGCTGCCTCGCTGGGAAAGGCTCGGAAGAGCCCTGCCCTCCCTGTGTAATATTCCATGTCAAAAAAAATATTCCATGTCAAAAAAAATATACCGTGTCAAAAAAAAAATTCATATAAAAAAAAATATTCCATGTCAAAAAAAAAAAATTCCATGTCAAAAAAAATATTCCATGTGAAAAAAAATATGCCGTGTCAAAAAAAATATTCCATATCAAAAAAAATATACCGTGTCAAAAAAAATATACCATGTCAAAAAAAATATACCGTGTCAAAAAAAATATTCTGTGTCAAAAAAAATATTCCATGTCAAAAAAAATATACCGTGTCAAAAAAAAATATTCCATGTAAAAAAAAATATTCCATGTCAAAAAAAATATTCCATGTAAAAAAAAAAATTCCATGTCAAAAAAAAATTTTTCATGTCAAAAAATATATTCCATGTAAAAAAAAAATTCCATGTCAAAAAAAAAATATTCCATGTAAAAAAAAAAAATTCCATGTCAAAAAAAATATTCCATGTCAAAAAAAAAATATTCCGTGTCCAAAAAAAATATTCCATGTCAAAAAAAATATTCCATGTCAAAAAACCCTCCTGACCTCACTCAGGCAGTGTTTGGAAGGGATAATCTAAAAAAAAAAAAAGGCAAAAAGTCCCCAAATCCTGTGGTTTAGCCAAGTTGGCTGCGTGTCCTGTTTATTGCAGCATCCCAAACACAAGCTGAGGGGAAAAATGTTCGTTTTTTCTTTTCTCTTAATTGATCCTTGTGAAAAAAATCTCCGGGGACACGAGGAGGGGAAGGCGGCAGTGGTTCCACCTCGTGTGAGCTCCGTGCCAAGGCTTTTCCTTCAACAGCTGGAAGTTGGAGCGATTTTCATAAAGATTTGTGGCCAAAGTGCTTCGGCCGAGCCAAAGCAGCTTCCAAACACCTTCCTGCTGCTCTTGTTCATCCTGGAAAAGGCAGCCGTGGGCTTGTGGCCACCGCACGGGGCTGCCAGCAGAGTGGTTGTCACAGGGTCACCTCCTGGCCCTAGGCAGGGCGCCGCATTTCTCTGTCATTCCATTTTCCACCTGGAGAAAAAAAAAAAGGGTTAATAGCAGTGCTGCCTTTCCCAGGGGTCAGCTGAGGATCTTTTCCCTGCTCCAGCAAGGTGTTTAGAGGGGAACTTCAAAGCACAGCTAATAAACACCAAAATACAGGTCGCCCTCACAAAGGGCTGCCTGTGCTTGGAGAGTGGCTTGGGAGAAATATTTACGTTCGTTACGTTCTCCTGACACACTTTGGTGCCAGACAGGTTCTGTGCAGCCAGAGGAGGAGAAATAATGACTAGATTTTCTGGCTGGGGACAGGGAGGGTGAAGAGGCACTTTTGGAGCTGTGTCTTGAGGTGACAATTGCCTGGCCTTGCTTCTGAGTGTTTCCCCACTCAAAAATGAAAATGTAGCCACAAAAGCAGCGGAGTTCTCCTGAGGAAGAACCTGTTGGTGCTGCTCTTTCTCCCTCGCATTGGCACAAATGGAATTTCCCCACATTCAAGGGATGAGGCAGATCTTGGCCGTGCCCCCTGCACTCCTGGGAATCCCAGGCTGTGGAAAAGGCTCCACGCAGGAGGCTGGAACACCCCCAAAATTCAGCTGGATGCTCTGGGGCAGCACGGGAAGGGGTGGGCAGGTCCAAGTTTCGCTCAGCGGATGCAGGGTAGGAAGATATCTTGGAAATCAGGAGGAATTTTGTCCCTGACAGGGTTGCTAAACGTTCAGATGGGCTGCCCAGGGAGGTTTGGAGTGCCCGTGCCTGGAGATGCCTGGCAGAGGTGGCACTCAGTGCTCTGGGCTGGGGACAAGGAGGGCACAGCTGGGCACAGCTGGGATCCTGCATTTCCAGCCTCAGGGATTTTGGGATTCTGTGAAACAGGCAGAGATCCTCCCACCAGCCTGGCACTGCAGGGTCTGGGAGGGGAAGGGGAGGTCACAGGGGGTCAAACCTGGCCTTCCTGCTCTCCTTTAAAAGCTGGAGGTGTCCCAGGAGAATCCGAAATCAGGAATGAACGCCAGCGTGGGGCTGCAGTTGGAAGGATGTGGCTCTTGGCTCTGCCAGCCCTGGGTTGAGCCTGCTGGAGCTTAAAATAATCCCCGTGGATGAGGTATTTTACACATCTTGTGTGACTCCACATGTTGGCGTTCACATCCAGGGTCAGGAGCCCAAGGCTTGAGGAACTTCCAGCTTTTCTCTGCTGACAAATGCAGCATTTGCTCCCGACCAACCAGAACGTCAGATAAAAGTCCTTTTCATCTGTCTCTGCTTCTCCCCTCCTTTTTTATTTCTTTTTTTTTTTTTTTTTAAGCCCTAATGGGTCTCTTTAATGATGAAACCACTGCTATATAATATGTCTTTTTACATTTTAATTCCTCCCCCTCCCCTTGGGATAATTTACAGCACAGTGTGGAATCTGAGACAGTTCAAGCTGTGCCAAAGGGCCTGGCAACGGGAAGAAATGCCGAGCCACTGAGATTTGGAACCATAAGACGAGTTATAAAATTTAATTTTAGAAATGCAGCTACTGGGAACTGCTTTTAAATGCACATTTTCCTTTTAGTGCATAAAATGGGCCTGTGTCTTGATTGAGCTGTCAGGGTGGCTTGAAAGAGTTCTCTGTAGAGGAAGGGGCCTGCAGGGCTCTGCAGAGAACTTTTTGCTGCTTTCTCAGTGATATTCAACATTGAGAGTGGGATTTTTAGGAATGTTTATGGATTAAAGGTTAAGGGGGGAGTGTGGAATAAGGAATAGCGGATAAAAAAATAAAATAATGCCTACTTTTTTTATATAATCACAGAATGGTTTGGGTTGGAAAAGACCTTAAAGAACATCTCATCTCATCCCTGTCATGGCAGGGACACCTCCCACTGTGCCAGGCTGCTCCAGCCCCAGTGTCCAGCCTGGCCTTGGGCACTGCCAGGGATCCAGGGACAGCCCCAGCTGCTCTGGCAATTCCATCCCAGCCCCTGCCCACCCTGCCAGGAAACAATTCCCAATTCCCAATATCTCATCTAACCCTGCCTTCCTTTACCTTAAGGCCATTCCCCCTTTCCTTGTCACAAGTTTCCCTGTTTCTTCAAGGGAACAAGTAGAAAAATGAAGATGTTTGAGATTTGGGCTGCATTCCTGGCAGGACAGCAGTGCCCAATGGAAAGAAGGACACAGGATAAGACACAAAGATCCATGAGGCAGCCGATGTCCTGAGACAAATCCAATGTGCAGAAATCATGGAATTACATAGAATAGAACCATGGAGTGTCCTGAGCCGAAGGGACCCCCAGGGATCCCCCAGTGCCAGCCCTGCCCTGCCCAGACCCCCAACAACCCCAGCCTGGGCATCCCTGGCAGCGCTGTCCAAAGGCTCCTGGAGCTCTGGCAGCCTCGGGGCTGGGACCTTGGAAAAGGCTGGCACAGCTGGCATTGTTCACCTGCACAGGAGAAGCTTTGGGCTGAGCTCAGGGTGGCCTTGCAGGGCCTGGAGGAGCCCCAGGAAAGCTGGAGAGAGACAATTTCCAGGGGATGCAGGGACAGGACACAGGGAATGGCTCCCAGTGCCAGAGGGCAGGGCTGGATGGGAGATTGGGAATTGGGAATTGTTCCCTGGCAGGGTGGGCAGGGGCTGGGATGGAATTGCCAGAACAGCTGGGGCTGCCCCTGGATCCCTGGCAGTGCCCAAGGCCAGGTTGGACACTGGGGCTGGAGCAGCCCGGGGCAGTGGAAAGTAGAAATGTGTCACCTCAGTCCTTCCAGCTGAATCTGGATGTGTCCTGATGCTGTCCTGGCTCTCTGGGACCTTCCCTGTCCCCTCCCAGCCCTAGAGCTTCATGTGGAATGTGCTCCAAGGGTTGCTCTGGGAAGTGCTGGCCCCTGTAATTCCCACGTGGCCGTGCCCAAGTCCCCTGTGCCCTCGAAACTCAGCATTTCCTCTCGTGGAGCTGAGTGTCTGATGGGTTCCTGAAGCTCCCAGTGGCACCAAGAGAAACCTCGTTATCCCAGTTTCAGTTCTGCCGGTGTTTATTTCCCGCCCATAAAGCCATTGCAAAAGAACCCAAAACCAGGATGTGATTTGGTTTGTTATTTTATAGCCCCGTAGCACTTGTCTGCTTGTGGTGCTTGGTGAAATTCTGGGATGGAATTTTTGAGGAGTTATCCCAGTGCAGGTTTAGCACAGGAGCCGTTTCCTCCTTTTAGAAACCACGGGAAGAGTAGAAAAGCCCTGAAATTTTCAGTGGCTCTGGTTCCTCAGCCTAGGGCACATCTCAGGCTGCCCCACGATAAGACTGCAATGCTTTAGAGGTGATTTCAATTTCATTTCAGACAGTCCCACATCAGGACCTTCGCCAGCAGATCAGGGGTTGCAAAAACAAGATTAAAAAAAAAAAATAAAAATAAACCAAAACCAACCGACCTCATGTACCAAGTGAGCTTTTCTGATCTTTTTCCCCCCCCTCCCACACTAGGACATCGGCAGAAAATAGATGAGCAGACAAAGCCCGGCAGCTTGTCCTTTTCTGAGCGCCTGAGCGAGCTGGAGCAGTTGCGTCGCACGGCCATGAGGGTCAGCCCACACCACCCAGCCCCCACACCCAACCCTCGAGCCTCCTTGAACCACAGCACAGCTTTTAACCCTCAGCCTCAGAGTCAGATTCAGGGTAAGTACCCGAAATCCTCCCCCCACTCACCCACCGCCATCCCTGCAGCCTACGGGGGCTCACGGCCCTGCTGGGCTTCCACCTCTTTGGGGATCTTTGACACATGAGAGTCTTTAAGGAGTGAAAAGAGGGCCTTCCCAATGGATGTTTGGATTTTGGGAAGCCTGGATGTTTGAATTTGGGAATTTGGGAATGTTTTAGGAGGTCCATTCTAATCCTCCCTGCGCTCGCCCATCTCCACCCCGCGGCCTACACGGGCTCATGACCCCACTGTGGGGCTCCATGGCCCCATCTTTTAGTGGCTCTTCTTGGAGATCTTTGGATCTTTGACACATGAGAGTCTTTAAGGAGTGAAAAGAGGAGCTTCCCAACAGATGTTTGGATTTTGGGAAGCCTGGCAGGTTTTAAGGAGGCCATTCTAGCCCTCCACCCTGCGGCCTATGGGGAATTGCAGCCCTGCTCTGTTTCCACTCCTTCTCGGCTTTCCTTGGAGATCTTTGACACATGAGAGTCTTTAAGGAGTGAAAAGAGCAGCATCTCAATGGATGTTTGGATTTTCAGAACCCTGGATGTTTGAATTTGGGAATTTGGGAATGTTTTAGGAGGTACATTCTAGTTCTCCCTGTGCTCACCCACCTCTACCCTGTGGCCTACACAGGCTCATGGCCCCACTGTGCTTCCATCTCTTAGCGGATCTCCTTGGAGATCTGTGGATCTTTGACACATGAGAGTCTTTAAGGAGTGAAAAGAGGATGTTCAATGGGATGTTCAAACATCCCAATGGATGTTTGGATTTTCGGAAGCCTGGATGTTTGAATTTGGGAATTTGGGAATGTTTTAAGAGGTCCATTCTAATCCTCCCTGCGCTCACCCACCTCCATCCCTGCAGCCTACGCGGGCTCACGGCCCTGATGGGCTTCCATCTCTTTGGGGCTCTCATTGGAGATCTTTGGATCTTTGACACATGAGAGTTTTTAAGAAGTGAAAAGAGGGCCTTCCCAATGGTTGTTTGGATTTTGGGAAGCCTGGCAAGTTTTAAGGAGTCCATTCTAGTCCTCTACTCCGTGGCCTATGGGGGCTCACAACCCCGCTCTGTTTGTGCTTCTTCTTGGCTCTCCTTGGAGATCTTTGACATGTGAGAGCTTTTAAGGAGTGAAAAGAGGAGCTTCCCAATGGATGTTTGGATTTTGGGAAGCCTGGATGTTTGAATTTGGGAATGTTTTAAGAGGTCCATTCTAATCCTCCCTGCGCTCGCCCATCTCCACCCCGCGGCCTACACGGGCTCATGGCCCCACTGTGCTTCCATCTCTTAGCGGATCTCCTTGGAGGTTTTTGGATCTTTGACATATGAGAGTCTTTAAGGAGTGAAAAGAGGAGCTTCCCAACAGATGTTTGGATTTTGGGAAGCCTGGCAGGTTTTAAGGAGGCCATTCTAGCCCTCCACCCTGCGGCCTATGGGGAAGTGCAGCCCTGCTCTGTTTCCACTTCTTCTCAGCTTTCCTTGGAGATCTTTGACACATGAGAGTCTTTAAGGAGTGAAAAGAGCGGCTTCCCAATGGATGTTTGGATTTTGAGAAGCCTGGATGTTTGAATTTGGGAATTTGGGAATGTTTTAAGAGGTCCATTCTAGTTCTCCCTGTGCTCACCCACCTCTACCCTGCAGCCTACGTGGGCTCATGGCCCCATCTCTTTGGGGCTCTCCTTGGAGATCTCTGACACATGAGAGTCTTTAAGGAGTGAAAAGCGGAGCTTCCCAACAGATGTTTGGATTTTGGGAAGCCTGGCAGGTTTTAAGGGGCCCATCCTGTGTCTTCCCAGCGTCAGCACAGCTCAAGGGTTTTGTTTGCCTCAACCTGCAGAACCATTGTTTGTCTTGCAAAGCCAGGCCTTGTTCCAGGTGTATTTCCCAATGGACATTTGTCCATGAGTGTGCTGGAGAGAGAGGGGAAATGCTGTCAAAACCTTGCTTTGACCTTTCCCAGGAAGGCAGCAGCAAAGAGAGCTCTGCAAAGTGCTTCATTCCCCCAAAATTACCTCTGAGTGCTGAGGCTTTCCTAGCACAGGCTGCTCTGGAGGTGTGTCTGTGGCTGGTGGTTGGAATGAAAACCTGCAAAAGGCTCACTCAGGAGTCTGATTTCCTCCCAGGCTCAGATGAAACGGAGTCATCCAGCTTGGAATTGTATCTGGCATCCCCTGGAGCTGAGTCTGTCCCTGCTAAAATTCCTGCTGAAATTTGGGCAGTGGGTCAGGTCACCGAGCACTAATAAAATGCAGATTCATGGGGAGAGGGACCCAAAAAAAAAAAAGTGGGATAGTGCTGGTTTTAGCAGGTGCTGTTCCTACCAGAGTTTTTCCTCTCTTCTTCCAGCCAGAAGGAAATGGGCTCAGTCAAGGTTCTCTGCTGGGATTTTGGAGAGGAATAGTTACAGGGAATCGGGAGAAGTTCTTGTTTTGGGATTTATTTCTGAGAGCAGGGTGCTCTTTCCTGCAGGCAGGAAAGGTTATCACTCACCTCAGGCAACTCTTGGAACTTTCCTTTATTCCCAGGGTTTGGGAGGTCTGTGGCTTAGTGGAATTATTACAAATCTGCTGGGTTTCGGGTATTTTTGATAACCATAGAATCAGGGAATGGTTGGGGTTGGAAAGGACCTTAAAGATCATTTAGTTCCAACCCAAACCATGGGCAGGGACACCTTCCACTCTCCCAGGTTGCTCCAAGCCCAGTCCAAGCTGGCCTCGGATGCTTCCAGGGATAGGGCAGCCCCAAAATTCTGTGGGCAACCTGTGCCTTCCTCACAGGGAAGATTTTTCTCCCCAAAACCCCAATCTAACCATACTAAACCCTCCTGATTTTACTACTAAAGATCAACAAATGACCATGTGCCCTACAAAGCAAAACTGGAAGCACCGCCCAGCTCCTTTCCCTGGCTGGAGCAATTCCAGGTCAGCTCAGGTGAAGGATCCAACCCCTCACATTCTCCCTCACTTCTCTCCCTGATTTGCAGGGCAAACCACGCTGCCTTTCTCCTGCTCACGGCTCCGTTCCTATTAAAAAAACCCGAATTTTCCTGTGGCTGCTCAGCAGAGCAGGCGTGGGTGGTGGTATCGGTGGCAGCCTCGCGTACTTCAGCTTCTTGGGAACACTTTCTGCCTGGCAGAGTATCGGGTTTGACTCCCAGGATCCCTTTTCCCTGCTTCCCCGTGGAAGTCCCGATGGGTTTTTCACGCAGGGCCTGGATCCAGCTGCTCCCCCTGGGAATAGCTGTAGGAGGTGGCTGGGCTTTGCTGTGTCAGACAGGATTTACTGTGATTCACCTGTGGATGTAGCTCAGCCATGGATGTTTCCTCACGGATATTCTCCTCTTCTCCTGCTTCCACTTTCCCTCCCAAACGGGTGTTATCCATGCAGGATGGAATTGTTGAGGCTTGCAGTGGATATCAGGAAAATAAACCCCAAATTGAAGCCTGTTTACCATCACCTTTTAACGTTCAGGGCTCATCTTTTCAGGGTCATGTTTTCACAGCTGGAAAAAAAGAGATGGGGTGGGAAAAAGCTCCAGGACCATCATTTTTCCCTTGGTGACCAAAGTGTGGTTGGATTAGGGTTTATCTCCTGTGTGAGCTGGGATATTTCATTTCTCTCTATTGTTATTTTTGGTTATTCAGTTTCAGAGCAGAGGCCTCCAAAACAAAGGAGGGGAGAGCTGGGATTGTTCACCTGCACAGGAGAAGCTTTGGGCTGAGCTCAGGGTGGCCTTGCAGGGCCTGGAGGAGCCCCAGGAAAGCTGGAGAGAGACAATTTCCAGGGGATGCAGGGACAGGACCCAGGGAATGGCTCCCAGTGCCAGAGGGCAGGGCTGGATGGGAGATTGGGAATTGGGAATTGTTCCCTGGCAGGGTGGGCAGGGGCTGGGATGGAATTGCCAGAGCAGCTGGGGCTGCCCCTGGATCCCTGGCAGTGCCCAAGGCCAGGTTGGACATTGGGGCTGGAGCAGCCTGGCACAGTGGGAGCTGTCCCTGCCATGGCAGGGGTGGAACAAAATGATCTTTAAGATCCTTTCCAACCCAATCCAGTCTGGGATTCCGTGATTCCATGAAAACCAAACCAATTCTGAACATCCCATTTCACACCTTCCTGCCCTTTTTGCATCCTGGAGCATTTCTGGTGAAACTTTCTCGCCAAAGAGAGCACAAAGTGCTTTTTATAAGACCAAACCTCCATCCATTGCTGAATTCCAAGCAGCATCCCAAAATTTTGCTGTAACTCCCACGAGCAGGAACCAGAAGTTGCTCCTCCACTCATCCAAACCCACTTATCTTAAAAAAAAAAAGAAAAAAAAAACCAAACTAAAATAGGCATCTCAGAGCAGTTCCTGGATTGCAAGGGGCAGGTTGCCATGCCACTAAACCACTGTTTATTTGCTGAGGTTTTCAGCTAGAAAAGGATTGAGGGTAATTTCAACTTCCTATTTTAGCGAGTCTCGAACGGGGGAATGAAACCTTTTGTTCGGATACAAATAAAATAAATAGAAAAAAGAATAATAAAAAGGATCTATCAAGAATAATAAAAAGAATCATATAAAGAATATAAGAAGAAAAAGAATAAAACCTTTCATGTCACGCATACAAATCCACGTTAGGAGTTGAATTCAGAGCCCATAAATTGCTTTAATCGAGTTTTTATGCTTCTTTCATATCACAAGGAGGGAGCCACGTCCACCTGTTCCCTTGGAAGTTTTAACCATGGCCAATTCCCAGACCAAAGGGGAACAGGAGGGGACGAAAAGCTTCCACCACATGGTTTAGGTTGAGAGATTATTTTTGTGCCAGAACCGAGTGTAAAATGTCAAAGAATTTGACCTCCATGCAGAGAAAAAGGAGATCCTGACCTCAACTCACCCCTTCCTTTGTGCAGAGGGGAAAATAAAAAACAGGCAGAGCCATGTGAGCTGTGCTGAGGGGTTTAGAGCCTTGAAAAGCATTTTTATTTTCATTTTTATCTTTATTTTTATCTTTATTTTTATTCTTATTTTTATTCCTATTTTTTTATTTTTAATTTTATTTTTATTTTATTTATATAATTTATATCATACATTACTTGTAGTGCATATATAATATATGTGTTAAGGTTGGGTTTCTCCTAACACCAGCCTGGGCCAGACACTAAATCCATAATTCTTAATTTTACAGTGGTTCAAGTTAACCAGAGTGGGTAATTCCAAAAAAATATGAACATAAGTTTCCTTTACAGCAGATTTTTTTGCAGGGCCAACAGAAATATTTGAAAATTCAGGCCCAGAGGATTCTTGGGGAGGCATCGATGTGAAGTTAATAAATTGCATAAATAAATGGGGTTAGGAATATCATCCAAAAATGTGCAATTAAATAACTTTTTTTTTTTTTTTTAATTAGCTCAAAAAATGTTCACAGAATCATAGAACCAAAAAATGGTTTGGGTTGGGAAAGAACCTTAAAACCAACCAGGGACACCTCCACTGGTTGCTCCAAGCTCCATCCAACCTGGCCTTGAATATTCTCCACTCTTTTCCAACTGTTTGGATGTTTTCACTTGGGGATTTATTAATTATTTATTGAAAAATAAATTAAATCAAGCTGTTTCCTCTAGGGAAAACAAATAATCACTTTAAGCTACACCTCTGGTTCTTTTTTAAGGCTTTGATAACCTTAAAATACCTGAGTTTGCTCTTTTAAAAGCAAATTTTGTAACCTTAGATGTTCAGTTTCCCACTTTTATGACCAAATCTAAAATCCCTGGAAACGAGAGGCTCGAATAAAATTGCTGTGACAGCTCTTGAAGGGAAGAATTAGCCCTGAAAACAAAGCCAGGGAGATCATTTAAAGCTCAGCTCTTTGAATTAACACCAAACACGAGGACTGAGGGATTATTTTGTTCCGAGCCGGGCTTTTGTCTTCCTCCAGGTGCACCACACTTTGTTTAAGAGACGTTTCAAGGTCCTTGCTATCGGGATCTTGGACAAAAAACACAGCCTGGGTTTATCAGGGTTCCCAGGAACCCGTGAAAAGCAGGAGGAGAGTCAAGGGCAGCACTGGAACCAGGGAATTACAACCAGGGAATTACAGGCTCTGTTCCTTCTCTGCCTGGATCAAGCCCCAGTTTTTAATATTTTAGTTTTTAATTTCGCTCCATAAGCTGTGTGTTAATAGAACCTGAGGAATTTGCAGCGTTTCAGGAGGGATTTATGGGGTTGTCACTCTGCCCCCCACATTTTGCTGCTGGAAAATGCAGTTTTCAGGCGGTTTTGGGCATTGGGCTTGGTGTGCTCGCAGCTCCCAAACAGATCCAGAGGCTCCCCAAGGATCAGGGAATTCCCAGCTCTTCCCCTTGTGCCATAGGTTAAAAACTGATTAATCCCATTCCCTTTGGACACTCTGGTGTTTCCCCTCAGCACGTGGTGCTTTCCCAGCAGATCACCCCCTTCCCACTGGATTAAAGTCCTCTCCATCCCAAAAAACAGTCCCTGGAAAGTCCAGCCAGTGCTGCCTGCGCTCGGCACTTCTCCTCCCAGCTCTGCTCCTTGGGGCTGGATCCAGCACTTCTGGATGTTCTCTCCACCCCCAGAAGGTTTCCCCGCCACGATTTGTCCATCCTGACCAGGGAAGATCCCCTTGAATGGATCCCCCTCCATCTCCTGGAGTGGGAATTTCCACCGGGATCCTGCTCTGGGTGAAGAGGAGGAAATTATCTTCCTCCTCCCCATTCCCTTCCGTGCCAGCAGCCACCAAAAACAGAAAAGAAGGAGCTGAAGCCACCCTGTGGTGTGGACCCGGAGCTCCAGTGCCACAGCCACAGGAAAATTGTGGAAGTGGAGATGCTTTCCCAAAATATTTTGCCAACCACATCCATGGAGCTGGCAGGGCTCTAAGTGGCTCCATCAAAAAAAAAGGGAATTTTATAGAGAGAAATATCTTTTTTCCATAAAAGAAATGCCTTTTGTGTGATTTGCAATTATTGCTCGGCAGATAATATCGAAATGGAATTCCATCAGTAACTTCCAGAGTTTTCCTTTTTCAAGGAGCACTTTAGGAGTGCCATCCTGGTGTCCATTTGTGGTGTCACAAACCAGCTTGCATCCAAATTGATGAGCACGCCAGCTGGGTTAGCACACGCAGAACAACTCCTCTGGAATTCTGGCCCGTGGAAATCCACCCTGAGGAAAAATCCCTGCTTTTTCACACCTCCCTACTACAAATATAGATATAAACCTCCTGTTTTATAGAATTATAGAACAATTTGGGTTGGATTGGGAGGGGCTTTAAAGATCCTCTCTGTGGCTGCCCCTGGATCCCTGGAAGTGCCCAAGGCCAGGCTGGGCAGGGCTTGGAGCAGCCTGGGATGGTTGAAGGTGACCCTGCCCTGGATCTGGATGATCTCTAAGGTCCCTTCCAACCCCAACCATTCCATGATCCTCTAAGGTGTGCAAAATAAACTAAATAACTGCAAGTGTTCTAGAATTATTATATATTTTATATTTTTACATGTATTAATATTATATATATATAATAACTATAATATTACAGATTAATATATTGCCCATTTTTTTTTTCTTGGCTTTGCCCCTCCACATAATTCTTTTACTCAATCATTTCATCCCCTGTGGAATGGGGCACCTGACAGCAGGAGCCACGTCTTCCACTGGGTTTGTAAAGTCTGTAATTCCGTTTGGATTTGGGTCAGTAACTCCATTTGGATTTGGGTCTGTAATTCCATTTGGATTTGGGTCTGTAATTCCATTTGGGTTTGGGTCTGTGATTCCATTTGGGTTTGGGTCTGTAACTCCATTTGGATTTGGGTCTGTAACTCCATTTGGATTTGGGTCTGTAACTCCGTTTGGATTTGGGTCTGTGATTCCATTTGGGTTTGGGTCTGTGACTCCATTTGGATTTGGGTCTGTGATTCCATTTGGGTTTGTAAAGTCTGTAATTCTGTTTGGATTTGGGTCTGTGATTCCATTTGGATTTGGGTCTGTAACTCCATTTGGATTTGGGTCTGTAACTCCTTTTGGATTTGGGTCTGTGATTCCATTTGGGTTTGTAAAGTCTGTAATTCAGTTTGGATTTGGGTCTGTGATTCCATTTGGATTTGGGTCTGTGATTCCATTTGGATTTGGGTCTGTGATTCCATTTGGATTTGGGTCTGCAACTCCATTTGGATTTGGGTCTGTAACTCCTTATGGATTAAGGTCTGTAATTCCATTTGGATTTGGGTCTGTGATTCCATTTGGATTTGGGTCTGTAACTCCATTTGGATTTAAGTCTGTAATTCCGTTTGGATTTGGGTCTGTGATTCCATTTGGATTTGGGTCTGTAATTCTGTTTGGATTTGGGTCTGTAACTCCATTTGGATTTGGGTCTGTAATTCCGTTTGGATTTGGGTCTGTGATTCCATTTGGATTTGGGTCTGTGATTCCATTTGGATTTGGGTCTGTAACTCCATTTGGATTTGGGTCTGTGATTCCATTTGGATTTGGGTCTGTAACTCCATTTGGATTTTGGTCTGTAATTCCGTTTGGATTTGGGTCTGTGATTCCATTTGGATTTGGGTCTGAAATTCCATTTGGATTTGGGTCTGTAACTCCATTTGGATTTGGGTCTGTAACTCCATTTGGATTTGGGTCTGTGATTCCATTTGGATTTGGGTCTGTGATTCCATTTGGGTTTGTAAAGTCTGTAATTCTGTTTGGATTTGGGTCTGTGATTCCATTTGGATTTGGGTTGGTAACTCCATTTGGATTTGGGTCTGTGATTCCATTTGTATTTGGGTCTGTAACTCCTTTTGGATTTGGGTCTGTGATTCCATTTGGGTTTGTAAAGTCTGTAATTCTGTTTGGATTTGGGTCTGTGATTCCATTTGGATTTGGGTCTGTGATTCCATTTGGATTTGGGTCTGCAACTCCATTTGGATTTGGGTCTCTAACTCCTTATGGATTAAGGTCTGTAATTCCATTTGGATTTGGGTCTGTAACTCCATTTGGATTTAAGTCTGTAATTCCGTTTGGATTTGGGTCTGTGATTCCATTTGGATTTGGGTCTGTAACTCCATTTGGATTTGGGTCTGTAATTCCGTTTGGATTTGGGTCTGTGATTCCATCTGGATTTGGGTCTGAAATTCCATTTGGATTTGGGTCTGTAACTCCATTTGGATTTGGGTCTGTAACTCCATTTGGATTTGGGTCTGTGATTCCATTTGGATTTGGGTCTGTGATTCCATTTGTATTTGGGTCTGTAACTCCGTTTGGATTTGGGTCTGTGATTCCATTTGGATTTGGGTCTGTGATTCCATTTGTATTTGGGTCTGTAACTCTGTTTGGATTTGGGTCTGTGATTCCATTTGGATTTGGGTCTGTGATTCCGTTTGGATTTGGGTCTGTAACTCTGTTTGGATTTGGGTCTGTGATTCCGTTTGGATTTGTGTCTGTGATTCCATTTGGATTTGGGTCTATGATTCCATTTGAATTTGGGTCTGTGATTCCATTTGGATTTAGGTCTGTAACTCCATTTGGATTTGGGTCTGTGATTCCATTTGGGTTTGGGTCTGTAACTCCATTTGGATTTGGGTCTGTGATTCCATTTGGATTTGGGTCTGTAACTCCGTTTGGATTTGGGTCTGTGATTCCATTTGGATTTGGGTCTGTAATTCCGTTTGGATTTGTGTCTGTGATTCCATTTGTATTTGGGTCTGTAACTCCGTTTGGATTTGGGTCTGTGATTCCATTTGGATTTGGGTCTGTAACTCCGTTTGGATTTGGGTCTGTGATTCCATTTGGATTTGGGTCTGTAACTCCATTTGGATTTGTGTTGTGATGCACTAAAAACTCTACAGATTTGGGTCTGTAATTCCACCTGGATCCTCCCCAAGGGCTGATTTGGACCGGGATAAATTTCAGTGGCTGTCAGAGTTCATCTCTGCCGAGCCTTCCTCAGCTGTGACCCAGCCCAGGGGTGGTGACACCCAGGAATGGGATCAGCCCTAGGAACTGCAGCTGTGGCATTGGGAATCTCCTTTATCCCGGGGAGAATTCCCCGGGAGGAACTTGAGGCAGAACAATTTGAGACAACACAGGTGGGAGACACAGAGGAATCGAGGCCTTGATTTAAAGGAGGGGTTGGCAGAGCCAGATCAATCCAGTTTTCCAGAAGAAAGGAAGGGAGGTGTTGGAGTTTTGGATGCTGAGAATTTGGGACTTTCTGTGCTGCCAGGCCCTGACCCCCAGGAGAACACTGCATTGACCTGAGGCCCTGGAGAAGCTTCCAAAATTCAATAATAAAACTGAGATTATAGGTGTGGAGTTTAATTAGAAGTGTGTAATATCATATGTCATAAAACTTACAGAATTTAAAATTTTAAAATATAGTAATAGATGGAAAACAAAATACAAGTTTTAGAACAAAAACTAGTCCTTCTTTTTCATCAGTTTAAATAGTATTTTATAATTAAACAAAAAATGCACATTATGAAAGACAAATAATTAGTTATTAAGTTAAAAGTAATTTAAGTATCAATTTTTAATTAAACAGTTTTTTTCCTTAAAAAATTTCTAAAAATAGATACAAGGCCATTTTGTTGGTAAAATACTACAAAGCTCACAACTGTAAGACTATAATATAAATTAAAAATAATAAAGATCAGAATCTAAACACAAAATACCATCTGAAACCCTTTCAATCCCAAGCTTAATAAAACAAAAACAAAAAAAAAAAAACAAAAAAAAAAAAAAACCAAAAAAAAAAACAAAAAAAAAAAAACCAAATAAACAAACAAAAAACCCACCAGAAAAAAAAAAAAACCCTCCAAAAAACAGAGAGGAAGGATAATTCTGGTCCTTAACCACGCAGAGAGGTTCTGCAGCAGGGAGGGAGCAGAACCATTTGGTGCTGGCTCCAGAACAAATTGTTCTCCTCTAAACTGTCAATGAATTTAGGCTGGAAATGAGGAGATGGCTCCTAAGGATCAGAGCAGCCCTGGATGCCTTCCAGGGGCTCTCAGGCACACCAAGATGGAATTCAAGGTGGATTTTGCTCCGTAAGTGCAGAGCACGAGGTGTGGCTGGGCTGCAGGGCCCACGAGATGCTCTCCAGGCCCACAATTTGCTTCCACTCTGCACCACTGGCTGATTCCAGGGAGTTTTAATTCTCCAGGACAGGCAGGAGAACGTTTGGGATCTTCTCTCTCTGCTCTGGAGCCAGGCTGGGAGAGCTGGGAATGTCCAGGAGAAGGAAAAGCTCCAGGGAGAGCTGGGAATGTCCAGGAGAAGGAGAAGCTCCAGGGAGAGCTGGGAATGTCCAGGAGAAGGAGAAGCTCCAGGGAGAGCTGGGAATGTCCAGGAGAAGGAAAAGCTCCAGGGAGAGCTGGGAATGTCCAGGAGAAGGAGAAGCTCCAGGGAGAGCTCAGAGCCCCTGGCAGGGCCTGAAGGGGCTCCAGGAGAGCTGCAGAGGGACTGGGGACAAGGCCTGGAGGGACAGGAGCCAGGGAATGGCTCCCAGTGCCAGAGGGCAGGGCTGGATGGGAGATTGGGAATTGGGAATTGTTCCCTGGCAGGGTGGGCAGGGGCTGGGATGGAATTGCCAGAGCAGCTGGGGCTGCCCCTGGATCCCTGGCAGTGCCCAAGGCCAGGTTGGACACTGGGGCTGGAGCAGCCTGGCACAGTGGGAGGTGTCCCTGCCATGGCAGGGCTGGCACTGGGTGGGATTTAAGGTCCTTTCCAATCCAAACCATTCCAGGATTCCTTGACTCCATGATTCCATGAGTCTCAACCCCTTCCCCTCTTGTATCTCAGTCTCCAGATAAAACCCTTCCCTGCAAGCTCCCAGTTCCCACGTGGTCCTCAGCAAATCCCTGGATAAATCCAACCTGTGCTGGAGCCTCCATTGCCTTTCCAGCACTGGGATCTGTCTGGCTCCTCCAGGATCCCTTCCCTTCAGCCACAGATTTGTCCCTCCTTCATTCACAGAATCCCAGAATCACTGGGTTGGAAGAGACCTCCAAGAGCATCGAGTCCAACCCAGCCCCAACAGCTCAGCTCAGCCCTGGCACCCAGTGCCACATCCAGGCTTTGTTAAACACACCCAGGGATGGTGACTGCACCACCTCCCCGGGCAGCCACTCCACAACTTTATCAACCTTTCTGTAAAAAACTTTTTCCTGATATCCAACCTGTATTTCCCTTGGTGCAGCTCCCACACGGGGCAGAGCGAGGTGAGGATCCAATTCCTCAACACCTGCCCGTGTTCCCGGCAGCATTCCCAGCTCCAGGGCCTCAGCCTTGCTCAAGAGCCTCACATCCAGCTTGGAAAATTTAAAAAAAAAAAAAAAAAAAAAAAAAAAAGGCTTGAAATTGTTTGGCTCTTCCATCAACTAATGGAAAGAGTTATGTCATGGTGGTTAACGCGCAAGATTTCCAAGTGTCGATATATTTGAGATACCGATCTTCATATTCCAAATGCTTGGCACTTCCTGGGGTTGAAAAAGCAACAAATATGTTCTCAGTCCCCAAGCAACACCTCCACTTCCACCAATTTTTTCTTCTGCTTTTTTCCCACCACACTGAAGCATCCTCAAGGATAACAAAACAAAGAGCAAATCTTGTGTTTCAAGCAGAGAAGTTGAGAGATCTGTATTTTGTTCTACGTTTTGACACGAATTCCATGATATTTTTAGGCAAATAATTGAGAGGTTGATTTTTTTTACAGAGCATTTAGGAAAACTCAGGAAGCAGCAGGGTGTTTCAGGAGGGTTTTTGACGGTGTCCACCTAAATCATGGAGAAACCAGTCCCAGCTATGGAGCTGCCTTTGGAAAACCCTCTCCCTGAATCTTTAGGCAGCTCGAAAATTGGGCAGCTCATGCCCAGGCACAGTTTTCTTTTCGTTAATCAGTCCATGTCTCTTACCACGGGAGAGCTGATGGATCCTGAGAGCAGAGCTGGCAGGCAGGGACAAGTATTCCCAGTTCAGTTTTGGACTTGCACAGCGATTCCTTCTGGTTTGTTTGGTTTGATCCCCTTCCACTCCCTGAGCCCTTCTCCGTTATGTCCTTGGGAAAGTGGAGCTGGTCTCTGACCCAGGGCAGGAATTTCGTGCCAGGATTCTCCCAGAGAATTTCCTGGGCTCACTCCTGGCTGCTTTATCTCTCTCACCTCTCCAAGGTGGAGCCTCTCCCTGCTCTACTCCTCGTTTTTGGGGCAGCATCTTTCAGCTCTACCTCAGGGGACGTTTCTGTCTCCTGGGGCTCTTCCTTTTCCATGGAAACACCTCAGTCTGCCTCCCTGCTCTTTCCCAGGGCTAATCTCATCTCATCCTGGAGGTGTTTAAAGTAAATATCTCTGCCTGCCCCAAGGGCAGGTTTAAACTGGATATTGGGAAGGAATTGTTCCCCATGAGGGTGGGAAGGCCTGGAATAGAATTCCCAGAGCAGCTGTGGCTGCCCCTGGATCCCTGGAAGTGCCCAAGGCCAGCTTGGAGCAACGTGGGATAATGGAAGGTGTCCCTGCCGATGGCAGGGGTTGGAACAAAATGATCTTTAAGGTCCCTTCCAATCCAAGCCATTCCATGATTCTGAAGTTTGGATGGCAAATGTTCAGCATTTGAGGTTTTCTCGAGTTTGGGGTTATTCCCCACTGGCCCTCAAAGCATTTTCTTGGCCTTTGAATGTCCCAGTCATGAGGAAGATTAAAAGCACTGATTGCAAAACCCCGGTAAATCAAATCTGATTTCTTTACAGACAAACCCAGTTTCTTTCCACAGCATTCTCCTCTTTAATCCCCTCTTGGCAGAACACGCCAAGGTTTGGATAGCAGAGCTCAAATTACCTTCCGTGGTAAATAAAACAACCAAGAAATAAACAAATAAGGGCTCCTTACCCTAAAAACAAACACCCACTGAAAACAGCTTCTCCTTCACCTGGTGCTGCCCAGGTGCCAGAAGATAACACTTGGATTTTGTAATTGAAGGTGTTCTTTGCCCTCCAATTCCGAACTGAACGTCTCCAAACTCTGCTCCCAGGGAACAGGGACAGAGAGGAAACAGCCTCAAGCTGTGCCAGGGGAGGTTCAGTTGGATAATTAGGAAAAATTTCTTCCTGGAAAAGGCGGTCAGGCCTTGGAAGGGGCTGCCCAGGGAGGTTTGGAGGTGTCCAAGGAAGGTCTGGACATGGCACTCAGTGCTTTGGGCTGGGTGGGCATCAGCCACATGACCTTGGAGGTCTTTTCCGACCTTGATTCTGGGATTTATCCACGGCTTGGAGGGGGGGCTCCTTCCAAAGCCTCCTCTGCCAGGCCTTTACCAGGACATGGCATCCAACAGGATCATTCCCTCCTGAGCCCAGGTGGTGCCAGCGCTCACAGGGCTCCTTTTATGTGGCTGAGTACACACAACACCCTTAGCAAACTCGTGGCTGAGCTTTCCCTGTGTATTCAGCCTATTATGACCCCAACAAGCGGGGGATTGTTCACAGGTGAGGAACAATGGGCTGGGATGTGCACATGAGATAATCAAATTGGCTCCATCCCACCATTCCCAGCCTATTTGTACAGCTCTTCTCTTAAAAGCCTGGAAAAACAAAAGGATCTTTAAGAGGGCCATTAAAAATTCGAGGGTTTGCTCTCGGGTTGGGTTTGATTTCCAACAAGAAGTTCCCAGGTTTGTGTCAGAGGTTGCTTTGGTTTCTCTGTGAGGGGCAGAACGCTCAGCTCAGTATCAGGGATTCTGGGAGCTTCCAGGGTTTGGTGCTCAGCTTGAGGAACTTTCAGGGATATTTACCCAGAGAGATGTTTGGAATGTCCTTGGTCAGATGCACAAAAATGGGATGAAGTAGAAATAATTGGAAGCAGGAACAATTGGAGTTGTCATCCTCTCTAGCAGAAATTGCTTGGATGTGGAAGGGACCTTAAAATCATCCAGTGCCACCCCTGCCATGGCAGGGACACCTCCCACTGTGCCAGGCTGCTCCAGCCCCAGTGTCCAACCTGGCCTTGGGCACTGCCAGGGATCCAGGGGCAGCCCCAGCTGCTCTGGCAATTCCATCCCAGCCCCTGCCCACCCTGCCAGGGAACAATTCCCAATTCCCAATCTCCCATCCAGCCCTGCCCTCTGGCACTGGGAGCCATTCCCTGGCTCCTGTCCCTGCATCCCCTGGAAATTGTCTCTCTCCAGCTTTCCTGGGGCTCCTCCAGGCCCTGCAAGGCCACCCTGAGCTCAGCCCAAAGCTTCTCCTCTCCAGGGTGGACAATTCCCCTTCTTCTTGGCCTTTTGCACGTTTAATCACAATTATCAATTATTTAACATATCACTTGGCCAGTTTGGGCTCTCTCAGCTCCTTGCAAATTAAATTCAGGTGATCAACACCAACAAAAACCAACGAAACCAAGATTCCTTTGCATGGAACTAATTCCTGTAAATTGCTGCATCCTCTGGCCCTTAGGAAAGACAACACTGAGTGAAAAGCAGCTCTTGATTTTCGTAGGGTGATGATTTACAGCTGGTTGGGCAAGGGGAGCACTGCTGATGCTTTCAGCTCTCATTGCATAAAGGTGGATTTCATTTGCCAAACCCCACGTCCAAACAATGCCCCTCATCCTGCAACCTGTGAATAACTGCTCCAAAGCACAGTGAAATCCTTTGATATCCTTGAGAGCTACATAAATATGAGCAATTTTCCATGCAAAACCATTGGCAAATCTGACTTCAGGATTAATTAGTTCACGGGGGAGGGAATCCACCAGCAAGCAGGAGCTGCTCTGCCACAGAGCATAAAAGTGAGCACTTGTGTCAACTTCAAAAGGACAAAAGTGGGAAAGTGGGACTGGCAGGAAAGGCCCTGGGGGTGCTGGTGCCAGGGGCTGGACACGAGCCCAGGGGTGCCCAGGGGGGCAAGAGGCCACTGGCAGCAGGGCTGGGTGAGGAATTGTGTGTCCAGCGGGAGCAGGGCAGGGATTGTCCCTCTGGGCTGGCTCTGAGAGGCCCCTCGAGGGCTGTGCCCAGTTCTGGTCCTGCAGGAGAGACCTGGAGGGGCTGGAGCGTGTCCAGGGCAGGGAAGGGAGCTGGGAAGGGGCTGGAGAATTCCTGAGGGAGCTGGGAAGGGGCTGAGCCTGGAGCAAAGGAGGCTCAGGGGGGACCTTGTGGCTCTGCACAGCTCCTGCCAGGAGGGGACAGCCGGGACAGGGCTCAGAAAAAGGGACAGGAGGAGAGGGAACGGCCTCAGGCTGGGCCAGGGCAGGCTCAGCTTGGCCAGCAGCAGGAATTTCCCCATGGAAAGGCTGCTCAGGCCTTGGCAGGGGCTGCCCAGGGAGCTTTGCAGTGCCCATCCCTGCAGGTGTCCCCTGGAGGTGGCACTCAGAGCTCTGGGCTGGGGACAAGGTGGGCACGGGGCACAGCTGGCACTGCCTGGGCTGGGAGGGCTTTTCCAGCCTCAGGGATTCCATGAAAAGGGAAGGAGACATCTCCAATGAGGGAAACCCATCCCTGGGTGTTTGTGCCAGGCTCTTGTGCCAAGCGTGGTCTCCAGCATCCACCTGGCACCTGTGGGAAGGGAAGGGAAGGGAAGGGAAGGGAAGGGAAGGGAAGGGAAGGGAAGGGAAGGGAAGGGAAGGGAAGGGAAGGGAAGGGAAGGGAAGGGAAGGGAAGGGAAGGGAAGGGAAGGGAAGGGAAGGGAAGGGAAGGGAAGGGAAGGGAGAGAAAGAGGGAGAGAAAGAGAGAAAGAGAGAAAGAGAGAAGAAAGAAAGCAAGAAAGAAAGCAAGAAAGAAAGAAAGAAAGAAAGAAAGAAAGAAAGAAAGAAAGAAAGAAAGAAAGAAAGAAAGAAAAGAAAGAAAGAAAAAGACAAACAGCTGTGCTAATCCCTGTGCTTGTTTGATCATGTTCAGAGGCTCCCACACTCCCATGGCAGGGCACAGTTTTGTTTCAGGAGGGTGGTGCCTACCGAGGGCACGTCCATGTGATTTTTGTATTTGTACATTAAACATTTCCCCAAGATGTAATTCCTTCCCTCCTGCACTCAGAATAAAGAGACTTTACGAGCCGAGCTGCCTCCAGAAAGCAAGCAGAGGAGGGCTGTTGGGGCAAGATAGGGCACATGGAAATGTGTCTGAGCTGGCTGCTCCACCCAGCCTCTCATCTTGAGAGAAAAAAAAAAAACCCGAAATGTTTCCAAGCAGCCAGCGAGGCCAGGTCTGATGAGCACAGACGGTCTGCAGGCATCTGCCCAAGGAGCTGACGCTTGGCTGGTACATCCTCCTCTGATTTATGGTGTGTGTGTGTGTGTGTGTCTTAAGCCTTAAACTGTTGAGTCTCTGGCTGGCTGCAGTGGGATTACAGGAGGGCTGGAGTGTTTGCAGCTCGCAGAGCTGGCGCTGATACCGGGGCTCTTGGCACCCACTCAATCCCAATCTCACACCTGTCTGAGACAATGAGGGCCTTGTTGCACACATCTCCACCAAAGGCTGTCATCCCACTTATTTTTCATGTTGGAAGGAGGAAAAAAAAAATGAAGGGAGGACTGAGGGAGTGCTGTCTCCTCACAAGGCAGGCTGGGATGGAGCATGTCCCTCTTTTCTGTGTGGGAAAATATATCTGAGTTTCTAAAAACTTTCTGATGTTCCAGAGGTTCAGAATTGCTAAGGGAGAATAAGAATTTTAGAGGATATTCAGGGGAAGACACCTGAGGGAGAGATGGAGAGAGATTATTTATAAGGGATGGAGCAACAGGACAAAGGGGAACGACTTCAGGCTGAGAGTAGGTTTGGGTTAAATACCAGATATTTGCTTTGGTTGTTCATCCCTGCCCTCGTGCTCTCCCTTCAGCCACTCTTTGTCCCCCAGCTGTGCAGCACAGATGTCTTAGAGGCGCCTCCTGTGGAAGCTGGAATGGTTAAGAACTTTTTCCTGCCCTTCCTGGTTTGTCACTCCTGGTGCTGAGCTGGTGGCAGAGGGGGGAAGGTTCTGGGCGAGTTTTTCCATTTAACCTGTTCATGTGGGGAAGCTGGGAAGGGGCTGGAGAATTCCTGAGGGAGCTGGGAAGGGGCTGAGCCTGGAGCAAAGGAGGCTCAGGGGGGACCTTGTGGCTCTGCACAGCTCCTGCCAGGAGGGGACAGCCGGGACAGGGCTCAGAAAAAGGGACAGGAGGAGAGGGAACGGCCTGAGGCTGGGCCAGGGCAGGCTCAGCTTGGCCAGCAGCAGGAATTTCCCCATGGAAAGGCTGCTCAGGCCTTGGCAGGGGCTGCCCAGGGAGCTTTGCAGTGCCCATCCCTGCAGGTGTCCCCTGGAGGTGGCACTCAGAGCTCTGGGCTGGGGACAAGGTGGGCACGGGGCACAGCTGGCACTGGATGATTTTGGAGATCTTTCCCAACCTCGATGATCCTGGGATTCTCTGACTGTGTCATTCTTGCTGCAGCCTGCCATTCTTTGCCCCAAAACTCCTTCTTGAGCAGAAAAGCAGGGAGGCAAAAAGGAGAGTGAGGCGCCTCCACCCCGCTCGTACCCAGCGAGATGGAAAAGCTCCAAATCCCACCAAAACACAACTTTTTGCTCTCCAGCTGAGGCTCTGCCCTTGCTGGGGTGGCCTCCAGCAGGAAAATGAGGGCTGAACTGTGTGAGGAGTGAGCACAGAGGCACATGGCAGAGCTCCTGCTGCCCGTGCCTGCACGCCCTTGTTGGAGCAGCCAGGAAAAGGCCCCGAGGTGAGAAAGGCAGACAGGAGCTCGATGTTATCTCCTCCAAACCTCTCCCAGGCCACTGGTGGCCACTCTCCAGCTCTGCTGGGCTCGTGGGGAGCAGGAATGGCTCCTCCAGCCTCCACAAACAGCATTTCTGCCTCGGGGCCCAAATCCTTCCAACATTTGCCTGCGTGTTTGTCTGGCTTTGCCTCCTCGTGTCTCATGCTGGGCTTATCTGGAAGTTCAGGCTGGCTCAGAGAGAGGGTGAGGATGGGAAGAGCTGCTGGAATTTGAAATGTCAAGAAATCTCAGGGCTTGTAAGCTAAAGCTTAGAATTAAACACAAGATTTGATCTGGCTTTAGAAAAGGCTTCCAAACGTAGGTGCTGGAAGCCAGAATGTGGATTTATAGTTTGAAGCAGAGACACGTTAAGTAGAAGAAAGGTTAGAGTTTTAGAGTGTAAGGTATAGAAAACATAAAGATAGTTACAAAAGTAAACAAAAAAATGGAAAGGAAAGGAAAGGAAAGGAAAGGAAAGGAAAGGAAAGGAAAGGAAAGGAAAGGAAAGGAAAGGAAAGGAAAGGAAAGGAAAGGAAGGAAAGGAAAGGAAAGAAAGGAAAGGAAAGGAAAGGAAAGGAAAGGAAAGGAAAGGAAAGGAAAGGAAAGGAAAGGAAAGGAAAGGAAAGGAAAGGAAAGGAAAGGAAGGAAAGGAAAGGAAAGGAAAGGAAAGGAAAGGAAAGGAAAGGAAAGGAAAGGAAAGGAAAGGAAAGGAAAGGAAAGGAAAGGAAAGGAAAGGAAAGGAAAGGAAAGGAAAGGAAAGGAAAGGAAAGGAAAGGAAAGGAAAGGAAAGGAAAGGAAAGGAAAGGAAAGGAAAGGAAAGGAAAGGAAAGGAAAGGAAAGGAAAGGAAAGGAAAGGAAAGGAAAGGAAAGGAAAGGAAAGGAAAGGAAGGAAAGGAAAGGAAAGGAAAGGAAAGGAAAGGAAAGGAAAGGAAAGGAAAGGAAAGGAAAGGAAAGGAAAGGAAAGGAAAGGAAAGGAAAGGAAAGGAAAGGAAAGGAAAGGAAAGGAAAGGAAAGGAAAGGAAAGGAAAGGAAAAAGAAAGAGAAAGAACTGGAAGTTTGTGTGTTATAACATGATTAGCTAAGAAAGCTCACACTGTGAATCCATAAGATGAAATACTTAAAGATTAAGTCAAAACCAAAAATATCCTTGCTAGCAGTGTTTTATTAGTCAAGAAATCTTTAAAGTCTTGTAACTAGAAGACTTACGACCCTCTAAGCAATGCAGTAAAGTTGTGAGCCAAACTCACCCTTCCTATCTATATAGAAGATAAAAAAAAAAATCATATAATTAAAACAACTCCAAAGTCCCATCTCAAATTCCTTCAAAAATCCCCATACTGGAGGATGGGGGGATGAACCCTTTCCTGCTTAATTCCTTGGCAGGAGGTGCCAATGCAGCTCCAAAATAATTTTGGGATCATGGAGGGGAAAAAATGAGTAATGCAGCATCTTAATTGAACCAGATGAAAGAGCTGCACAAATAAACAAAGGGGTTTTTTTGGTTTTTTTTTTTTTTTTTTTTTTTTTTTTGTTGTTGTTGTTGTTGTTTTGTTTCTCTGGCGGCCTCAAAATATCAACAACTGCAAAACAACACCAGCAAATGTATAATTGTGGATGAATTCAAACTAATTGTTTCCAAATGCTGCTGTTTTTTTTTTTTTTTTTAATTGTGGAAACGCAGATGTAAAAAAAATATTTAAATTCAATACTAATAATTCCGTTTTTGAAGTTTTTCCATCCTGACCAAATCACCAATATAATCAACAGGAACCTTGGTTTTTTGCCATTCCGTTGGGTTTTTACGGTAAATATAAAAAAAAATATTTGCTCTTAGCCCTATTTAAATAATATTTGCTTACATATCAAGATTATGTTTAGCTTTGAGATCGTTTCTGAAATGGGAAAAGTTGCTTTTACTCAGAGCCGTGACTCTCCTTGCCACAGCTGCCCAAAACTGCTCTGCTCAGCAGATTTGGGGCAGTTCAGATGCGTTCAGCCGAGTTTCTAAAAACTTCTTGATGTTTCAGAGGTTCACAATTGCTAAGGGAGAAGAAGAATTTTGCAGGATATTTCGGGGCAGACAGGCTGGTCATGGGGTTGTGTTAAAAAAAGAGATTTTAGCAAGCTGGACTTTTCAAATCCAGCAGTTTTTGGTAGCTAAAGGTCAGGCTTTGGTATCTAAAGGTCAATTCTGAAGTTGTTTAATACAGAAAGTGAAACTCCTATTTGTATAAAACATCCAGCATTTCCTGTTCCAGAAAAGAAATCTTCCTGAGCCTGGCAAAACAACAGCACTTTGTTGGTTCACACTGGGAATTACTGAATTTCTTCCACGCCGGGACATTTTGCAACATTTGACATGTGTTGACACTTCTTTTCACTACAGGATTACAACTTTCCTTCCACGCTGTTATTCCTCACCCCACCCTTGCTGCTCACACCTCCCTGCACACAAACCTGGCTCGGGAGAGGGATGCAAGGACACAAAATTCAGGGAAGCAGGGCAGGGATTGTCCCTGTGTGATGAGGTCCCTCGAGGGCTGTGTCCAGTTCTGGTCCTGCAGGAGAGACCTGGAGGGGCTGGAGCGTGTCCAGGGCAGGGAAGGGAGCTGGGAAGGGGCTGGAGAATTCCTGAGGGAGCTGGGAAGGGGCTGGAGAATTCCTGAGGGAGCTGGGAAGGGGCTGAGCCTGGAGCAAAGGAGGCTCAGGGGGGACCTTGTGGCTCTGCACAGCTCCTGCCAGGAGGGGACAGCCGGGACAGGGCTCAGAAAAAGGGACAGGAGGAGAGGGAACGGCCTCAGGCTGGGCCAGGGCAGGCTCAGCTTGGCCAGCAGCAGGAATTTCCCCATGGAAAGGCTGCTCAGGCCTTGGCAGGGGCTGCCCAGGGAGCTTTGCAGTGCCCATCCCTGCAGGTGTCCCCTGGAGGTGGCACTCAGAGCTCTGGGCTGGGGACAAGGTGGGCACAGGGCACAGCTGGCACTGCCTGGGCTGGGAGGGCTTTTCCAGCCCCGGGGATTTGGGATTCTGTCTGATTGTCCCAGGTTCCCCACAGGAAAAGCCCCAGGAGAAGGGCCAGGGATGTGTCCAGGACTTGGGACCTCAGCAGCTGCCCCCAGGTCTCCTCCCAGCATCACTGCCAGGTGAATCCCCTTTTTGGGGCAGCCTGAGGCAGAGTCTGTGTCCAGAGCATTTCTGGCTGATCCCTGAGCATTCCCAGCCCTCTGCCTGCTTCTTCAGGGCTGTCACTTTTGGCACCTTGCTTTGGAAGGACACTGAAGGGACGCTGTGTGCGTTGATTTGATTTTTGTCCTTGTCACCTTCAGAAACACCTGAGAGAAGCACTTGGACCCTCAAAGCTCCTGCTCCCTTCCCCTTCAGCTTTAGAAGCAGCTTGTTCTGAGCTGGGACAGCACCCAGGGAGCAGCTGGAGGGATTTAGGTCGGATTTTAGGGAAAGGCTCTCCCCCAGAGGGTGCTGGCACTGCCCAGGCTCCCCAGGGAATGGGCACGGCCCCGAGGCTGCCAGAGCTCCAGGAGCCTTTGGACACTGCCAGGGATGCCAGGGTGGGGTTGTGGGGGGTCTGGGCTGGGATTGTTGATCCTGGTGGGTTTATTCCCCCTCAGGATTTTCCATCAGCCCATGAAATGCAGAAGGACATTTCCAGGTGTCCAGCAGAGCAGATGTTCCAGCTGAGCTGGAATGTCTTGTACCCTCATCCCCCAGCTGTGAGAGGGAGATGAGTCCTTGCCTTCCTCCCCTCCTTCTCCTCCAAGCTGGGCCCCTCCAGCCTCTCTGCTCCAGGGTGGCTCAGGGACAGGTCCTGCTGCCACCTCCCGTGGCCGGGTCGGGTGGAAGGGGCTGCTGCATTCCTCAGCTGAGGGATTTCGGAGAGGAAGCAAAGCATTTCCTTGGGATTTTAAATGGATTTCTGGCCTGAGTGCCCCTGACAAGGCACTGGGCTGGGGCTTTCAGCACGTACTTCTGGCCTTGACTCATTTTCCATCTGGGTTCTGCAGATCTCCTGAGAGTTTTGGGGAGCAGATCCCTCAGGAGAGCTTTCAACAAGTCTGGTTCCGTTTAGGACCACAATTCCTCAGTTTCCTTTGCAAACACAATCTGTGCGTGGTTCTAAGGCAGACTGTCTGTACAGAGAGATGCTCACGTGGAGAAGACCTCGCCTCCCCGTGGAAATCAAAGCTGCACTCTGGAGAGAGGCTCCATTCAGGAGCATTTCTCTCAAGGTGACCTCAGCTGTTCCAGTGTGAAGGTTGCATTTGATATGTCACTTCCTTCCCCAGTCAATGAGCCAGGGTGTCTTTAGATCATCAGAGATCTGCTCATTACCAAAAGTTGTTTTTAATCCTGATCTGTGAGGGGATTTAAAAGAATCCAAGCAGATTTTCGTTTGCCATCCTCAACAAGGGTTTGGGGGGTGACTCGGTGCCCCTGGATGAATTCTCCTTTATTAGTTTCCAGGCTTTCTTCTGAGCACTTGGGATGGCATCATGAAAGTGGAAATGGCTGTTATCTTCAAAGGCCTCTTTTATACTGACAAAACTTCACCTTGCCCACTCGTATTAATAATCTATTGCCATCCTAATTAGTTCACATCAAGGTCAGTGTTTGGTGGGGGATAAAATGACTGTAAGCTCCAGAGAGCAACTTTTTCTTCCACTGCTTTCATGCTGGAAAAGAGGAGGGAGCAGTGAAAGTGGAAAGGAAGAGATTGATGAGGACTTTTTGTTTATCTTCAGGCTAAAGGACTTGGATATGGAGTAATTAGCTCACAGCATGGGGAGACACCTGAGGCCACGTTGTGCTCACCCATTTATCCCCCAGTGAACTGCAGAAGCTCCTTCATTCCATTCTCCTTTTCTTTAAGGCATTGATTTTGCAGCGGGGACAACACATCCGAGGGGCTTCCAGCCTCGGATTCGTTTGAAATGCAGACACAGAGCTGGGAATGTTTTACTGTGACAGGAACTTGTGACTGCCCAGAGCAGCTGGGGCTGCCCCTGGATCCCTGGCAGTGCCCAAGGCCAGGCTGGACACGGGCCTGGAGCAGCCTGGCACAGTGGGAGGTGTCCCTGCCATGGCAGGGGTGGGATGAGGTGAATTTTAAGGTCTGGGGCTGGGCTCCAGGGGATCAGGACACCCTCACAGGAGCAGCAGGTCCAGCCCATGGCTGTGGAAGCTTTGCCCAGGAGAGGAAGGATTAATATAAGAAGGATTTAAAGCTCTCAGAGTGTCCAAACGAGGGACATGAGGATGGTGAAGGGTCTGGAGGGGCCACATGAGGAGAGGTTGAGGCAATTTGGATTGCCCAGCTGGAGCAGAGGGGGCTGAGGTCACACTTCACTGGCATTGCAGCTCGTCCCAAGGGACAGCTCTGATCTCTGCTCCTGGCACAGGGACAGCACCCAGGGGGCATCTGGGGCTGGGCCAGGAGGGATTAAGTTTGGATTTTAGGGAAAGGCTCTTCCCCAGAGGGTGCTGGCACTGCCCAGGCTCCCCAGGGAATGGGCACGGCCCCGAGGCTGCCAGAGCTCCAGGAGCCTTTGGACAGCGCTGCCAGGGGTGCCCAGGCTGGGTTTGGTGGGGCTCTGGCACTGGGGGGTCCCTGTGGGTTTATTCCCACTCAGGATATTCCATAATTCCATGATTTGACCACATGTCTGCAAGCAGTGACTCAGTGGGACTTCCAGGTGCTGGCTCAGGGAACATCTCTCCATTTCCTTCAGTCCTGCTTCACCCCATGAAAGAGAAACTTCTGAGGTCTGTCCAGGCTGGGATTTCACTTCGCTGAGCTCCAGCCATCTGTGCACGGTGTGTCTGTGTCTGACACAGTCATCGGGTATCTCTGCCATCGAGGAGAAAACCAGCTGTTCCTGGGCTGTGATTCACCCTCCTGGCTCGGCTGGGATGTCTCCCTTAGGGTGAAACAACTTGAACCCCACAAGTGTCTGCTCTGCCCCGCTGGCAGCGAAGTCTGCAGTCTAGACAGGTTAGCTGCGAGGTCGACACCTCCGGAGTGGAGCTCTCAGGTGGGCTGGGTGCTGTGCCGGCAGCTGGGGCAGCAGAGACGGCGTTGTTTGCCTTTGTTCCCCATGTGCAGGCGCCGTGTCTGTGCTCCCGGGGCACGATTTCCCTGCCCGGGCTCATTTAGCCGAGCGCTGCCCCCGCCTGAGCCCGGCACGACACCGAAGCAGCACAAAGCAGATAAATCTCCCCAAGCTGTGTGGCTGCGGGTGAACTTTCCTTGCCGGGGTGACACCAGGTAATTCCCACGTGCTGTGACTCAGCTGAAGGCGAGCCTTGCCCTCGCCGTGCTCCAGCTAAAAGCAGGATTGCGGGAATTCCTCGGGGGGCAGCGTGGGGATCAAGGAACTCGTCAGCTGCGAGCGGCTCGGGGGGAGCAGCGTGTGGCACCTGGAGCACCTGGAGGCTGCGCAGGGCACGGGTGGCACAGGAGGTGGCACCTGGCAGGGTTTGGCTCCCGCGGGGGATCCCCCCTGCAGATCGGAGAGGTTGGATTTCTCCCCGCGGATTTACGGCGACGACAAGGGAGCGGTGACAGCTCCAGGAGGTGCCACCCCCCTTGTCCCCGTGCAGGTCACCAAGGACCCCGTGCCCCGGGCAGCGGCACGGGGGGCGCGGGTGTCACCTGCCAGGAGGGCACAGCGGGGCCAGGGGTGGCATCAGCCGCCCCCGCCATCCCCGTGCCGCGTCCCTGAGTTGCCGCTGTCCGTCTGGGCTTCGGGACAAACTCAGATAGGGCAGGGCACGGCAGCGACACCGAGTCTGGCGGCTCCTCCCGGGCAGCCGCAGCAGGGGAAGGTCAAGGCTGAATTCCTTTTTTTCATTCCTCGCCGGAGCGGGGAGGGGGGGAGGAGGGAAGAGGAGGATGGGGGTGGGACGGAGTCTCCCTCTTGAACAAATACCTGCAGCTCTCCGGGCTGACTCACACCTGCGAGACAAAGAACAATGCATCCTTAATTCGCAAAACTCAGCTTCCCGAGGCGGGCTGTCAGCGGCACCTCTGCGATGTGCCCACAAAGGCCCATCCCGCTCTCCCCGCAGCGGTGACGCCGGCCCGGGAGGAGGAGAGAGATGGTTTATGTTTCACTGAGCAGTTTATGTACCGACCTGCTAGGGCAGCACCCGCGCTGCGATTGTGAAATCCCGCTTTTCACAGCTCGCGGCCGGCTGCGCTTCCTGCTTCTGGCGCTCACAGGGGGTTTTAGGGGACCCCACAGGTTTCTTTGGGGTGCACGGTGCGTGTAAAGCTCTAAGCAGCTCCTTCAGGCAGCATTAAACTTGAGGGATGAACATTATCTATAAACTTGAGGGATGAACATTATCTATAAACTTGAGGGATGAACATTATCTATAAATTTGAGGGATGAACATTATCTATATAAACATACCCTCCCTTATCCCCAAAATATCCACAGTTGCTTTCTCCCGCTGCCTTCCAGATCATCTCCAAATATCTTGCTATCACTGCAGCACCAACTTTATTGGCACGGATGTGAGGAGACTGAAGGATTTTTTTAAAGAAAACACCCTTTGGTTTTCCTCTTTCCCTGGCAGCTCTTTCTAAAGAAAAGCTGGCGAAAAAAAATCTTCACCAGCACAGCTAGAAGAGGCTGAGCCTCCTCGTTTGAAAGGTTTCTGCTTGAGGCTGATGTTTGTCTGCTTAATCTCAGGAGGTGATGCCTCAGCGCGGAGAAACTCCCTCACTCCCTCACCCCAAAGGTTTTTTAGCGGCTCCAAAACCCCTCCAGCCTTTTCAAAACTGCAGGAACTGCGAAATGAAGCGAAAGCAAACACTGAGGCGGGAGGTCCCTGCCAAAGATCCCTGTCCCAGGACATAGCCGGGGATTTGGGAGCCTCTCCCGCCCCAACCCCTCCAGCCACGCGTCTGTCACCGTCACTCTCAGCCACAACGGCTCCTGTCGCCTGTCCGCAGCCTCCAAGGGGCTTCGGAGAGCGCAGGGCAAGCTCCTCTCCTGTAAATTCCCACGGAAAGGAGAAACCCTTGGAAAACTTTCCCCGCGGGGGGCAAAGCGGAGCCCGCAGCGCCCCGGGGGTGGCTCCGTGCTGTGCCCCCGGTGCCACAGGCTGGCACCGGGTGAGGAACCACCCCGCAGGGGCAAAAAAGGAGCCGCTGGTGGAATTTTACAGTCCGCCCGGTAATTTTCCAGCTCCGAGAATGCCAGCCTTGTGCGGCCGCTGCCCTGCCCGGGATGGACTCGGCTTTTGGAAAGTCCCCCTTATTTATGCTAATGACTAATTGCTTCAGCTGCCGGCACTGCCGCACCTTTCTCGCTGTGCTGGGGATTTGCTGCGTCCCGAGGGAGGGAGGGAGAGGGCGACTGAGTCATTTTGGATGCCTGGCTTCTGAGGGAGAGGAGGTCGGAGTCATTCCACATCATTTCCCGATCTTTTGTGCCTCCCGCTGCTCCACCTGGAGCTGCTGGGGCAGGAAAAGGAGCGGGGAGAGAGGCAGAGACAGGAGCGAGGTGATGGCAAACGCGGGGAAGGAGGAAAGGCCGAACTGGAATTTTTTTTATTTTTTTTTTAGGGCAGCTTTTGGCATCTTTCTGCCGAGCTCAAAAGTACACGGAGTATTTCTGTGCTCACAGGTCATTTCCTCGATTGGGCAAGACACCTCTGTGAATGAACAAGCCCAGTCAAGAGCGTTCCTTGCCTCACACTCCGAGGGAAGTGACACCAGAAAAAAGTTTCCCTTTGGAAAGATTAGCAAATCACACCAGGCAAAGGGGGAGGGGGACAAATCCCGGCCTCAGAAAAGCCTTCAGGGCAATTCAGGAGCCGGCTCTCCTCGGCTCTGCCTCCACTTTGACAGCACCGAGCTGCTCGCAGCCCGTGCCCGCTGTCAGCTGCTGTTTCGGGCCGGAATTGCGGAGCCACTTTCGGCCTCTGTTGCGTGTGAGTGACAGAAATTTGTGCAACTCGCGAGAGAAAAGCCTGGCAGCGGCGGCGGCAGCGATTTCGCAACTCCCGTGGCCGCGGCGGGGATGGAGGGGCGGGATTTGCGCGGACAGAAATAGTGGATAATTCAGTGCTCAGCACTCCGGGCTGCCCGCGCCGCCTCTCCCCGTCCTGGCTGGGCAAAAATCGCCTGGAGGAGGTGTTTGGGGCAGGGAATGGTCCTTGGGAGCGGGCAGGGGTGATCCGGGAGGCAGGAAGGGAGCTGGGAATGAGAGGGGGATGAGGGAATGAAAGGGGGATGAAGGTGGGAATAAAATGGGGATGAAGGTGGGAATGAAATGGGGATGAAGGTGGGAATGAGAGGGGGATGAGGGAATGAAAGGGGGATGAAGGTGGGAATGAAATGGGGATGAAGGTGGGAATGAAATGGGGATGAAGGTGGGAATGAAATGGGGATGAAGATGGGAATGAAATGGGGATGAAGGTGGGAATGAGAGGGGGATAAAGGTGGGAATGAGAGGAGGAAGAAGGGAATGAGAGGAGGATGAAGGGAATGAGATGAGGATGAAGGTGGGAATGAGAGGGGGATGAAGGCAGCAGTGAGAGGAGGATGAAGGTGGGAATGAGAGGAGGATGAAGGCAGCAGTGAGAGGGAGCTGAAGGGAATGAGAGGAGGATGAAAGTGGGAATCAGAGAAGGATGAAGGGAATGAGAGGGGGATATAAGTGGGAATGAGAGGGGGATGAAGGTGGGAATGAAAGGGGGATGAAGGCAGCAGTGAGAAGAAGATGGAGGTGGGAATGAGAAGAAGATGAAGGCGGCAGTGAGAGGGAGATGAAGGGAATGAGAGGAGGATGAAGGTGGGAATCAGAGAAGGATGAAGGGAATGAGAGGGGGATGACGGCAGCCGTGAGAAGAAGATGGAGGTGGGAATGAGAAGAAGATGAAGGCAGCAGTGAGAGGGGGATGAAGGTGGGAATGAGAAGAGGATGAAGGTGGGAATGAGAGGAGGATGAAGGCGGCAGTGAGAGGGAGATGAAGGGAATGAGAGGAGGATGAAGGCGGCAGTGAGAGGGGGCTGCAGGGAATGAGAGGAGGATGAAGGTGGCAGTGAGAGGGAGATGAAGGGAATGAGAGGAGGATGAAGGCGGCAGTCTGGCCCGCTCCGAGGTGTACCTGCTCCCCACCAGCCCACCCTGCTCCACGGCCTGACTGCCCCCCTGCTGCTGCTTCCCGCAGCTCCTGGGATTGCGGGGTCAGGCCGGGATCCGGGCTGGGAGCTGCAGCAGCAGCAGCAGCAGCAGCAGCGTGGGACCGGCGGGGCACACGGAGCTCTCCCCACGCTCCCGGGCCCCCGGCTGCTCCGGGATCTGTTACCTGCTTTGGGTTTGGAGCTTTTAAGGCTGCATTTTCTGGTCAGGATATAAAAATCTTGTGGGGTTGTCCTGTTAGCCGGCGTGGTGTGGTTGGTTTGTTATATTGAAATAGGGAGGGGGTTTTTGCTGCGGCCTCAAGGAAAAATCTGACCCGGGGTTTATGAATCACCCACTGAAATTTGCTGGTTTATGGCTTCCTAGGGCTGGCAGGATGACACTGTTTTTGTAGGGATCCTTTCATTTTTCCAAGTTGTGGATTCCCCTGGATCCCTGGCAGTGCCCAAGGCCAGGTTGGACCCTGGGGCTGGAGCAGCCTGGGGCAGTGGGAGGTGTCCCTGCCGTGGCAGGGGTGGCACTGGGTGGGCTTTAGGGTCGTTCCAACCCAAACCAGTCTGGGATTTAGTGATCCCATGAGGCGTGCCTTACATTGTACCCCCTGCAAAACAGAATCACATGGAATTACCATCCCAGGACTTTCTATGTCCCAGAGATTTCTACATCCTCGGTGCTTTGGGGCAGTTTTCCAGTGTCCTGTGAGAGCTCAGGAGCTGTGCTGTGCTTTTGGCAGGGGCCTTGACCCTTCATCCTGTGAGGTGTGAAGGAAGTTCTTAAAATCACAGAATGGTTTGGCTTGGAAGGGACCTTAAATCTCCTCTTTCCATCCCCCTGCCCTGAGCACCGACACCGTTCAGGGGATCGGGTTACTCTGCATTTTGTCCTGGGCTATCAATAACAGCTTTGGAGCCAAAATCTGCTCTGTGTCACACCGAGGAAAGGAAAGGCTCCTGTGGCTGGCAGGTGTTTGTTTGTCCCCCTTCCCCGGGCAGGTCCTGCTGGGCAGGGATGGCTCCGGCTCTGGGCGGATCCACCTGGGCGTGGGGCTGCGAGGATGGGGAGGGGCCTGCAGGGGCCATCCAAGGAGAGGCTGAGGGGATTTGGATTGTTCAAAATCCAGAGATTTTCAGCTGGAGAAAAGGAGACTGAGGGGAGACTCACTGGCATTGCAGTTCATCCCAAGGGACAGCTCTGATCTCTGCTCCTGGCACAGGGACAGCACCCAGGGAGCAGCTGGAGCTGGCCCAGGAGGGATTTAGGGTGGATTTTAGGGAAAGGCTCTCCCCCAGAGGGTGCTGGCACTGCCCAGGCTCCCCAGGGAATGGGCACGGCCCCGAGGCTGCCAGAGCTCCAGGAGCCTTTGGACAGCGCTGCCAGGGGTGCCCAGGGTGGGCTTGGTGGGGGTCTGGCACTGGGGGATCCCTGTGGGTTTATTCCCACTCAGGATATTCCCTGATATTCCATTCCATGCCCCTTCCTGCGCATCCCTCTCTCGGACACCCACAGTGCCCTGAGCCACAGGGATGCATTTTTAGGCAATTCCCGGTTGGGAACAAGCAGGAGCCGTTCCCAGAGCGCGGTGAGGGCTCGGGGAAGCCGCAGCTCGGGGTTTTGGGGGGTTCAGGAGGAGTTTTGGGGGGTTCAGGAGGAGTTTTGGGGGGTTCAGGGGGGTCCGGGGCCTCCGCGGGACCGGCGCTGCCCGGAGCGCCAGCGCCACCCAGCGGCCACATCGCGTAACTGCACCCGCGGGCACAGCTGGGACCGCGAACATCTGGGAAAACATCTGGGAAAACATCTGGGAAAACATCTGGGAAACCAGCCGGGAAACCAGCCGGGAAACCGGAGCGAGCACCCCGCCAAGGGGAGACCCGCTCTCGGTAGTTTTTTGTTGGTTTTTTTTTTTTTTTTTCACCCCGTCCCTCCCCCCAGAGCGCGCTTGGTTAAATCGTTAAAGGTTGCGCAACATCTGCACGGGTTAATTACAGCTGTTAATTACAGCTGCTGAGCGCCCGGAGAGCGCCGCGATTTCGGGGCAATAAAACAAGACGAGGCACGAAAGACGGTTCAATAGTCGGTGCTTAATGGGGTGTTAGGCGGGAGGGAAGGGGACGGGAGAGCTGCGCAGAGAGGTGTGAATTATTGCACCATAATTCTGGCCCTGCAGGGGTTGGGTGCAATTAATAACTGTTTTCATGTTTGAAATGCGTTTTCTCACACCATAAAAAGCAGAAATGGAAAGTAATCGCTAGTGGGAGAAGCGCTGGGAGGGCTGGGCACCAACTTCCCTGGTTTTGTGTCGTTTTCAGCTGCTTTTCAATGGTTTGGGGGATCCTGTTTGGCTTGAAAACTGTGAGGACCCAAAACTCTTCAGGTTGTGTTGAAGTAGCTCTGCCTGGAAATGTCTTCACGGATATTCCAAGTTGGGAAGCAGCTCCCGTTTATTTGCAGCAGATTTTCACCAGATTAACTTGAACCACTTCAGTTCCCCATGCCAAGCTACCAGCTCCTGAGCCCTCTTTATTTGGAAAGCAGGAAAGACTTTGTTGCTTTTTTTTTTTTTATGGGTTCAATTCCAACCCATTCCAGTTTAATTTTGGGAAACCTGAAAGCTGAAGGAAAGCAGATATCCTCGAAATTAAATATTGTTTGAGGCCCTTGATCCAGCAGCTGGAAATGCAAACTTTACTGGGAGCTGGGTTTGCCTCTTGGTACTGAAACTGGGCCATAAAAATGCAATTCCAGGGATGGTTTTCTCCACTTTTTATTAAAAAGAACTGGGAGGGTGATGCCTGGGGTTATCAGCACAACCTGCTTTCGTGTGTGTACATCTATAATTCACTATATTAACATCCCTGAGCAGAGTGCAGCTCCTTAACCAGGCTGATGGCAAAAAGGGAATCTTTAAGAGCGAGTTCAGGGATTGGGAATGCAGGTACCAAGACAGAAAATTGATTGGTTGGTTGAACCTTCACTTAAGAAAGACTTAATGGGATGAGGGGATTAATAAAGGGGGTCTCTGGGGCTGCTGGCATTGACCCCAGAGGTCAAGATAACAGGAAATGGATGGGGCAGGTCAGGTGCTTCCAGGATTTTTGTGGACGTTCTTCCGGAGATTTCGGTTCATTATTTGATTTTTAGTCAAAATACAGCTTTTGTGATGTTTTTCCTTCTGAGGTGCATTGGGATGAGCATTCCCAGCAGGTCAGGGGTGACCCTGCCCCTGTGCCCAGCCCTGGAGGCACCCCTGGGTGCTGTGTCCAGCTCTGGCTCCTCAGCACAGCAGGGACAAGAGCTCCTGGAGCTGAGCAAGGGCCTGGAGCATCTCCGTGCCCAGGAGAGGCTGAGGGAGCTGGGGCTGCTCAGCCTGGAGAGGAGCCCCAGGGAGAGGGGCCTCAGCCCTGGCTGTCCCTGGCTGTCCCTGTGTGTCCCTGGCTGTCCCTGTGTGTCCCTGTGTGTCCCTGGCTGTCCCTGTGTGTCCCAGTCTGTCCCTGTGTGTCCCAGTCTGTCCCTGTGTGTCCCTGGGTCTCCCAGGAGCAGGGAGCTCATTCTGCCCCTGTACCTGGCACAGGTGAGGGCACACCTCGAGTGCCGTGCCCAGCTCTGGCCCCTCAGTTTGGGAAGGTCATGGAGGGGCTGGAGCACATCCAGAGGGGACAACGAGGCTGGAGAGGGGCTGGGAACACAAACCCTGTGAGGAACCACTGAGGGAGCTGGGGGTGCTCAGCCTGGAGAAAAGGAGACCCAGGGGTGACCTCAGCACTCTCACAGCTCCTGAGAGGTGGCTGTGCCCAGCTGGGCTTGGGCTCCTTCTCCAGGAACTGACAGAACCAGAGCACACAGCCTCGAGCTGCACCAAGGGAAACACAGGTTGGGTATCAGGAAAAAGTTTTTTACAGCAATGGTGATAAAGTTGTGGAGTGGCTGCCCGGGGAGGTGGTGCAGTCACCATCCCTGGGTGTGTTTAACAAAGCCTGGATGTGGCACTGGGTGCCAGGGCTGAGCTGAGGGGCTGGGGCTGGGTTGGACTCGATGCTCTTGGAGGTCTCTTCCAACCCAGTGATTCTGGGATTCTGTGAGTTCTGGCTGTCCCTGTCCATCCCAGTCTGTCCCTGTGTGTCCCTGTGTGTCTGTCCCAGTCTGTCCCAGTGTGTCCCAGTCTGTCCCTGTGTGTCTGTCCCTGTCTGTCCCAGTCAGTCTGTCCCAGTGTGTCCCAGTCTGTCCCTGTGTGTCCCAGTGTGTCCCAGTTTGTCCCAGTCTGTCCCTGTGTGTCTGTCCCAGTCTGTCCCAGTGTGTCCCAGTCTGTCCCAGTCTGTCCCAGTCTGTCTGTCCCAGTCTGTCCCAGTCTGTCTGTCCCAGTGTGTCCCAGTGTGTCCCAGTCTGTCCCTGTGTGTCTGTCCCAGTCTGTCCCTGTGTGTCCCTGTGTGTCCCAGTGTGTCCCAGTCCATCCCAGTCTGTCCCAGTGTGTCCCAGTGTGTCCCTGTGTGTCTGTCCCAGTGTGTCCCAGTCTGTCCCTGTGTGTCCCAGTCTGTCCCTGTGTGTCTGTCCCAGTCTGTCCCAGTGTGTCCCAGTGTGTCCCAGTGTGTCCCTGTGTGTCTGTCCCAGTGTGTCCCAGTCTGTCCCTGTGTGTCCCAGTCTGTCCCTGTGTGTCTGTCCCAGTCTGTCCCAGTGTGTCCCAGTGTGTCCCAGTCTGTCCCAGTCTGTCCCAGTGTGTCCCAGTCTGTCCCAGTGTGTCTGTCCCAGTGTGTCCCAGTCTGTCCCAGTGTGTCTGTCCCAGTGTGTCCCAGTGTGTCCCAGTGTGTCCCAGTGTGTCCCAGTCTGTCCCTGTGTGTCTGTCCCTGTGTGTCCCTGTGTGTCTGTCCCAGTGTGTCCCAGTGTGTCCCAGTGTGTCCCAGTCTGTCCCTGTCTGTCCCTGTGTGTCTGTCCCTGTCTGTCCCTGTCTGTCCCTGTGTGTCTGTCCCAGTGTGTCCCAGTGTGTCCCAGTGTGTCCCAGTGTGTCCCAGTCTGTCCCAGTGTGTCCCAGTGTGTCCCAGTGTGTCCCAGTGTGTCCCAGTGTGCAGGAGGGCAGAGCAGCCCCAGGCTCTGCTCCAGGCCCAGCCATGGCCCCAGAGCCCCGGGCAGGGGCTGAGCCCAGCAATTCCTGCCCAGGAGGCAGAACTGCTGCCCTGGGCAGGGACCGAGCTGGAGCAGAGCCCAGCGAGGGGCTGGAGTCTCCTCCCTGGGATATTCCAGAGTATCCACAATCCCCTGGCTCCGGGGTGACCCAGAGGTGGCACCGGTGACCCCCTGGGCTCCCTCCAACCTCACCCATCCCGGGGTGCTCATTTCAGGGGCACTAAAAGAAAGAATCCGGATTTAAACCCACTCGTCTCTCAGGGTTCCGTAAATCTGTGACAAATCCTGCTTCCCCCATCTTGTCATGCCTCTTCTTACTGGTGTCCATGGGATTCTGGGGTTCTGGGATTGTGGAATTCTGGGATTCTGGGGTTCTGGGATTCTGGGATTGTGCAATTCTGGGATTCTGGTGTTCTGGGATTCCGGGATTTCAGGATTCTGGAATTCTGAGATTCCAGGATTCTGGTGTTCTGGGATTCCAGGATTCTGGAATTCTGGGATTCTGAGATTCCAGGATTCTGGGATTCCAGGATTCTGGGACTCTGGAGTTCTGGGATTCTGGTGTTCTGGAATTCTGGGATTTCAAGATTCTGGAATTCTGGGATTCTGTAATTCTGAGACTCCAGGATTCTGGGATACTGAGATTCTGGGATTCTGAGATTCTGAGATTCCAGGATTCTGGAATTCTGGGACTCCAGGATTCTGGTGTTCTGGAATTCTGAGATTCTGGTGTTCTGGGATTCTGGAATTCTGAGATTCCAGGATTCTGGTGTTCTGGAATTCTGGGATTCTGGTGTTCTGGTATTCTGGGATTTTAGGATTCTGGAATTCTGGGATTCTGAGATTCCAAGATTCTGGGATTCTGAGATTCCAGGATTCTGGAATTCTGATATTCTGAGATTCCAGGATTAGGGTGTTCTGGGATGCTGGAATTCCGGGATTCCGGGATTCTGGGATTCCAGGATTCAGGAATTTTGGGATTCCAGGACGCAGCTGAGCAGAGCCCTCGGAAAGGGGGTGACAGAGGGGCCCGTGGCAGAGCACAGCCAGGGCTCCCCGGGCAGGAGCACTGCACGAGGCACTTTCCATCCCCTGGCTGGGATTCCCTGTTGGAATTCTGGTCCTGGGACTCCAGCACTCGGGAGAGGCCCTGAAATCCATGGATTGCCTGCTGAAATTCGGGAGCAGTGACTGAATTAACCGAAAGCTGCAGCGTCACCCCAGACCTGGCTCACGCTGGGGATGCTCTGGGGTGTTTATTTTAATGCCACCCCTGGAGATTGGATTCCCTCCTGTCCCTCCCTGGGCCCTTTAATGACCATAAATTAACGACCATAAATTAACGACCATAAATTAACGCCCAGGTGATGCTGCAATCCAGAGCTCAGCAGGTTTTGTGCTCTTTTTGTTCCTCCTAAAGCCCATTTAACATAGCTGGATGTCGCTTTTTTACCAACATCAGTCAGCTGGTTTTATTTTGAAGGAAGGCTGCCTGCAAAAAAAAAAAAAATTAAATATTAATAATGTCTGAATTTGAACTTGTTACTCAGCAGAAAAATCTAACTTCAATCTGCAACTTCACCAGTGGCTTTTGAGAAGCTGGGAGTTTTGGATAAATCCTGCCTTCTAAACAGTTGGAACAAACAAAATGTAAAACTCATCTCCTTAAAGAACAACAACAAAAAAATATTTTCCAGATGGGCTTTCTGATGGGAGATCAAAGTCCTCATCTCAGACTTGGGAAATTTCCCTTCGATATCTGCATGCAGATCATCCAGCATTTGGTTTTTTTTCATCCAAGGCAATTGTCTTAAAGGAGCTGCAGGAGGATGCTCTTAAAGCTGAAGAAAAGAGAAAAGATTTTACTAAAAATAGAAAAGATTTTACTTAAAGGAGCTGCAGGAGGATGCTCTTAAAGCTGAAGAAAAGAGATTTTACTAAAAATAGAAAAGATTTTACTTAAAGGAGCTGCAGGAGGATGCTCGTAAAGCTGAAGAAAAGAGATTTTACTAAAAATAGAAAAGATTTTACTTAAAGGAGCTGCAGGAGGATGCTCGTAAAGCTGAAGAAAAGAGAAAAGATTTTACTAAAAATAGAAAAGATTTTACTTAAAGGAGCTGCAGGAGGATGCTCGTAAAGCTGAAGAAAATAGAAAAGATTTTGCTAAAAATAGGGGGAAAATTTGGGTGGGTAAAGGGGAGAGGAAACTTTGATTTCTACAAAAATGAGGTATTAGAAAATCCCAACTTCACCTGCAAAATGAAACAAGCAGGAGAGAGTTGAGACAACTGATTTGGACCAACTCCTTTTTGGGCTTCTCTGGTTCCAAACCTCATCCAAACTGGTCCTGTGGCCAGAGAAGAATCCCTTGGTGGTTTTACAGAGAGCCTGCATCCCCCAGGAACTGCAGTGACAAAGGGGGGAATGGCTCCCAGTGCCAGAGGGCAGGGCTGGATGGGAGATTGGGAATTGGGAATTGTTCCCTGGCAGGGTGGGCAGGGGCTGGGATGGAATTGCCAGAGCAGCTGGGGCTGCCCCTGGATCCCTGGCAGTGCCCAAGGCCAGGTTGGACACTGGGGCTGGAGCAGCCTGGGGCAGTGGGAGGTGTCCCTGCCATGGCAGGGCTGGCACTGGGTGGGCTCTGAGGTCTCCTTGATGGCCTTCATGACAATTTTTGGCTAAAAGAGCAGTGAACGCACAGCCCCAAAGAGCGAGGAGGAGTTTCCCCCTCGGAAATTTTAATCTGGTTTTCCCTCTCTTCTTCTCTGGCGTTAGGGCATGGGCTGGACTTGATGATCTTAAAGGTCTCTTCCAACCTAGTGATTCTGTGTGTAATTTTTCCTGCCTGGTATTAATGGGAAACAGCAAAAAAGCTTCACATGGGGAAAAAAAAAAATTAAATAAAATCAAATAATGTTACAGAAAGAAACTCACTTGAAGTCCTCCTGACAAGGGGGGATTTACAGAGCTGAAATTGAGTCAGCAGGGCACTTCCAGCCTCTGCTTGGCCTGCCGGGCCCTGTCCCTTAGGTGTGTTTGTGCTTGCAGACACCCGGCAGGTGCAGCCCTCGCCGCCCTGGTCCTACGACCAGTCCTACCAGTACCTGGGCTCCATCGCCACGCCCGCCGTGCACCCGGCCACGCCCATCTCACCTGGCCGGGCCGGCGGCATGACCTCGCTCACGGCCGAGCTCTCCAGCCGCCTCTCAGGTAAGGACACCGCCCCCGGGCCCTGCGTGACAAAGGGACACTCCCCAGTGGCAAACTGCTGGCCCTGTCCCCACCCCTGGGTCCTCCATGCCAAGGGGACCTTCCCCAGTGGCAATTGGTGGCCCTGTCCCCACCCCTGCTGCCCCCATGCCAAGGGGACACTTCCCTGGTGGCAAATTGGTGGCCCTGTCCCCATCCCTGGGTCCTCCATGCCAAACCAGTGGCAAACTGGTGGCCCTGTCCCCATCCCAGGATTCTCCATGACAAAGGGACGCTCCCCCAGTGGCAAACTGGTGGCCCTGTCCCCACCCCTGGACTCTCCATGCCAAGAGGACACTTCCCTGGTGACAAACTGGTGGCCCTGTCCCCATCCCTGGGTCCTCCATGCCAAGGGGACTGGTGGCCCTGTCCCCACCCCTGTTGCCCCTAAGCCAAGGGGACTTTCCCCAGTGGCAAACTGGTGGCCCTGTCCCCACCCCTAGGTCCTCCATGCCAAAGGGACCTTCCCCAGTGGCAAACTGCTGGCCCTGTCCCCACCCCTGAGTCCTCCACACCAAAGGGACACTCCCTGGTGGCAATTGGTGGCCCTGTCCCCACCCCTGTTGCCCCCATGCAAAGGGGACCTTCCCTGGTGACAAACTGGTGGCCCTGTCCCCACCCCTGGGTCCTCCATGCCAAGGGGACTGGTGGCCCTGTCCCCACCCCTGTTGCCCCTAAGCCAAGGGGACTTTCCCCAGTGGCAATTGGTGGCCCTGTCCCCATCCCTAGGTCCTCTATGCCAAAGGGACCTTCCCCAGTGGCAATTGGTGGCCCTGTCCCCATCCCTGGTCCTTCCATGCCAAAGGGACTGGTGGCCCTGTCCCCACCCCTGCTGCCCCTAAGCCAAGGGGACTTTCCCCAGTAGCAAATTGGTGGCCCTGTCCCCATTCCTGGACGCTACGTGCCGAAGGGACCTTCCCCAGTGGCAAATTGGTGGCCCTGTCCCCACCCCTGGGTCCTCCACACCAAAGGGACACTCCCTGGTGGCAATTGGTGGCCCTGGCCCCACCCCTGCTGCCCCCATGCCAAGGGGACACTTCCCTGGTGACAAACTGGTGGCCCTGTCCCCATCCCAGGATTCTCCACACCAAAGGGACACTTTCCCAGTGGCAATTGGTGGCCCTGTCCCCACCCCTGGATTCTCCATGCCAAGGGGACACTCCCTGGTGACAAACTGGTGGCCCAGGTGCTGCCCCAGCCCTGCAGGAGCTCTCTGGGCGAAGCTCATTCCAAGTTTTGGGGGATCTGTGGGAAGAGCAGAGAAATAAGAGAATTTTAACGAGTGAGCTGTGTTTGATAAACCAATCACAGACTGGGCTGGGAAAGATCTCCAAGGTCATCGAGTCCCAGCGGTGCCCCATGCCCACCTTGTCCCCAGCCCAGAGCTCTGAGTGCCACCTCCAGCCCTTCCCTGGCTGCTCTTCCCAAGGCCTGGCCACCCTTTCCAGGAGGAAATTCCCTCTGGTGTCCAGCCTGAACCCCAAACTGGTTTGGGGTGGGAGGAACCCTAAAGCCCATCCCGTTCCCAGCCCCACTTTCCACTACCCCAGGTTGCTCCTGGGGTTGGGAGCCCAACAGAGCATTGCCAAAAAAGAAGGGAAAAGGAGGGAAAGCAGCACTTTGAAGGTGTAGGGAGAGATTAAAATTAGATTGCCAAGAAATGGATGGCATTCCGAGACATTCCAAGATATTCCAGCTCAGTTTCCTTCCCTCCCTCTAAATCCAGAGCAGAGCACGGCAGGTTTTGGCTGCAGGATGGTGGGGTCGGACGTTTTAGATGTTGCACTGGAATTTCTTGTATTCCACGTCCATCAAATCGTCCTGCAGAGTTTGAGAAGCCACCAGAAAAATGGGAGTGAAAGCCACCCCGATTCCACCCAGTTTAACTGTCCCTGACCTGCACATCTTGAACCAAGCCGTGTGCGCAGCAGCAGGAATTTTCTATAAATGAGTGAGAGCCATATCACTCTAATTTGCATAGAGCTTTTGCAAAAATCCCTCCTTTAACTCCACATCTTGCTCTCGTTTGAAGGCTCAGGGCTTCTCCTGAGATCACAGGGAACCTCTTGAACGTGCTCCAGCCTGCTCTGTTGTTGTCATGTAGAGCTTGCTTTGGAAGCCTCACACCAAATCTAAATTATTTCTTAGGTCTGGGTGATAAGTGCATTGTAGAGAGGGCTGAAAACACAGGGAACTTTTCAGAAAGAGCCATTTCTTCTTTTTTTTTTTTTTTAAAAAAAAAGTCTGTAAAATTTCTCATTCTTTATTTACACAGAATTAGAAATCAAAAACTCAAAAAATTAGAATTCCCCTTTGTTTTCCACCAGGACCCCCAGGTCCTTCTCCACAGAGTTGATTTTTCTGCCCATGGCCACAGGGATTTTCCTTGGAGCTGGCAGAGTTTCTCCATGCCTTGTGAAGGAACCTAGAAAGGTTTTGTTCCCACATCAGCATCCTTCTTTTCCTGTTCTAATTCCTTACATTAAATGTCATTCAGCATTCCTGGGAAAATCCGTCACAACCCTTTCTGTCACTCACACTTGAAAAAAATTTTCTCCTTGGCAGAACAAAGAGCAAATCTGAGGAGGATTTTAGGCCCTCCCAACTCAAGACCTGGTGTCTCCAAGGAAAAAACAACAGTGTGGGATACATTTGAACCATCTTGACGTTAAATGTCATTACTCTGCTTTTTGCCAGGGCAGAACGAACCCTCCTCTGATTAACGATGTATCCAGGCAGTTTTAGGAAGTTTCTCAGGAATGAGGTGTGGAGGTAACATTTAAAATCTGGCAGATGCCACCTTAGCCTTGCCTCCTCCAAAGCTCCTGCTGCTCCATCCCATCGTGTGTTTCCCCATGTTAAACCTAAAGGTGACGGGGTTTAGGGGAATGAAATGTGTTCCCATTCATTTTCCATTAAAAAAAAAAAAAAAAAAATGGATGGCAAATTCTGAAGGAAGCAAACAGCAAGTTCAGAGCTCTTCTAAGAAATTAAGAAATTAAGAGGAGCTCCTCGAGGCGGGCTGATGTGTCCTGAGGAGCTTTCACAGCTTGGCTCTGGAGTGTGTTTGCTCCAAGAATCCCAGACTCAGTCTGCTCCGGCTTGGAATCTGGGGAGAGCCAAGAGCTTTGTTTTCCCTCTGCTGCTCCTCAGGAGTATTTCCTTCAGCACGCGGCTCCTCTGCTGCAGACTCCACGCCTTGGCTGCCAGGAGAAGTTGTCTTTCTTCTGGAATTTTTTTTTTTTTCTGTAATTATTGTTGTTATCTTAACCAGGCAGAGCTGCCAGCTCTGGGGATGAGACCTTCCATTAACCTGAGTCACGAGGAGGATCCTTCCTCAAGAGGATCTGCTCCTCCTGTTTAATCCGGGCAGGGAAAGAGAGGATGGGACCAGAGGTAACTCCATGGATGTCAGACGAAGCAGAGCAGGATTTGACTCTCCTGTGGAGCATTTCAGAGTGAGAGGACAAGGGCTGGGCCAGGGCAGGCTCAGCTTGGCCAGCAGCAGGAATTTCCCCATGGAAAGGCTGCTCAGGCCTTGGCAGGGGCTGCCCAGGGAGCTTTGCAGTGCCCATCCCTGCAGGTGTCCCCTGGAGGTGGCACTCAGAGCTCTGGGCTGGGGACAAGGTGGGCACAGCTGGCACTGCATGGGCTGGGAGGGCTTTTCCAGCCACAGGGAATTCTGTAAGGAGCTGGGGAAGGGCTTGGAGCTTCAGGAGGGGCTGAGGGAGCTGGAAAGGAGCTCAGCCTGGAGAAAAGGAGGCTCAGAGGGGACCTTCCCAGGCAACAGGGACAGGAGGAGAGGGAACGGCCTCAGGCTGGGCCAGGGCAGGCTCAGCTTGGCCAGCAGCAGGAATTTCCCATGGAAAGGCTGCTCAGGCCTTGGCAGGGGCTGCCCAGGGAGCTTTGCAGTGCCCATCCCTGCAGGTGCCCAAGGAAGGGCTGGACGTGGCACTCCGGGCCACAAGCTGGGCACGGAGCAAGCCGGGCCTCGACGATCTCACAGGTTCCTCCTGACTTAATTAATCCTGAGGATCCCATAACAATCCCTCCGCCTCCCTTCCCTTCCCTTCCCCCCAGGAGCGTCCGACCTGACGGCGTTCAGCGACCCCCGGGTGGGCATCGACCGCTCCTTCCCGGCGCTGCCGTCCATCTCCGACCCTCGCATGCACTACCCGGGAGCCTTCACCTACACGCCCACGCCCGTCAGCTCCGGCATCGGCATCGGCATGTCGGCCATGTCCACGGCCACCAGATACCACACGTACCTCCCGCCGCCCTACCCCGGCTCCTCCCAGGCTCAGGGCAGCCCCTTCCAGACCAGCTCCCCCTCCTACCACCTGTACTACGGCACCTCGGCCGGCTCCTACCAGTTCTCCATGATCTCCGGCGGGGACCGCTCGCCGCCGCGCATCCACCCGCCCTGCACCAACGCCTCCACGGGCTCCGCGCTGCTCAACCCCAACCTGCCCAACCAAAGCGACGTGGTGGAGGCCGAAGGGAGCCACAGCAACTCGCCCACCAACATGGCCAGCACGGCAAGGCTGGAGGAGGCCGTGTGGAGGCCGTACTGAGGAGGTCGGGAGGAGCTCGAGGGTCAGGACTAACGGACTTCCCATTTCCCGGCGCCCGGAGGGATCCCAGAAACTTCCCTGCGGGCCCTGCCGCGCTCATCCGTGAGTTTCAGGAGCAAACCCTCCCGAAGTTGGCGCTCCCAGGGGTGGTGGCTCTCGTTGCCCAGGCCCTGGTGGAGCCGCGTCGCTCCGGCAAAGAATTCCCGGCAGGAGAACGAGCTTCTGGAAAGGAGGACGGCCCAGCTGGTGGTGCAGAGGTAGCGAGGGTGGGTAGAAGGGTATCCAGCCTGATTCCAGGCCTGTGGCTTCCCGACGTGCCTGGGCTTGAAGGTCTCCACAGCCCTGAAAGAGTGTTTCGGTTCACTTCTATTTTTAAGACTTAGAACCTTAAAAAAAAAAAAAAAACCAAAAAAATACAAAAAAAAAAAAAACCAAAAAAAACAAAACTAAATCTTAGCGAGTTTACTGCATCTTAGGGACATCTTAAGTGTAAGGAAGTATAGGAAGATTCCCAGAGGGAAACTGTGAACGCTTCTGTTTTAGCAATGCTGTGAATGAGAGGTTTTATATGTTGGACTTCATTCTTTCTTTTCTTTGTTTTGTTTGTATATTCCAAAGAACATGGAAATTTTTATTACTGGGTGGTTTTTTTTGTTGTTGTTTTGTTTTGGGTTTAGGTTTTTTGGTGGTTTTTTTTGTTTTGGTTTTTTTTTTTTTTTTAGGATGCAGCTCATCCTGCTTTGCATCTAATTTGTTTTATTTCTCTTGGCACCTTATAAATCGCTAAAGAAAAAAAAAGATTTTGCTCTTTTTTTTGTTTTAATCATGCTTGCTTCTTTCTTGCTTTGTCAACTGAAAGAATCAGCCCCTTTTTCAATGAGTTAATTTAACTTTTTATCTCTTGGACTTTTTTTTTTTTTTTTAACACAACGGCTACAGCCTTGGGTCATTTTCAACTACTGTATTTCTTTGATGAGTTCATTGATATTTATGCCTGATATTTAGACTTTTCTTATTTGTTGATACTATTATTATTTAAATATGCCTGTGTTTAAAAAAAATATCAGCAATTGCCTTTTTTTGGTAGCAGCCAAAGTCAAATTTCTCACATTGAAAAAGGCTGGAATAACGATGGGCAAAAGTGACCTCTTAATTCCCTATAAATGTTGTTTACAATTATCTCACTCTCGTTTTACTCAGCTTAGATCCCCAAAGGCATTGAGGTGCCCAGTTCCTGCTGGAAGGCACCAAAATCCCTGGGAATTTCTGTACCTTTCCAAGTGGTGGAGTCATCTCTCCCTCCTCCTACTTTGTCACCTGTGGTGACCCTCAGGATCAGCAATCAGGATGTAGATACTTCCTAAGGCAAATTCAATATTCCCTAATTAAATACCTGCCCACTGGAGGGACAGGACACGGGGAATGGCTTCCCACTGCCAGAGGGCAGGGCTGGATGGGAATTGGGAAGGAATTTTTCCCTGGGAGGGTGGGGAGGCCCTTCCCAAAGAAGCTGTGGCCGCCCCTGGATCCCTGGCAGTGCCCAAGGCCAGGCTGGAGCACCCTGGCACAGTGGAAGGTGTCCTTGCCCATGGCAATTTTGGTGGATGATCTCTAAGATCCCTCCCAACCCAAACCATTCCCTGGCTCTGTGATTCCCATGGCAAGGGGGAAGTCCTGGCTCTGATGGAGTCTGGGTGAGATTTGCTCAGCACAAAAGCCACGTTCCAGTCTGCTGGCAAACACATCCCTTCCCAGACAGGGCTTGTTCTGGAAAGCTCCAGAAAGGCCGGGGCCTGGACAACCCTTCCACTTGCATCTCCTGGGAGAAGAGGTATTTAAAGTTGGTGTAGCCAATGTTGTGCCCTGTAGTAAATCTTGCAAGGGTTTTACTACGAGCAGGTTCAGCACGGAGCCGTCACCGCTGCCCGTCGTCCCAGCACAAACGTATCAGATGTCACTGTAACGTTTTTGGCACTATTTTTATTGAGGGTTTGCTCTGAACGCAGCTCTTGTACTACTCCTTAACTCCAAACTGCTGATGTTGACACGTGTGCGTCCCAAATGAGCTGATTATTATTTAATGTACCTCTCAAACCAGAGAAACAATTGCAGGTCAACTCAGAGAGTATTTGAAAGCAGGACTTTAGATCAGTGTTTGATGTTTAAAAAAAGAAAAAAAATAAAGAAGTTAAAAGGATTCAAATTAAAAAGATCCTTGGCTGCAGGCAGCAAAACAGCTGGACTTATTTAAAACCATTTGTTTTTTCAAGTTTTCTCTTTTTATATATATATATATATGATTTTGCTTCTTTGTTTGAGTTGGATGCAGTAGCACTTTGGTATTGAAAAGAATCGAAGAATTTCCATTATCAATGAGGTCGTTTTTGTGCAGAAAATAGGGAGTGTTTCAAGAGATCTCAGCAAAAGCCCAGAATGTTTCTGTTAAAACACATGGCCTTGTGCTTTTCATTTAATGGAATATCCTTTCTATTTCCAGAGTTTGCTCTGAAAAAAAAAAAAAAAAAGACAGAAAACATCCAAATTCTATCAGAAATACATTTTGGAAGTCTGGAGACGCTGCTGAATACAGAAATACAGAGACCCCCCTGGTTGTAGCATTTCTATAGTTGGACTCTCACCTCTTCAGTACCCTAAAAAAAAAGTCCCACATCACTGAGCAGTAGCTCTGCTGCAGAATCCATTCGGCACGTTCTGTGCGACTCAAACCCTAATTTATTACAGCTCTCAGTTAAAATCGTAATTGATTACAGCTCTCACATCTGCCTTGTGACTGGACCACCAAAGTGCACGGAGCTGGGAGTGGAAACACGGCAGGGAGGGAGAGGAGAGGAGCTTGGAGGAGCCAGGAGGGGCCAGGTGACCCGGAGAGGGAATTTTAACAAAAAGCATGGAGTGACAGGAAGAGGGGGATGGTAGTAAGATGAAGGAGGGCAGAGTTAGATGGGATATTTGGGATAAATTCATCCCTGTGAAATTTGTGAGGCCCTGGCACAGGGTGCCCAGAGAGGTTGTGGATTCCCCATCCCTGGCAGTGCCCAGGCCAGGCTGGACACAGGGGCTTGGAGCAGCCTGGGACAGTGGGAGGTGTCCCTGCCATGGCAGGGCTGGCACTGGGTGAGTTTAAGGTCCCTTCTGACCCAAACCATTCCATGATTTGATGATTCCATGAGTTCAGCCCAGTGGCAGAAGTCAGGTTGGTGTGGTCACCAAGGCGAGCTCAGTCTGGCCACCAAGGTGAGGTTGTAGCCACCAAGGTGAGGTCAATGTGGTCACCAAGGTGAGGTTGTGGTCACCAAGGTGAGGTCAATGTGGTCACCAAGGTGAGGTTGTGGTCACCAAGGTGAGGTCAATGTGGCCACCAAGGTGAGGCTGTGGCCACCAAGGTGAGGTTGTGGCCACCAAGGTGAGGTCAATGTGGCCACCAAGGTGAGGTTGTTTTGGTCACCAAGGTGAGGTCAATGTGGCCACCAAGGTGAGGTTGTTTTGGTCACCAAGGTGAGGTCAATGTGGCCACCAAGGCGAGCTCAGTGTGGCCACCAAGGTGAGGTTGTAGCCACCAAGGTGAGGTCAATGTGGCCACCAAGGTGAGGTTGTGGTCACCAAGGTGAGGTCAATGTGGTCACCAAGGTGAGGTCAATGTGGCCACCAAGGTGAGGTTGTGGCCACCAAGGTGAGGTCAATGTGGCCACCAAGGCGAGCTCAGTGTGGCCACCAAGGTGAGGTTGTAGCCACCAAGGTGAGGTTGTGGCCACCAAGGTGAGGTTGTGGCCACCAAGGTGAGGTTGTTGTGGTCACCACATTGCCAGTCCTGTGGGACACCACAACCTCCTTTCTGCCACAGCCCTTTCTGCCCTCAGAATTGAAACCCACCCACCCTGGAAGCTAAAAAATCAGGGATTCACAGGAACAGGGAGCTGGCAGCTCTCAGACTCTAAATCAAACATTTTTTACGTCTGTGCCTCTCCTTTGTCTCCACTCATGCTGAAGGTGAGGTTTAATTTGGCTCTCCCTGGTGCGAACAGGATGAGGAAATACAGAACTGGTCACCACCACATTCCCCTGTGTCCTTATTGACACTTTTCTGGAATTTCCCAGTGTTTCCCGTGTTTTTATTGCCAGCAACCAAATTTTGGGGTCCAACCTCTCTGGGTATGTCCAACACTGAAAAGGAAAGGAAAAGCCAAGTTCATTATCCCTGGCGATTAATCTGTTTAATCGCTGTGGGTTTCTGTGCATTCACTCATCAGAAACCACATTTTACTCAAATATTTGGTTTTGTAGCCATCACTAAGGATGGCACAGTTTTTCAAGGCTGTGAAAATGCTCTCACATCTTTCCTCTTATATTTTAAGGGCACGTAACAGGCAGAAAAAAAAAAAAAGACATTTGGGTAAAACATTTCCCTCATCCCCATCTCCAAATTAGAGTGCATAAATATATTTTTATATGGATATAATATATGTATATTTATATAGTTTTAACATCCTGAGGGCTGAATGGAATCAGAAAAATTGAATTCTCGTGCTTCTGCTCTGGAGCTGCAGTCAGCAGAGTGCTTTAGGTACCTCACCCTCCCAAAATTCATCTCCTGGCTGTCCTTCCTCTCAACTTGGTTGCTCCTTTCACAAGACACAGCTCCTTGGCCACGTCAAACATCTTCAGTGTAAATTTTGCTGGCTCTGAGGACGAATATTTCCCTCTCCAACAACATTTAAATCCATTCAAGAGTTCCTGCTCGCTCCCAGGGCATGGCAGAGGAGCTTTAATGCAGGGAGAAGAGGATGCAGAGAGCACCCCAGCTGTGAAGGGTTTGATTCGTACAACGATGCCAAATTCTCCGCCGGGAAGGAGAGAAATCCTCTCCTCCAAACAGCCTTTGCCAAAACGTCCCAAATTTCCTGCGCTCTTGAAACATTCACTGCTGCTTCCTGGGTGACCTTTTCCCGTGGGTGTGTTTGAAATTCAGGGAGGAGTGGATCCGTTTTCTGTCCTCGGAGCAAAACTCTGCCTTGTTTTCCTGCCTTGTACCATTTTCCCGCTGGAATTTTGTTCACCTCGCTGGGTCACTCCCAACCACTCGGCGTTTTTCTCCTTGTCCTTCGAGAGTTGCATCCCCAGAGTTACTTGTATTTATGTCTGTAAATAGATTTCCAAAGCTTCCTAGCCAAAATATTTAGTGCTTGTAATTACTCTGCATTTTTCTCTTTTTTTTTTTCTCTGTGTTTTTAATGAACTTACCTTTGTGTTTGCTGAAATACTGTAGTGAGACTTATTTCTTTTCCAAATTAGTTGTTTTTAAGCTTCAAGAGGAACTACATTTTATTCACTTTTGTAAACAGTTATAGCATGGTCTCTATCCAACATCCTTCACTTTTTTGTGGTAGGGGGGAAACAAATGTGCAAAAAAAAAAAAAATCTGTGGATTATTTGTGGTATTTTGGGTTGGACAATTCCAGCTCTTTTTAAAACCAAAATTTCAGTGGGAGTTAGTGAGGCTGAGGGGGGACAAGCCCCATCAGAGTGGCACCAAAGGGAATTTGTTCAGCATTTTCTGGTTATGTTTACAAAACTTTTTCCCTTTCACGCTGAACTTTTCCTGAAGGGGAAACCATCAGGTTGGGGATTTTTTTTTGGGGGGGGGTTGATTAGCAGGGATTTTTCTTCCTGGAGAGGGAGGGAGGGCAGAGGGTGGCTGCTGATTTTTGGAACCAGATAGGAAAAGAGAATAGAGTAGGGTTTGTTTTTTTTTTTTTCCCCACTCCAGGAATCTCTAGATAGCACCCCGGGGTAAATTCCTGCTGTCCACAGGGGTGGTTGTGTCCAGCACCACAGAAGAATTCATTACAACTACCCAGAGCAGCTGGACTGCTGCAGTAGTTCTAATGAACACCTTTCTTTTTTCTTTCTTTCTTTTCTTTCTTTCTTTCTTTGTACCACAGTTTCCTCTGTAAATTCAATATCATAATTAGTGTGAATGACAAATAAAATGTTTGACAAGCACGCACGTGGGCTTGGTGCATTTTTTTTTTCTACCTGGGAGAAAAAAAACCCCAACATCTCAGGGGGAAAAGGAACCATCAAGAAGAGAGTGCTGAGCGTGTGTCACTCACAACATCAAAAACTGGTTACCATACTTCTTGGTTTTCAACAATTTCATTCTTTTTTTGTCAAAATGGTATTTTTCTGCTGGTGAAAAGCCTGAAATCCAACAGGACACCAAAGCAGGAGGGAAGCTTTACAGTGAGGCTGCCCAGAGAGAAGTTGTGGATTGCCCTGGATCCCTGGCAGTGCCCAAGGCCAGGTTGGACACTGGGGCTGGAGCAGCCTGGGGCAGTGGGAGGTGTCCCTGCCATGGCAGGGGTGGCACTGGATGGGCTTTGAGGTCCCTCCCAACCCAAACCATTCCATGATTCCATGAAATGAGATTTTGCATCTACAGAAGTCCAATAATTGCATTTTGTCCCTGGCTTCTCAATGAAATGTCAGCATTTCAAATTCATCTACAGCTCTTATTTTTCTTCATATTTTCCTTCTTGGGATTGGATCCTTTTCACTTCTGATGGTTTGAACCTTCCTTAAGGAGCACCAAAACAGATTTTAAGGTCATGTTACTTAAAAGATTCATATTTTTTTTTCCTATTTAAATAAATAATGAAACAAAAGTGTTAATGAAACATTACTATGGGTGTACCAAGCTTTCAAAATGAGCAAAATATATTGAAAGGTCATTTTGAAAGACTCTGTATCCAGGCATCTGTAGATATAGATAAAATACCTTCTGATATTGGCCTCGCACAACGTATTTCATTATATTAAAGAAGTTTTCAGTAATATCCTTCTCCACAATAATCAGGGAATCACAGAATGGTTGGGGTTGGAAGGGACCTTAAAGATCACCCAGTTCCAAGTCCCCTGCCATGGGCAGGGACACCTTCCAGACCAGGTTGTTATATATTTTATATATAATTTATCTATTTTTACTTAGTTTTTGTGTATTTTATATATTTTTATATGCAATTTGCATATATATATTATATATAAAAGGACTGGCTTTCAGCTGCTCCTCTCAGTGAAGTGAAAAACCAGCTACAAAGCAAAGTACCAAAGGTGCATTTTTCTTTTGCCAGCTCGTAGAGTAACCCCCCATCTCTCAAACAATAATCCATATTATCTATTTAAAATTAAGGCCAAAGCACTAAGAAAAACCAGTGACTGGATCCCAGGTGCCTCTTTGGAGGTAGAAATTTCAGCGCCCCCATCTCTGATGTGGTTTTTGGTTTTCCTGCTCAGCGTGGCCCCTTCACATTTTTTCCAGCACGACCCTAAAATACTGCACTTATATTTTTGAAGAGACTCCCCTGCAGATTCCTCCTCCAACCCCGTGAAACCCAAGAGCGTTTCCCTCGAGGTGCATGATGAGGCAGAGCACGTGTTTATCTCGTCGCTGGCTTGGACACGCAGGAAAAGAAGCCACAAATAGCCATAGTCAAAACAAACCCAAAAATATGACACCCAAGGGCATCTCAGCAGAAATATTTGCTGCTGGGTTTTGAAGGCTGCTCAAAAGAGCTCTCTGCTCTTTTGAACAGAGCAGGCTGCTGGAATTCAAAGATTTTGTCGAGAACACAGCAGCAGAGCTCCGGTTGTGGAGAGGAAGGGAAGGCAGATCCATGGATCCATGGATCCCACCCTGAGCAGATCCATGGATCCCACCCTGAGCAGATCATGTATCCCACCCTGAGCAAATCCATAGATCCCATTCTGAGCCGATCCATGGATCCCACCCTGAGCAGATCCATGGATCCCATTCTGAGCTGACCCATGAATCCCACTCTGAGCAGATCCATGGATCCCATTCTGAGCAAATCCATGGATTCCACTTAGAGCAGATCCATAGATCCCACTCTGAGCAGATCCATGCATCCCACTCTGAAGAGATCCATGGGTTCCACTCTGAGCAGATCCATAGATCCCACTCTGAGCAGATCCATGGATCCCACTCTGAGCAGATCCATGGAACCCATTCTGAGCAGATCCATGGATTCCACTTAGAGCAAATCCATAGATCCCATTCTGAGCCGATCCATGGATCCCATTCTGAGCTGACCCATGAATCCCACTCTGAGCAGATCCATGGATCTCACCTTGGGCTGATCCATGGGTCCCATTCTGAGCAGATCCACTGATCCCACTTCGAGCAGATCCATGGATCCCACTCTGAGCTGATCCATGGATGCCACTTTGAGCTGATCCATAGATCCCATTCTGAGCAGATCCAGGAATCCCACTCTGAAGAGATCCATGGATCCCACTCTGAGCAGATCCACAGACCCTACTCTGAGCAGACCCATGGATCTCACTCTGATCAAATCCATGGATCCCACTCTGAGCAGATCCATGGCTCCCACCCTGAGCTGATCCATGAATCCACTCTGAGCTGATCCATGAATCCCAGAGCAGATCCATGGAGAGGAAGGGAAGGCAGATCCATGGATCCCACTTTGAGCAGATCCATGGATCCCACTCTGAGCAGATCCATGGATCCCATTCTGAGCAAATCCATGGATTCCACTTAGAGCAGATCCATAGATCCCACTCTGAGCAGATCCATGCATCCCACTCTGAAGAGATCCATGGGTTCCACTCTGAGCAGATCCATAGATCCCACTCTGAGCAGATCCATGGATCCCATTCTGAGCAAATCCATGGATCCCACTCTGAGCAGATCCATGGATCCCATTCTGAGCAAATCCATGGATCCCACTCTGAGCAGATCCATGGAACCCATTCTGAGCAGATCCATGGATTCCACTTAGAGCAAATCCATGGATCCCACCTTGAGCAGATCTGTGGTTCCCACCCTGAGCAGATCCATGAATCCCATTCTGAGCCGATCCATGGATCCCACCTTGAGCTGATCCATGGATCCCATTCTGAGCAGATCCATGGATCTCACTCTGAGCAAATCCATGGATCCCACCCTGAGCAGATCCATGGGTCCCATTCTGAGCAGATCCATGGATCCCACTCCCTGTCCTTGTGGGAAGGGCCGTGTCCTCCTCCTTGCCAGGCAGCTGGACTGAGGAGAATCCCTCCCATCCCCAAATTCCCCAGTTTCCAGCGTGGCTGTGCCACTCCAGAGCAGCGGCACCTGCTCGATGCCGGCTGAGGGGAGGGAGCGGGAGCAGCTCCCTCTCCTGCTCTCTGCCTTCCTCCCTGTCAGGAAAAGAGGGAGCTCAGAGCCCATGGGAATCCAGGGCAGCCCTTGGGACCCAGAGGTGACCCCACCACACCAGTTTGGACAACTGGGAATGTCCAACTCAACCCCCCCACCCCGTGTGGCTGCTCAAGAGGGAGGAGGAGGAAGAAAGGGCACAGAAGGTGATGAAGACCAAGGCTGGAGGCTGCAGGTGGTGAGAGGAGGGGCTGCCAAGGGTGAAGGCAAAACGTTGTTGACTTCTTGTGGCACTTCACACCCAGCTTTTAATGAGCTGTAATTACAGAGGCCACTGTCCCCGTGCTCTCCCACACACCTGGCGGTGAGGGCTCATTAAGCACCATCAGCCCTCAAGGCACCGTCCAGCTCCTGAAAAAATAACCCAGGTGTGTGTCCAAATCCACACAGGTGTCCTGGAAAAATAACCCAGCTGTGTGTACAAACCCACATGGGTGTCCTGGAAAAATAACCCAGCTGTGTGTCCAAATCCACACAGGCGTCCTGGAAAAATAACCCAGCTGTGTGTCCAAATCCACACAGGTGTCCTGGAAAAATAACCCAGGTTTGTGTATAACCCCACAGGGATTTTCTGGATCAATAGCCCAGCTGTGTGTTCATCTCCACATGGATTTTCTGGATCAATAACCCAGGTGTGTTCCCAGCCCCACAGTGATGTCCTGGACAAATAACCCAGCTGTGTGTCCAACCCCACAGGGATTTTTTGGATCAATAACTCAGGTTTGTGTCCAACCCCACAGGGATTTCCTGGATCAATAGCCCAGGTGTGTGTCCATCTCCACAGGGATTTTCTGGATCAATAACCCAGGTGTGTGTCCAAATCCACACAGGTGTCCTGGAAAAATAACCCAGGTGTGTGTCCAAACCCACACAGGTGTCCTGGAAAAATAACCCAGGTGTGTGTCCAAACCCACACAGGTGTCCTGGAAAAATAACCCAGGTGTGTGTCCAAACCCACACAGGTGTCCTGGAAAAATAACCAGGTGTGTGTCCAAATCCATACAGGTGTCCTGGAAAAATAACCCAGGTGTGTGTCCAAACCCACACAGGTGTCCTGGAAAAATAACCCAGGTGTGTGTCCAAATCCACACAGGTGTCCTGGAAAAATAACCCAGGTTTGTGTATAACCCCACAGGGATTTTCTGGATCAATAGCCCAGCTGTGTGTTCATCTCCACATGGATTTTCTGGATCAATAACCCAGGTGTGTTCCCAGCCCCACAGTGATGTCCTGGACAAATAACCCAGCTGTGTGTCCAACCCCACAGGGATTTTTTGGATCAATAACTCAGGTTTGTGTCCAACCCCACAGGGATTTCCTGGATCAATAGCCCAGGTGTGTGTCCATCTCCACAGGGATTTTCTGGATCAATAACCCAGGTGTGTGTCCAAATCCACACAGGTGTCCTGGAAAAATAACCCAGGTGTGTGTCCAAACCCACACAGGTGTCCTGGAAAAATAACCCAGGTGTGTGTCCAAACCCACACAGGTGTCCTGGAAAAATAACCCAGGTGTGTGTCCAAACCCACACAGGTGTCCTGGAAAAATAACCCAGGTGTGTGTCCAAATCCATACAGGTGTCCTGGAAAAATAACCCAGGTGTGTGTCCAAACCCACACAGGTGTCCTGGAAAAATAACCCAGGTGTGTGTCCAAATCCACACAGGTGTCCTGGAAAAATAACCCAGCTGTGTGTCCAAATCCACACAGGTGTCCTGGAAAAATAACCCAGCTGTGTGTCCAAACCCACACAGGTGTCCTGGAAAAATAACCCAGGTGTGTGTCCAAACCCACACAGGTGTCCTGGAAAAATAACCCAGGTGTGTGTCCAAATCCACACAGGTGTCCTGGAAAAATAACCCAGCTGTGTGTCCAAATCCACACAGGTGTCCTGGAAAAATAACCCAGCTGTGTGTCCAAACCCACACAGGTGTCCTGGAAAAATAACCCAGGTGTGTGTCCAAACCCACACAGGTGTCCTGGAAAAATAACCCAGGTGTGTGTCCAAATCCACACAGGTGTCCTGGAAAAATAACCCAGCTGTGTGTCCAAATCCACACAGGTGTCCTGGAAAAATAACCCAGCTGTGTGTCCAAACCCACACAGGTGTCCTGGAAAAATAACCCAGGTGTGTGTCCAACCCCACAGGGATTTCCTGGATCAATAGCCCAGGTGTGTGTCCATCTCCACAGGGATTTTCTGGATCAATAGCCCAGGTGTGTGTCCATCTCCACAGGGATTTTCTGGATCAATAGCCCAGGTGTGTGTCCATCTCCACAGGGATTTTCTGGATCAATAGCCCAGGTGTGTGTCCATCTCCACAGGGATTTTCTGGATCAATAGCCCAGGTGTGTGTCCAACCCCACAGGGATTTTCTGGATCAATAACCCAGGTGTGTTCCCTTGGGTGCACACAGCTTCTCCCCTTCCCCGTGGCAGCACAACCCTGCTGGATGCGTGGGGCAGGAGCGAGATCCCTTTCCCTGGAATGCTGCTTCCTGGCTCAGCGTGTGTGGTCACGGAGCAGACAATAAACTGCATTATCTGCTCCCAGACAGAGCTTGTTCACAACCTCCAGAGCTCAGAAATCTGTCACTGCTGCCACTGTAATGGCCCTGTGCTTTCCAGACATGACTAAAATCTGACTCAGCCCAGCACTGTAAAAGGGCCAAAAATACCATTTTTCCTTGTCCCCGCATCTTTTTGCGACACTGAGTTTCTTCCAGGGCTGTGAGATGATTTGGGAATATCTCAATTATTACTCCAGGTGATGACTGAGGTTTCAGCTTTTATATTTTTCACATTCTGTGCTGCTTTAGTGTGTGGGTCTGAGCTTCGTATCAGGGGATGGTGAGCTCTCTGCACAGAGCAGGGAGACAAAACAAGAAGGAATTCTCCAGCTGGGCACCAAGGACAAATGATCCAAAGCTCAGGCCCAGGAGCACAAACAGCGTGGGCTGGAGAGAGAAAAACAAGCAGGATGGGAGTGCCTGGGCTAAAGCTGGAATGGGACAATGAACTGCAAGGTGCAAATGGAGCAGAGCTGATCCCAGTGAGAGCCCCCGGGAGCGCTCGTGCATTTTGGGACCATTTTGGTTCCTCTTGGCTGCAGCCCTGGCTGGGCTCTGCTGCTGCCCAAGGTGGATCCATGGAGGAGATCCTTTAATAAATCCCTGCTTTATTCTTTAGCTCTGCCCAGCTCTGCTTTAGCTCAGCCTTCCCAGGGCACCACAGGCACCCCACGTTCTCCTGGCAGAACTCCACCTTTGCTCCCTGCTTTTCCCTTGCTCGAGTGCTCCCAATAACTTTGCCACCGGGATGCCCTGTGGAGCAGGACTTTGAAGTGTAGGCAGGAAAGGAATGTCCAAATTCCAGCTCATCCCAACTCCTGCCTGCTGGGGGAGGGAGGCACAGCGCAGATAAAAGCATGTTTAACCCCGAGGAGAAGGAAAATAAAAGCCCAGAACCTCCAGGTCCTCATTGGAATGTCTAGCTACTGAATTAGGAAGCTTGTTTGCTGGTTTTAAGTTACAGGGACACCTCGAAGTCTCCCAGACTGGATTAGTCAGCACGAGTCACTGTCTGGGAATTGTTTGGGTTTTTAGACGGGAGGATAAAACAATTTAAGGAGAAAATCTAATCCACAGATTTCAAACCCAGCCTGCTTGCAGCACAAGGAGGGGGCAGCGCTGCGCTGAGGGCTTTGGAAAAACCTCGTTTTCCTGAGGGAAGTGTGAAAAACGGAGTAGAAGATAAAGAATTTCTATAAAGTTTAATACGGGATAAAATAAGAGACAAAAAAAAAAAAAAAAAAAAAAAAAAAAAAAAAAAAAAAATCTAGCACCAGGGTGCTCCTGGCCAGCAGTGAGAGAGGGAAGCTGCTCCCTCCTGACCCAGAATTGTTCCTGGAGCACCAAAAAGTGCCTCAAACACAGGAACACAACACATCAATACAGCTCCACAGCAACTCAAATTCAGTAGTACCTGCATTTGCATTAACCTGGACTTCTTAGACTAACAACTAACAACATTTATCACATCTTTTTAAAAAAAGAAAGATAATAAGGAAAAAAAAAAAAAAGAACCTCACACAAATTGAGCTTGCTTTGATGAGGATTAATAATGCATAAGCAAAACAAGAAAACATTGAGCCACCACGTAAGGAAAAGGTAAAATATTTCTTCCACACAGGTGTTTTTGAAGCCATCATTTTAGCAGGAATTTACTAGAAATAATACATTTACTAGAAAATTTACTGCAGCTTTTCTGGGGAAGCTTAAGTGGCAGATTTACACTGGACACATCCCGTGAGCAGAGGAGACCCAGGCACGGCTCCTGAGGAGCTCTGACAACTGAAGGTGCTGCTCAGCACCACCAGGCTTATTCCTGCTGGAGTTTATTTCCCTGTTTTCTCACACCAGCATCCCTCAGGAGTGAGACGTCCCAGATCATAGAATCACAGAATGGTTTGGGTTAGAAGGGACCTGAAATTCCTTGAAAATCAGTGGATTTTCACAGAACCAGCAAAATCCCTACATGAAGCCTCTATGGCAAACTTCACCCTTCCCCTCTGACATGAGTTGTTCTGAGTCAAGGTTATTTTACACAGGAACGTTTCCCGTTTCATTTTTGCCCATAAAACTGTGGCTAAATTTGTGGAGGAGGGAGGAAAGAAAATCTTCCTTTCTTTTTGAATTCTAATCCCTCATCTCTGATATTTCCCCAGCTTCCTGCAGAGCAGGAGCACGGAGATGTCAGCCCAGCACAGGTGATTTCTGAGGGATGTGTGATCCCAGCCAGCGTTTCCATCCCATGGGAATGATGATTTCAGGGCTGGATGAGTGGAAGTTGTTCTCTTTTAGAACGGAAAATCAAAACTTTTCTGCACAAAAAAAAAATCTAAACTTACTGCAGATGGCAAAAAAATCTGTCAGTGTGGCCCTGAAAATTTGTTCAGCGGCATCCTTTTGAAAATGATGAAAGCTGAATGATCTTTTGCTGCCAAGGGCTGGAGCCTGCCAATGCTGGGTTTGCTGGCCCTTGCAGGATTGTCACTTTGTGGGAGGCAGCATGACAAGGCTGGGGTGAGTCAGCAGGTTGCACCACAGCCCAGCCCAAATATTTCCAACCAGCCCCAGGTGTGAGAGGCCAAAATCCAGGGATTCTGGTTGATTTTCAGTGCTGTCCAGGCCGTGGCTGTGACCCCAAGGGGTCACCTGGATGATTTTGCAGCCCAAAGGTGTTTAAGGTGTTGTTTTTCCTCTTAGTCCTGCCTTTCCCAGTGTGATCCCATTAGTCTGGGCTGATTTTTGGGGTCCCTTTTTTGGGACCCAACTTCCCTGGGTCTTCAGCCATATCACCTGCTGAAAATGTTCATCTCTTTCCTCAGTGTCCCATGACCAAGCTGGACATTCTCAACTTCCTAAAATCTTCCATGCACCTAAATTCTCACTGAGACACCACGTAATACATTCCAGAAGTTTCCAAGCGTGGTTCCACTAAAGATGAGAAATGAGTCTCCCATGGAGTCCCCTCTTTGTGGGTGGTGAATTTTGCCACTTCTCAACCCTACAGAACACTCAGAGGAGAGTGGGGGCAGAGAGACACCCCTCCAGACACTTCTGTGAGGGATATTTTTGTGCCTGTTTGCAGTAATTTCAACAGGGATATTGAGATGTGCCTCCCACACAAAGACAGTTTTGGTGGCACAGGAGGGAAGAGGGAGTTGGGGGACAAGAGGGCCAAGCAGGAGGTCAAATTTATTCCAAACCTTTAAATAAGCAAAATTATATTTCCAATCTCTTATCCCTCCCAGGTGGACATTGCAATTAGAAAACAGAAAAAAGCCCTAGGAGACAAACCCCAGTTCTGTTAAGAGAATGAGGTTTTTCATTGTCTATTCAAAAGATGCAAGAGCAGTCCCTACTAAATTGTGGTTTCTCCAGCTGTAAAAAGCTGGGGGGAAAAAACAAACCAAACCAAAAACTCATGATTTTTTTTTTTTCTATCCTTGACAAAATAAACATCCTAGAAATTAGGTTCTCTTCTGTGCTGCTGCTGAAGGGAAATACCTCAAGGAGGAGAACAACCTCATTTTCTCCCAGGTGCTGCTCAGCATTTCTCTCAATTCAATTGCTCAGGAGCCTCTTTTCTCATTTCTCCTTGTTTCTGAGGGACTTCTGTTTGCTGAGTGATGCATCTTAGCACAGATTGTTCCTAACTCAGGGTTTATCCCTGGCTTCTCCACTTGCTGGAGCAAAATCCCTCCCTCCCCGTGCCTCAGTTTCCTCCTTGCACAAGTGACGCTGATCTTTGAGAAGCCCTTTGAGCTCCATGGATGAAAAGGGTCACAGTCGTTGTTGTTGTTGTCTGCACTATAAAAACATGCCCATAAATCATCTTTCAGGAATAGCGAAGCAGGTTTCATTGGCTTCGGAGCTGAGTGACTGAACAGAGAAGAATTTCCTTCTTTGGCATTTTCCCCTAGTTTTAATAACTTTGAACTCTTGCTTTAGATCTTGTTTACATTAGGCTGGTTCAGTAACTGTGTGTCTCCCTGCAGCAATTGTCTCCCTCTTCCCCACCTTCCTCAGGTATTTGGTTTAGGTACCAAACATCTGACTCAGGTCTTCCTGGAGAATGGCTGAGCTGGGGTGGATGGAAAAAGAAATCATTTTTCCCTGTCAGCGAGGAGAGGGACTTAATGGGGGAAACAGGCAGAGGCCACGACTGTCACAGACACAGGCCCTGGGGACAAAAGCCACCTTGGCTGTTTCCACAGCCTCTGGAAGGGTTAAACACAAACTGTACGGATGGCATTGCTGAAACCATTTGGGTCAGAGGATGGGAGTGGGCCCTTCTAAGCTGAACAAACTCCGGGGCTGCAAAGGTCACAGCCCTGCTCTGGGCTGGGGTGGCCTCACCTCGAGCCCTGGGAGCAGCTTTGGGCACCACAATGTGAAGAGGACATTAATGCTCTCAGAGAGCATCCAGAGAAGGGACAGAGATAGTGAAGGGTCTGGAGGGGCCACACGAGGAGCAGCTGAAGGATTTCAGCTTGTCCAGCTGGAGAAAAGGAGACTGAGAGGGGATTCATTGGGGTCTGCAGCTCCTCCCAAGGGACAGCAGAGATCAGAATCAGCAGAGATCAGAACCAGCAGAGATCAGAATCTCTGCTCCTGTGACCTGACAGCACCCAGGGAGTAGCAGGGTCTGGGCCAGGGCAGGGTCATGTTGGATTTTAGGGAAAGGCTCTTCCCCAGAGGGTGCTGGCACTGCCCAGGCTCCCCAGGGAATGGGCACGGCCCCGAGGCTGCCGGAGCTCCAGGAGCCTTTGGACAGCGCTGCCAGGGCTGCCCAGGCTGGGCTTGGTGGGGGTCTGGGCAGGGCAGGGCTGGCACTGGGGGATCCCTGGAGGTGCCTAACTCAGGGAATTCTCAGGACCCTTCCAACTCGGGATGTTCTCCACCTCTGCACGTTACACCTGTGCAATTCTGCAGCCCAGAAACAGAAACCCCTCAGGCACAGCGGGGCTGCTCCTGCTTCACTTTGGCTCTGCCAGGCTGTGCCAGGGGAGGGATGTGCCAGAGCCCGGCCTGGCCAGTCCTGCCTGTACAGTCCTGGCCAGTTCTGCTGTGCCCCGTGGGCCCGAGGGGGAAGCATCCCCGGCGGAGCTCGGCAGGAGGGGACAGGGCAGGGCAGGAAGAGGCTCCCGGTGTGCCGTGGCCGCTGTGGCTCGCTGAGATTCCCGGCAGATGGAGCTCGGCTCCAGGCGATGCTGCCTCAGCCTCTCCTCGCTCTGGGCACCCAGCGCTGCGGAAACAGCTCCGTCAATCCCAGCCTGGTGCTGGAGCGCCGCAGCGGTCACGGAATCACTGAATTAGCAGGGTTGAAAGAAAAAAAAAAACACGTTCACCCTGCTGTGAAAATGTAAAAAGTTTAATAAAGGACAGTGGGAGACAAGGACCACAGAGCAAAGGTCAAGAGCACCCCGTTACCTTCGGGGACACCCCTTAAATACCTTTTCATGACATCAGCCCTTTGCATATTCATAGACCCTTATGCACAGTGGACTTCTCCCCAAACTAGATTCCAATTCCAAGAATTGTTTGGCTTATCTCCTTCCTGGGTCCACTTTTTTAGAGCATGTGTATTCCTTGGTTGTGCTTTTAGTCCTTTTTTATCATCGCCTCCAGTTCTGGGCCCTAGCCCACGCTGCCTTCAGGCAGGGAGTGCTGAGGGCTGGCACATCTGGCCAGGTGTCCTCATCCTGTGTCCATTGGGTGTTATCCCATCCCAGCAGGCATTTTGACACAAGCACACCCATATCAGCTATTGCACTGAGCTTAATTACCAACAGGAATGAAAACCATCTCTTTGTAGCAAAGTTACTTTAGCACCACACATACAGAACCCACTGTGACATTTGTGAAAAGCCAACATTATCATATGAATCTACAACACCTTCAAGGTCAAGACAGTGACTCCAAACCTCCCTGGGCAGCTCATCCCAAGGCCTGACCACTCTGACAGGGCAAATTTTTTTTCAGATCTCCAATCTGGATCTCCCGTGGAACAACTCAAGGCCATTTCCTCTCCTCCTTTCCCTTGGGACACGGCAGCAGAGCCCGACCCCCTCCTCAGTGCCAGGGAGTTGTGCAGAGCAATGAGGTGTCCCCTCAGCCTCCTCCAGGCTAAACAACCCAACTGGTGGAGAATTCCCCCAAACCTCTCACTTCCCTGATATTTCCCCCTCTCTCAGCTGGGCAGGAAGACAAACAGGTTTGGGTTTATGATTTATTCTCAGGCTGCCCTTTCGAAGGGTTATCACTCTCCATGTAGAGTCATGGCCCCTCAGAGCAACAAGAAACTGGTATTAAATAGAAATAATTATCACAAGAATGCTAAAATCAAACTTTGGCCTAGAACACATCCCAAATCCCATTCTACAAGCTCAAGTCCAGAGGCTGTTAAGAAAAAAGGGAGAGACACAGTGATATTTATTCCTGAGGAGCATTCCTAAATGAAGAGCAGATGATCAGGCCCTGAACAACAAAAAATCACAACAAATAACTGAAGGTAACGAAAACCCCAATAAACATCTTATGCCAACACAAGGCCTTTCTTTCCAAGAGCAGCTCTCCTTCCAGGGATGGATCTGCAGCACCACACGGCGCTGGGGAGGGCCCGGCCCTGCTGTCACACAGGAGCTGCTGCAGGGGCTGAGCAGGAGCTGCTGTCCCTGCAGCTGTGATCCTGGGATTCTCTGAAAGTTATCCTAAAACAGTGAAAAACAGGGATGGGGCTTGGAGCCACCTGGGATAGTGGAAGGTGTCCCTGCCCACGTGTCGCGATGCGATGATGGAGAGAGGCCTCTGCCCAAATTAACAGGCAAATGAGACCATGGGATGGCAACAGAGGGATTTTATTCAACAACATGGATTTTATTTCCTAAGTGTGAGGAAGGGAGAGACAAAGGAAGAGGAAACCCCTGTCAGAGAGAAGAGACACAGAGCAAGAGATAATCAACTGGAACGACATGAGATGTAAGGTCCCTGCCAACCCCAGCCATTGTGTGGTGTAGAAGTTGTAGGGACTCCAGAAGTGACTCCACAGCTGCTGAGCTGGCCCTGGGCAGGACAGGGGAGCAGAGGGTCAGCTGCAAGTTCCCCCTGGTGGATGTCTTGTATGCAAACTAGAAGTGCAAACGGGGAAAAGAGCCTTTACAGCACCTTTACAGCAACAGCAAGCCTGGGAAGGAGCAGCCCTTGCTGCAAAGGGCTTCCCAGCACAGCTCTCTCGCAGCCGGCCTCAACCTGCGCCTTCAGTTTGCCTGCAGAGAGCAGCCACAGCCCTGCCCTGCCGGCCCGGCCGGGAACTCTCCCGCTGCCGCTGGGGCTGAGCACTCGCTGCTCACAGGGCACTCCGTGCCACTGCCTGTGAAAATACAGCGGCACCTCTGAGAGACAGCAAATGCAGTCTGGGCACTCTGCTCCTGTGCCCTACAAACGTTATTAGCAAACACACAGATTCTTCAATACCGGGAACAGTGCGGGGACATTATAATGTATCGTAATCACAGCATATGGTATAGCAATGTTTCTATATCATAGACTTTAATAGAAATATACAATATGTAATAAAAATAAATTATTTGCTAGTTTTATTTATCCATTAGATTTTATTTTTCTATTCCTATTCTTCTTATTCTTCTTCCTACTAGTCTTCTTTTTCCTACTACTGTACATCTTCTTTACATCTTCTATGTATCTTTCTATTCTTAATCTTATTCCTATTCTTATTCCTATATCTATTCCTATTCCTATTCTTCATCTTCTTACATATATTTTTAAATTCTTATTTTCTTACTCTTCTTCTTCTAAGTACTTCTAAATTCTTATTACTATTCTTCTTCTATCTATTCTTAAATAAGTCTTCTCCATTTTCTTTGTCTTCTTAGCCTTTGTCATTGAAGTCTTTGTTGTCTTCGTCTTCTTTGTCTTCATTGTCTTCGTCGTCTTTGTCTTCATTGTCTTCGTCGTCTCCTTCATTGTCTTCATCTTCTTCATCTTTTTCCGTGTCTGTTTTACTCCTCCGGCCGTGGCCTCAGGCAGGGACAGCGGAACAGCCCCCGCAGCGCCCGCAGCGCCCGCCTGAAGCGGGAGGGACGTTTCCTGGGGGCAGCCGGCTGCCCGCGGAGGGCCTGGGCTCGCAGCCGGGCAGGCCAGGGGCTGGGGGGGCTGTGCGGGGCAGGCGCCGGCCCTTGGCTGCACGGCTCCTGTGCCGGGCACCCCACCCAGGCCTCCCGAGGGACGGCCACTGCGAGCCCGGCTGCCGCAAAAACTTCCCATTTCTGCTCTTTGTCCAGTTCTGGGGGCACCTCCAGGAGGCTCACATCATCGTCCCACTCATCCTCCTCTGGGCACAAGGGCTTGGTGCTGATGCTGTGCTCGGGACAGTTCTCCCGCACGAGCCCCGTGTCACTGTCGTTTTCGCAGGTGGAGTGTCCTGAGGATCTGCTGCCATTCCCTCTGGACACATCTTGGCCAATGCAGGCTTCTCCTTGGGAATGCTCTTGGCCAATGCATTCTTCCCTGTTGGAAAGTATTTCCCACCTGCTGACATCTCCATCGGACAGCACTTGCTCGATGCATTCTTCCCAGTCCGAGGGGTCTTGGGAGCTGCTGACTTCTCCCTGGGACAGGTCTTGCTCCAAATACTTTTCCCAGTCAAAGAGTTGGTGGTAACTCGTGACTTCCCCGTGGGGCAGATCTTCCTCCAGGCATTCTTCACCATGAGACACTTCCTGGGCCAGCTCTGGGTCTCCAGACAGGGCAGCAGCGGCCGGCTCGGCCTCCGTGGCACTGCCTGGGGCAGGAGAGGCGCTGGGCAGGGCAGGGGCTGCCTCTGCTGCCACCTCTGTGCCCACGGGGCTGGCAGAGCTGGGCCCCTCTGGGGAAAGAGCCGTGCTGTCCTCTGGACTGAGCTCATTGGCCACTTCCACTTTGGACACCTCCCCATCAGTCGGGCTGTTCCCTGAAACCACCTCGATGTCATCTTCCACAGGGGACAGCTCCTGGTCACTTGGGCTGTCCCATGGAGAGACCTCCATGTCCTCTTCCTCTGGGGACTGCTCCTGGTTACTGGTGCTGTCCTCTGGAACAACTTCCATGTCCTCTTCCACAGAGGACAGCTCCTTGTCACTCGTGCTGTCCTCTGGAATGTCCTCGATGTGCTCTTCCACTGAGGACAGCTCCGTGTCACTTGTGCTGTCCCATGGAAGGTCCTCGATGTCCTCTTCCACTGAGGACAGCTCCCAGTCACTCACGCCCACCTCTGGAACAACCTTGCTGGCCACGTCCACTGAGAACAGCTCCTTGTCACTCGTGCCGTCCTCTGGAATGTCCTCGATGTCCTCTTCCACAGAGGACAGCTCCCAGTCACTCGTGCTGTCCTCTGCAGTGCCCTCGATGTCCTCTTCCACTGAGGACAGCTCCTTGTCACTCGTGCTGTCCTCTGCAGTGCCCTCGATGTCTTCTTCCACTGAGGACAGCTCCTTGTCACTCGTGCTGTCCTCTGGAATGTCCTCGATGGCCTCTTCCACTGAGGACAGCTCCTGGTCACTCTTGCTGTCCTCTGGAATGTCCTCGATGTCCTCCTCCACTGAGGACAGCTCCTTGTCACTCGTGCTGTCCTCTGGAGTGCCCTCGATGTCCTCTTCCACTGAGGACAGCTCCTTGTCACTCATGCTGTCCTCTGGAATATCCTCGATGGCCTCTTCCACTGAGGACAGCTCCTTGTCACTCATGCTGTCCTCTGGAATGCCCTCGATGGCCTCTTCCACTGAGGACAGCTCCTGGTCACTTTTGCCATCCTCTGGAACAACCTCAATGTTGTCTTCCACTGAGGACAACATCTGGTCACTTGTGCTATCCCATGGAAGGTCCTCGATTTCCTCTTCCACTTCGGACAGCTCTGGCTCAGCGTTGCTGTCCCCTGCAGAGAGCTCGATGGCCTCTTCAACCTGGGACAGCTCCTTGTCACAGGATGAGGGACAAGTCTGCGTGTCCTCCTCCTTCACTGTGACCACAGGCTTCTCCCCAGAACTGGAGCTCACATCGTCCTCCCCCGGGAACAACTCTTCGTGTCCCAAATCTTCCTCTTGGGACAGGAGAGCCTCGGGGGGCTCCTCCTCCTCAGCAGCTCCTGCCGGGGCAGCAGCTGCCGGCTCGGCCTCCGTGGGACTCTGTAGGGAAGGAGAGGCGCTGGTTGGGGCAGGCACTGCCTCTGCTGCCACCTCTGTGCCCACGGGGCTGGCAGAGCCGGGCCCCTCTGGGGGACAGGGCTGAGGCTCCTCGTCACTCACTGGGCACAAGGGTCGGTCCCAGAGCCCAGAGCTGATGTTGTGTCCCCACTGGGACAGCTCCTGCCTGCTCACATCTTCCTCCCTTTGGGACAGCTTTCGCTCACTCACATCGTCCCACCAGGGCAGCTCTTGGGCTGCAGCGTCTGCTCCTTGGGACAGCTCCTTGTCACTGCTGGCTCTCGCTTGGGACAATCCTGCTCCTCTCCTGTCTTCCCACTGGGAGATGTGGGAGTGCACATCTTGTCCCCATGCTGAGAGGTCTTGCTACCTCTCACCTTCCCTCTGGGAAGCTCTCGGGCATCGTCCCATTGGGAATCCTCTGGGACACTCACATCTCTCTGCAGGGACAGCTCCTGGCATCTCTCCTCTTCTCCCTATCCCATCTCCTGCTGCCCACTCCCATCTCTTTCCCGTTGGGAAATCTCTTGGCTTGTCACACGTTCTTCCTGCTCGCACACCTCTTGGTACATCTCCCTGTCCTCTTCCCACTGGGACAGCTCCTGGGCTCTGACGGTTTCTTCCCGTTCATAGAGCTCTTGGTGTGTCCCACCTCTGTACTGGGAAACTTCCCAAACTCTCACACCTACCTGGCCTTGGTACAGCTCTTGGCTGCTCCTGGCTCCCTGCCGGGACATTTCTTGGACTCCTGGTCCTTCTCTCTGGGATGTCTCTTCTGTATCTTCCCACTGGGAGAGCTCTCGATCCATGTCAGCGAGGGGCCTCTCCTCCTCCTCAGCCTGTGCCCGTGGCAGGACTGAGCTGCCCACTGCCCCCGACCACTGCCCGCTGGGGGCTTCCAGCCAGCTGGGCAAGGGGCTGTGGGACCAGGAGTTGGAGTTGGCTTTGCCCTCGTCGCTCTCGTCGTCTGTCGCTGTCGGCCGCTATCGCTATCGGCGTCTGGCGCAGACAGAGCCAGGGAGCTGCTTCCTCCTCAGAGAGCGGCTCTCCTGGGACTGGGCACCCCAGGGCTCTGCGCCCCTTGGACACCCTCAGCCCGGGCGGGGCTCCCTGATCTCACAGGGCTCTCTGGCCACCACCACGTCCCACATCACAGAGGGCCGTGACACCCTGTGCCCTTTGTGTCACAAAGGGCCACCCCCGGCACCCCAACAGCAGCGGGGCAGACAGGAACTGGCTCGGAGCAGCCCCCGGCCTGGTGGCCTTGTGGGCCCTGCTGTGCCCCGAGCCCTGGGAGGCTTTGGCCACGCTGGCACACGACAGCCCCGGCCCCGCACTGCAGAGCATTATTGAATGCCTATTCTTCTTTGTCTTCATCATCTTCTTAATCTTTCAAAGATCTTCTTCATGGTCTTTGTGGTCTTTGTCACCTCCTTTGTGTTGGTGTTCTCCATCGCCATCTCCCTATTCCTGTTTGCCGGCCCCAGCTCCCTTTGGTGCTGGCAGCCCCGTGAGAGCCGCAGCCCGGCAGGGAGGGAGGCTCTGGGAGCACTCGCTGCCCTCGGTGCCCTGAATGTGCCACTCCTCCGGCCGTGGCCTCAGGCAGGGACAGCGGAACAGCCCCCGCAGCGCCCGCAGCGCCCGCCTGAAGCGGGAGGGACGTTTCCTGGGGGCAGCTGGCTGCCCGCGGAGGGCCTGGGCTCGCAGCCGGGCAGGCCAGGGGCTGGGGGGGCTGTGCGGGGCAGGCGCCGGCCCTTGGCTGCACGGCTCCTGTGCTGGGCACTCCACCCAGGCCTCCCGAGGGACGGCCACTGCGAGCCCGCCTGCCGCAAAAACTTCCTCCTGTTCTGGAGGCAGCTCCAGGATGCTCACGTTGTCCCACTCATCATCCTCGGGGTACAAGGGCTTGGTGCTGATGCTGTGCTTGGGCCAGTTCTCCTGCACGAGCCCCGTGTCCCTGTCGCTTTCCCCACTGGAGTGTCCTGAGGGTCTGCTGCCATTGCCTCTGGACACGTTTTGGCCAACATGTTCTTCCCAGTTGGAAAGTTCTGCACAGCTGAAGACATCTCCTCCAGACAGCTCGGTGTATTCATCCCAGTCCGAGGGATCTTGGGAGCTGCTGACTTCTCCCTGGGTCAGGCCTTGCTCTAAATATTCATCCCGGTCAGAGACTTGGTGGTAGCTCATGACTTCCTCACCTTCCCCGTGGGGGAGATCTTCCCCCGTGAGTTGCTCACAGTCAGATGCATCCTGGCACAGCTCTAGGTCTCCAGACAGGACAGGCTCCAGGCCATCCATGAATTGCCAAAATTTCCTTTCCTCACTGGAGTCGTCCGTTCCTTCCTGCACTGCCAGCACTGACCCCGCTGCTGCCTCCTCAGCAGCTCCGGACGGGGCAGCAGTGGCCGGCTCGGCCTCCGTGGCACTGCCTGGGGCAGGAGAGGCGCTGGGCAGGGCAGGGGCTGCCTCTGCTGCCACCTCTGTGCCCACGGGGCTGGCAGAGCTGGGCCCCTCTGGGGAAAGAGCCGTGCTGTCCTCTGGACTAAGCTCAATGGCCACTTCCACTTTGGACACCTCCCCATCAGTCGGGCTGTTCCCTGAAACCAGCAGGACGTCATCTTCCACAGGGGACAGCTCCTGGTCACTTGTGCTGTCTCATGGAATGTTCTCGATTGCCTCTTCCACTTCGGACAGCTCTGGCTCAGTGTTGCTGTCCCCTGCAGAGAGCTCGATGGCCTCTTCAACCTGGGACAGCTCCTCGTCACAGGACGAGGGACAAGTCTGCGTGTCCTCCTCCTTCACTGTGCCCACAGGCTTCTCCCCAGAACTGGAGTTCACATCGTCCTCCCCCGGGAACAACTCTTGGTCTCCCAAATCTTCCTCTTGGGACAGGAGAGGCTCGGGGGGCTCCTCGTCCTCAGCAGCTCCTGCGGCTCTGCCCTGGCCTCTGCGGCTCTGCCCCGGGCACAGAGGCCGGGCCGGGGCTCGCTCCCTGCTGCCAGCAGGGCGCTGCCGAGGGCTCCCCGCCCGCCGGGGCCGGGCCCGGGCGCTGAGGGAGCGGCGCCGCCATTGCTGCCGCCCTCAGGGGCTCTGAGGGCAGCGCGGCTCCCGCCGGCCCCGCTCCGCCCGCACAGGCAGCACAAACCTGCGGCACAAAGACACACGGCGCTGAAATTGTGTCCGTGCCCTTCCAAAGGCACCCGGACAGCGGCCCGAAGGGCTGCGCTCGGCCGCGGCAGCAGCGCCGCACGGCTGCCCCCGGGCCAAATCCCCTGTGCAGATAGCGGGGCCGGGGCTGTGCGATGGGACACCCAACACACGGGGGTCAGTCACTCTGGGAGCAACAAACCAGGGTTTTAGTCTAATAGGGAGAGCTAAAACAACTTTCGATGGCACTAGGCTGTTGTACATGGAGCTCCAAAGGCATAACAAATGCTACAGATAAACCAGTATAGATACATCTGGGTCAAAAGTCATAAAAAGGTAGTTAGAAGCAACATCTCTGCCATCAATAGATTTAATAAAAGAAAAATTTTATTTTTATATACTATTTTTAAAAGATACTATTTTTAAAAATCTTCCACTGAGGACAGCTCCTGGTCACTCGTGCTGTCCCATGGAATGACCTCAGTGCCCTCCTCTGATGGGGATGGCTCCTGGACACTCGCACCGTACCCTGGAGAGACCTCAACGTCCTGTTTCACTGGGGACAGCTCCTGCTCACTCATGTTGTCCTCGGGAGAGACCTCGACGTCCTCTTCCACTAAGGACAGCTCCTGGACACTAATGCTGTCCCCTGGAACAACCTCGATGGCCTCTTCCACTGACAACAGCTCCTGGTCACTCATGCTGTCCCCTACAATGACCTCGATGCCCTCCTCTGATGGGGAGACCTCTTGGACACTCATGCTGTACCCTGGAGAGACCTCGGTGTCCTCTTCCTCTGGGGACAGCTCCTGGACACTCTCACTGTCCCCTGGAAAGACCTCGATGGCCACTTCCACTGGGGACAGCATCTGGTCACTTGTGCTATCCCATGGAATGTCCTCGATTTCCTCTTCCACTTCGGACAGCTCTGGCTCAGTGTTGCTGTCCCCTGGGGAGAGCTCGATGGCCTCTTCAACCTGGGACAGCTCCTCATCACAGGACGAGGGACAAGTCTGCGTGTCCTCCTCCTTCACTGTGCCCACAGGCTTCTCCCCAGAACTGGAGCTCACATCATCCTCCCCCGGGAACAGCTCTTGGTCTCCCAAATCTTCCCCTTGGGACAGGAGAGGCTCGGGGGGCTCCTCCTCGTCCTCAGCAGCTCCTGCCGGGGCAGCAGCTGCCGGCTCGGCCTCCGTGGGACTCTGTAGGGAAGGAGAGGCGCTGGTTCGGTGTCATGGTTTGACACAGAAGTGATTTTTTTCAAAAAGTTAGTAGTCACAGCAGTCAATAGTCAGGGTTAGATATTAGCATTTAGAGTGAGCACTGAAGGTATAAACACGCCTCTGAGAGCACAGGGGCTTAAGAGCAAGAACTCCCAGGGGAACTGTCTCTCTTTAGCGCAGACTCTCCCCTGCCCAGCCACAGGCTGGGTGGCAGAGGGCAGGCCATGGAGCCTGGTCGAGGTCAACCCAAAAAGCTGCAGGACTGCAACCGAGCCAGCTCCTGCAGACAGAAGGGTGGAGAGAAGCGGAGCTGCCTTTGTTCCCCCCCAGAGGGAAAGAGACAGAGAGTTTGACAGTACCTGGAGTTTGCCGGCAGAGGAGGAAGAGAAGGGGGCGGGAAGGTGCCCAGCGTAGAAGTTAAGTTCTAGGCAGAAATTTCAGCCATCCGGGGAGTCTGAACTTTTAACCCTATCCTAAGAAATAAGAGCTTTGTAAAATATTACTCCTCCTCGATTTAAAGTAGAAGAGAGACAGTCCAAGACCTGAAATGTTAAAAGAAGAAATTTTTAGTCAGGAGGAAATAATAGAGTAACTTTTAGCTTGACTTTTCCTGTTAACCAAGGACTGAACCAAATTCTCCTGCAATAAAGACTGCATTTTTAAAGGAATACAACAGTAAACCAAAGAAACCTGCTTCAGCAACTACCAACACAGAAATGGCAAGAACAGAAAAAAGCTGAGGAGGGTGTGGTGATGCCCTCTGTCTTCAGGAAGAAGATGATCTCTGTTCTTAAACCCTCAGCCCCAGGGGAGGAAGAAACAGGGGGGGACTGTAGTCCCAAAATGAGAAGCTAAACTGTTGTCTCTTTTAGTCCGTAGCAAAGCATCCTTAAAGGAGCCCTCTGAGCAGTCTGCCCATGCACAGCAGTGAGAGCGCTGTGACATGAAAAAGAAAGTGTCACACTAACAGGTTTTCTCGAGGCAGTGCCATGTGTGACATGGAAACACAAGAGTAGCAATTGTGTTTCCTGGGGGGGGTCTATGGTGCAAGAGAGACTCCTCTCTCCCTTAATAAACTAAATATTGATCATCTGAAAAGTGGCAACTTGATCAGGAATCCTGGGGAGTGTCTCACGGTAGTTTTTTAAAAATTAAGTAGGGGGAGGAAGAGAGTTTTAGAAGGTCTTCATACTAGATTTACCGTGTGTGTCATTTCTAGTAGTAGTAGTTTAATAAAGTTTTTTTTTCCTTTATTGTTAAGCTTAAGCCTCCACTGCTCTGTTCCTGATCACATCTCACAGCATTTATGTTAAAAAAGTATATTTTCATGGGGGCACAGGCATTGGGCCAGCGTCAAACCGTGACATTAGGGCAGGCACTGCCTCTGCTGCCACCTCTGTGCCCACGGGGCTGGCAGAGCCGGGCCCCTCTGGGGGACAGGGCTGAGGCTCCTCGTCACTCACTGGGCACAAGGGTCTGTCCCAGAGCCCAGAGCTGATGTTGTGTCCCCACTGGGACAGCTCCTGCCTGCTCACATCTTCCTCCCTTTGGGACAGCTTTGGCTCACTCACATCGTCCCACCAGGGCAGCTCTTGGGCTGCAGCGTCTGCTCCTTGGGACAGCTCCTTGACACTGCTGGCTCTCGCTTGGGACAATCCTGCTCCTCTCCTGTCCTGAGGTCTTGGTACCTCTCACCTTCCCTCTGGGAAGCTCTCAGGCATCATCCCATTAGGAATCCTCTGGGACACTCACATCTCTCTGCAGGGACAGCTCCTGGCATCTCTCCTCTTCTCCCCATCCCATCTCCTGCTGCCCACTCCCATCTATTTCCCACTGGGAAATCTCTTGGTTTATCACACGTTCTTCCCACTCACACACCTCTTGGTACATCTCCCTGTCCTCTTCCCCAGGCCACTCCTCTGGGCTGGAGCAGCTCCACCACGGAGAATTCCTTTTCCCATTGCAGGAGTCTCCTTTAGTGTGGAAAAGGCAGAACGAAAGGGGAATTCCTGCCTTCCCCTCTCTCAGAACTTCAGAAGTCCTCAAACTTCCCTCCTGGCACTCCCACAGAGAGAACGCTGGCCTAGGGACACTCTGCTGTGGGATTTTGGGCAAGGGAGGAGGGAGGCACTTGGTGGACAGAAGAAATGGATGGATGTCCAGGCAAAATTACTTGTGTGGGATTTGTCATCCTTCAGTGATTCCTTTTTGGTTTTGGAAAGCAGAGAGCAGGAGGAGAGGCCCTAGGAAAGGAACAATCCCTCTGTACCATTGACAGGAGGAGGCAGCCGGGGGGGTCGGGCTCTGCTCCCAGGGAACAGGGACAGGACAAGGGGAAACAGGACAGGCCTGAGCCAGGGGAGTGCCAGGGCAGGCTCAGCTTGGCCAGCAGCAGGAATTTCCCCATGGAAAGGCTGCTCAGGCCTTGGCAGGGGCTGCCCAGGGAGCTTTGCAGTGCCCATCCCTGCAGGTGTCCCCTGGAGGTGGCACTCAGAGCTCTGGGCTGGGGACAAGGTGGGCACGGGGCACAGCTGGGACTGCACGGGCCGGGAGGGCTTTTCCAGCCTCAGGGATGCTGGGATTCTGTGAGAGTTATCCCAGAAGAAAGAAAAGCTCACCGCGGGGAAAGCCCCTGCCCTGGAGCAGCAGAGGAGCAGCCCCGAGGCTGGAGGTGCCGGGAGCGGGCTCCAGGCACGGCTGCTCAGCACTGAGCCCTGTGGGGCTGCCCAGCAGGAGCAGCAGAGCCCCGGAGCTGCGCTGCTGCTGCGCTGCTGCGTGCGCTGCTTTGGGCTCTTTGGCTGCACAGCCCCGCGCAGCTGCTGCCACAGGGATCTGTCAGGAGCAGCACGGAGCTGCTGCCGCTGCCTCAGCTGGGGCTGCACCGGGGGAACCCCTCCCGCCTGGCCCGGGGCTGCTCCGGGCAGGCAGGGCTGCTGAGGAGCACCCCCAGCCTGGCTCCCCGGCCACGGGCAGCGTCACAGCGGGGCTCTGCTGGCTTCGCTGGGGCGGCTGCACAGCCCTGCTGCAAAGGGCTTCCCAGCACAGCTCTCTCGCAGCCGGCCTCAACCTGCGCCTTCAGTTTGCCTGCAGAGAGCAGCCACAGCCCTGCCCTGCCGGCCCGGCCGGGAACTCTCCCGCTGCCGCTGGGGCTGAGCACTCGCTGCTCACAGGGCACTCCGTGCCACTGCCTGTGAAAATACATCGGCACCTCTGAGAGACAGCAAATGCAGTCTGGGCACTCTGCTCCTGTGCCCTACAAACGTTATTAGCAAACACACAGATTCTTCAATAACGGGAACAGTGCGGGGACATTATAATGTATTGTAATCACAGCATATGGTATAGCAATGTTTCTATATCATAGACTTTAATAGAAATATACAATATGGAATAAAAATAAATTATTTGCTAGTTTTATTTATTCATTCAATTTTATTTTTCTATTCCTAGTCTTCTTATTCTTCTTCCTACTAGTTTTTTTTTTCCTACTACTGTACATCTTCTTTACATCTTCTATGTATTTTTATACTCTTATTCTTATTCCTATTCTTATTCCTATATCTATTCCTATTCCTATTCCTATTCCTATTCTTCATCTTCTTACATGTATTTTTAAATTCTTATTTTCTTACTCTTCTTCTAAGTATTTCTAAATTCTTATTACTATTCTTCTTCTATCTATTCTTAAATAAGTCTTCTCCATTTTCTTTGTCTTCTTAGCCTTGTCTTTGCCTTCTTTGTTGTCTTCGTCTTCTTTGTCTTCGTTGTCTTCGTCGTCTCCTTCATTGTCTTCATCTTTTTCCGTGTCTGTTTTACTCCTCCGGCCGTGGCCTCAGGCAGGGACAGCGGAACAGCCCCCGCAGCGCCCGCAGCGCCCGCCTGAAGCGGGAGGGACGTTTCCTGGGGGCAGCCGGCTGCCCGCGGAGGGCCTGGGCTCGCAGCCGGGCAGGCCAGCGGCTGGGGGGGCTGTGTGGGGCAGGCGCCGGCCCTTGGCTGCACGGCTCCTGTGCCGGGCACTCCACCCAGGCCTCCCGAGGGACAGCCACTGCGAGCCCGCCTGCCGCAAAAACTTCCCATTTCTGCTCTTTCTCCAGTTCTGGGGGCACCTCCAGGAGGCTCACATCATCGTCCCACTCATCCTCCTCTGGGCACAAGGGCTTGGTGCTGATGCTGTGCTCGGGCCAGTTCTCCCGCACGAGCCCCGTGTCACTGTCGTTTTCGCAGGTGGAGTGTCCTGAGGATCTGCTGCCATTCCCTCTGGACACATCTTGGCCAATGCAGGCTTCTCCTTGGGAATGGTCTTGGCCAATGCATTCTTCCCTGTCGGAAAGTATTTCCCACCTGCTGACATCTCCATCGGACAGCACTTGCTCGATGCATTCTTCCCAGTCCGAGGGGTCTTGGGAGCTGCTGACTTCTCCCTGGGACAGGTCTTGCTCCAAATACTTTTCCCAGTCAAAGAGTTGGTGGTAACTCCTGACTTCCCCGTGGGGCAGATCTTCCTCCAGGCATTCTTCACCATGAGACACTTCCTGGGCCAGCTCTGGGTCTCCGGACGGGGCAGCAGCGGCCGGCTCGGCCTCCGTGGCACTGCCTGGGGCAGGAGAGGCGCTGGGCAGGGCAGGGGCTGCCTCTGCTGCCACCTCTGTGCCCACGGGGCTGGCAGAGCTGGGCCCCTCTGGGGAAAGAGCCGTGCTGTCCTCTGGACTGAGCTCATTGGCCACTTCCACTTTGGACACCTCCCCATCAGTCGGGCTGTTCCCTGAAACCACCTCGATGTCATCTTCCACAGGGGACAGCTCCTGGTCACTTGGGCTGTCCCATGGAGAGACCTCCATGTCCTCTTCCTCTGGGGACTGCTCCTGGTTACTGGTGCTGTCCTCTGGAACAACTTCCATGTCCTCTTCCACTGAGGACAGCTCCTGGTCACTCATGCCGTCCTCTGGAATGCCCTCGATGTCCTCTTCCACTGAGGACAGCTCCGTGTCACTTGTGCTGTCCCATGGAAGGTCCTCGATGTCCGCTTCCACTGAGGACAGCTCCTGGTCACTCGTGCCATCCTCTGGAATGTCCTCGATGTCCTCTTCCACTGAGGACAGCTCTTTGTCACTCTTGCTGTCCTCTGGAATATCCTCGATGTCCTCTTCCACAGAGGACAGCTCCTTGTCACTCATGCTGTCCTCTGCAGTGCCCTCGATGTCCTCTTCCACAGAGGACAGCTCCTTGTCACTCGTGCTGTCCTCTGGAATATCCTCGATGTCTTCTTCCACTGAGGACAGCTCCTGGTCACTCGTGCTGTCCTCTGGAGTGCCCTCGATGTCCTCTTCCACTGAGGACAGCTCCTTGTCACTCATGCTGTCCCATGGAATGCCCTCGATGTCCTCTTCCACTGAGGACAGCTCCTGGTCACTCGTGCTGTCCTCTGCAGTGCCCTCGATGGCCTCTTCCACTGAGGACAGCTCCTTGTCACTCATGCTGTCCTCTGCAGTGCCCTCGATGGCCTCTTCCACTGAGGACAGCTCCTGGTCACTTTTGCCATCCTCTGGAACAACCTCAATGTTGTCTTCCACTGGGGACAGCATCTGGTCACTTGTGCTATCCCATGGAAGGTCCTCGATTTCCTCTTCCACTTCGGACAGCTCTGGCTCAGTGTTGCTGTCCCCTGCAGAGAGCTCGACGGCCTCTTCAACCTGGGACAGCTCCTCATCACAGGACGAGGGACAAGTCTGCGTGTCCTCCTCCTTCACTGTGCCCACAGGCTTCTCCCCAGAACTGGAGCTCACATCGTCCTCCCCCGGGAACAACTCTTGGTCTCCCAAATCTTCCCCTTGGGACAGGAGAGGCTCGGGGGGCTCCTCCTCAGCAGCTCCTGCCGGGGCAGCAGCTGCCGGCTCGGCCTCCGTGGGACTCTGTAGGGAAGGAGAGGCGCTGGTTGGGGCAGGCACTGCCTCTGCTGCCACCTCTGTGCCCACGGGGCTGGCAGAGCTGGGCCCCTCTGGGGGACAGGGCTGAGGCTCCTCGTCACTCACTGGGCACAAGGGTCTGTCCCAGAGCCCAGAGCTGATGTTGTGTCCCCATTGGGACAGCTCCTGCCTGCTCACATCTTCCTCCCTTTGGGACAGCTTTGGCTCACTCACATCGTCCCACCAGGGCAGCTCTTGGGCTGCAGCGTCTGCTCCTTGGGACAGCTCCTTGCCACTGCTGGCTCTCGCTTGGGACAATCCTGCTCCTCTCCTGTCTTCCACTGGGAGATGTGGGAGTGCACATCTTGTCCCCATGCTGAGAGGTCTTGCTACCTCTCACCTTCCCTCTGGGAAGCTCTCGGGCATCGTCCCATTGGGAATCCTCTGGGACACTCACATCTCTCTGCAGGGACAACTCCTGGCATCTCTCCTCTTCTCCCCATCCCATCTCCTGCTGCCCACTCGCATCTCTTTCCCGTTGGGAAATCTCTTGGGTTGTCACACGTTTTTCCTGCTCGCACACCTCTTGGTACATCTCCCTGTCCTCTTCCCACTGGGACAGCTCCTGGGCTCTGACGGTTTCTTCCCGTTCCTAGAGCTCTTGGTGTGTCCCACCTCTGTACTGGGAAACTTCCCAAACTCTCACACCTACCTGGCCTTGGTACAGCTCTTGGCTGCTCCTGGCTCCCTGCCGGGACATTTCTTGGACTCCTGGTCCTTCTCTTTGGGATGTCTCTTGTGTATCTTCTCTCTGGGAGAGCTCTCGGTCCATGTCAGCGAGGGGCCTCTCCTCCTCCTCAGCCTGTGCCAGTGGCAGGACTGAGCTGCCCACTGCCCCCGACCACTGCCCGCTGGGGGCTTCCAGCCAGCTGGGCAAGGGGCTGTGGGACCGGGAGTTGGAGTTGGCTTTGCCCTCGTCGCTCTCGTCGTCTGTCGCTGTCGGCCGCTATCGCTATCGGCGTCTGGCGCAGACAGAGCCAGGGAGCTGCTTCCTCCTCAGAGAGCGGCTCTCCTGGGACTGGGCACCCCAGGGCTCTGCGCCCCTTGGACACCCTCAGCCCGGGCGGGGCTCCCTGATCTCACAGGGCTCTCTGGCCACCACCACGTCCCACATCACAGAGGGCCGTGACACCCTGTGCCCTTTGTGTCACAAAGGGCCACCCCCGGCACCCCAACAGCAGCGGGGCAGACAGGAACTGGCTCGGAGCAGCCCCCGGCCTGGTGGCCTTGTGGGCCCTGCTGTGCCCCGAGCCCTGGGAGGCTTTGGCCACGCTGGCACACGACAGCCCCGGCCCCGCACTGCAGAGCCCTGGCTTTGCCGGCCGCGCTGCCCAGGCCACGAGGAATCGGCCGCACGGACGGGCCGGGACTTGCGGGCAGCGGCTCCAGGAGCCGCGGGAGCCCGGGGAGCAGGGCTGTCCCTCAGGCCAGGGGCTGGGGGGGCTGTGCGGGGCAGGCGCCGGGCTCCCTTCCTCCTGCTGCTGCCTCAGTGCCTGCATCTCCTGCAGAGCCTTGCTCAGGTTGCCCGTGAGGCTGCGCTCCATGGCTCGAGCCCCCGAGGGGATGCGCAGCGGAGGCAGCAGCTGCCAGCTCGGGGACACACGGGCTGTGCCCTCCTGGGCCACCCTGAGGGGGGCAAGAACACCCTGGGCATGGGGGTGTATGGCTGCCAAGGACAGGGGCTGCAGGGCTGGGGCCCCTTCTCCCCTGCTCTGTGCCCCGGCTCTGAGCGTCCCTGGGGCTCACCAGGCAGGGCAGTGGTGGCAGAGGTGGCAGAGGTGGCAGTGGTGACAGCCTGTCCCCAGAGAGGGACAGGGCCTGGCTCCAGCCAGTGCCCTGTGGCACTGCCTGCAGCTGCCTGAGCTGCACCTGTGGGACCTTAAGGCGTTGAAGATTTTTGGGTCCCACCTTTGGCTGCCCAAGGTGCTCTGGTGGCAACTTGATGGGCATTTGTGAGCAGGAACAGGACCAGGAGGAGGAGGAGGTGTGGGATGGAGACGGCTCCCTTGGCAGAGCAAAGATTCTGGCCCTGTTCCTGCACTGGCCTCATCCCTCACTCTTGGCCTCCTCTGCAGGCTCAGCAGTTGGCCTTGGGCAGGCTGGGAGTTGGGGTTCCCCTTCCCCTTGTCCATCTCTTCTTCCATCCCAGCCATCCTCTGCTGCAGAGCCATCCAGGGAGCTGCTGCCTCCACACACTCCCCCTGGACGCTGTTTGCCTCCCTTTGGAGGAACTGTCCTGTGCCCCTCAGCAGAGCTCTGCGCCCTCATCTGCTTCCCATTGGAAGAGCCCTTTGTCCTCATTCGCTTCCCGTGGGGACAGGGACTCGGACACTGTCACTCCCTGTGTTCGCACACATGAAGGAAAAACGTGACCTGTTAAACTGAAATCAGGCGGGGGCTGTTCCGCTGTCCCTGCCTGAGGCCACGGCCGGAGGAGTGGCACATTCAGGGCACCGAGGGCAGCGAGTGCTCCCAGAGCCTCCCTCCCTGCCGGGCTGCGGCTCTCACGGGGCTGCCAGCACCAAAGGGAGCTGGGGCCGGCAAACAGGAATAGGGAGATGGCGATGGAGAAGACAACCAAAATGATGGAGACAAAAGCAAAGAAGATGAAGAAGAGGAACAGGATGGAGAACATTTTAAAAATACAGTGAGGAAGAATATTAGTGAGAATGGAGAGGAGAGGAGAGGAGAGGAGAGGAGAGGAGAGGAGAGGAGAGGAGAGGAGAGGAGAGGAGAGGAGAGGAGAGGAGAGGAGAGGAGAGGAGAGGAGAGGAGAGGAGAGGAGAGGAGAGGAGAGGAGAGGAGAGGAGAGGAGAGGAGAGGAGAGGAGAGGAGAGGAGAGGAGAGGAGAGGAGAGGAGAGGAGAGGAGAGGAGAGGAGAGGAGAGGAGAGGAGAGGAGAGGAGAGGAGAGGAGAGGAGAGGAGAGGAGGAATTTATTATAGAGGAAGAGGAGTAGAATGAGAATAGGAAGAATAATTTAAGAATAGAAAAAATGAAGATAAAATTAAATGAATAGGTAAATTAGCACATACTTAGTATTTGGTACATATTGAATATTTATACTACAGTCCATGATATAAAAATAGGAATATACAATATGTTCTAATTACGATGTATATAATGTCCCAGGAAATTACCAGAAAAAGACAGAACACGGTTCAAATTACTTAAGAATCTGTGTATTATCTAATAAAGTTTGTAAGGCACAGGAGCAGAGTGCCCAGACTGCATTTGCTGTCTCTCAGAGGTGCCGCTGTATTTTCACAGGCAGTGGCACGGAGTGCCCTGTGAGCAGCGAGTGCTCAGCCCCAGCGGCAGCGGGAGAGTTCCCGGCCGGGCCGGCAGGGCAGGGCTGTGGCTGCTCTCTGCAGGCAAACTGAAGGCGCAGGTTGAGGCCGGCTGCGAGAGAGCTGTGCTGGGAAGCCCTTTGCAGCAGGGCTGTGCAGCCGCCCCAGCGAAGCCAGCAGAGCCCCGCTGTGACGCTGCCCGTGGCCGGGGAGCCAGGCTGGGGGTGCTCCTCAGCAGCCCTGCCTGCCCGGAGCAGCCCCGGGCCAGGCGGGAGGGGTTCCCCCGGTGCAGCCCCAGCTGAGGCAGCGGCAGCAGCTCCGTGCTGCTCCTGACAGATCCCTGTGGCAGCAGCTGCGCGGGGCTGTGCAGCCAAAGAGCCCAAAGCAGCGCACGCAGCAGCGCAGCAGCAGCGCAGCTCCGGGGCTCTGCTGCTCCTGCTGGGCAGCCCCACAGGGCTCAGTGCTGAGCAGCCGTGCCTGGAGCCCGCTCCCGGCACCTCCAGCCTCGGGGCTGCTCCTCTGCTGCTCCAGGGCAGGGGCTTTCCCCGCGGTGAGCTTTTCTTTCTTCTGGGATAACTCTCACAGAATCCCAGCATCCCTGAGGCTGGAAAAGCTCTCCCGGCCCGTGCAGTCCCAGCTGTGCCCCGTGCCCACCTTGTCCCCAGCCCAGAGCTCTGAGTGCCACCTCCAGGGGACACCTGCAGGGATGGGCACTGCAAAGCTCCCTGGGCAGCCCCTGCCAAGGCCTGAGCAGCCTTTCCATGGGGAAATTGCTCCTGGTGTCCAAGCTGAGCCTCCCCTGGCACTCCCCTGGCACACGCCTGTCCTGTTTCCCCTTGTCCTGTCCCTGTTCCCTGGGAGCAGAGCCCGACCCCCCCCGGCTGCCTCCTCCTGTCAGGGGTACAGAGGGATTGTTCCTTTCCTAGGGCCTCTCCTCCTGCTCTCTGCTTTCCAAAACCAAAAAGGAATCACTGAAGGATGACAAATCCCACACAAGTAATTTTGCCTGGACGTCCATCCATTTCTTCTGTCCACCAAGTGTCTCCCTCCTCCCTTGCCCAAAATCCCACAGCAGAGTGTCCCTAGGCCAGCGTCCTCTCTGTGGGAGTGCCAGGAGGGAAGTTTGAGGACTTCTGAAGTCCTGAGAGAGAAGAAGGCAGGAATTCCCCTTTCGTTCTGCCTTTTCCACACCAAAGGAGACTCCTGCGATGGCAAAAGGAATTCTCCGTGGTGGAGCTGCTCCAGTCCAGAGGAGAGGCCTGGGGGATGTCAGGTGTGGTCCCACCTGCAGGCTGGGCTGCCCCCTGGGTCAGTCAGGGGCTGCTGGGTCAGGGCAGTGAAGCAAACAGAAACCATCCAGTCAAAGGTGAAGTTTGGCAACAGCTGTGAAGCACAGACCAGAGGCAGCACTAAGGGCAGCTTCAAAGTGTTCAAACAGGCCTAATTCTTCCCAAAATGCAGCGCTTTAGTCTGTGCTGTTGCTCTAAGTGTGTGACCTACACTGCTTCCCTAAATCCTACAAATCTTTACCACTGAAGGATGCCTTTTCCTTGGAATGGACAACCGGATTTCCAGCGTGCAAGACACACAAACACACACACACACACACTTAATTTAAGAAGGAGTAAATAATGCAATACAATCATTATAAAAGGATTGGCCAGTAGCAGAACTTAGAATCACACCGCAGAATCTCTGCTGGTTTTTGCTGTTCCAGCTTGGCTGTTGCCCATCACAGAAGCAATAAACAGAGGCATCTTCTGGTTACTTCATTCTCTTTGCCACATCCAAATAGGCATATTCAATCTCCTGGTCAGCAGGGCACGTGTTTGTAAATTCATCTCTTGCATATGCATTTTTCAAGTATCTGGAAATCCCTGTCATTTCAGGTGGGAAGTGAAAATTTCGGTATTTTTTTGCAACAACCTTTCAGTAAAAGAAAAAAAGGATAAAGAAGAAAAACGTCATTACACATAGAATCTGCAAAAACCCCAAACATCCCAATACTACTCTTTATGCCCATTTTACATCACAAGCCTACTCTTTATGCCCATTTTTCATTTCCAGTATGTGAGTCTGGTGTTGTTGGTGACCAAGGGCAAAGAAGAGGGAAAGACATAAAAAGAAGACATGAGGTGGAGAAAGTTGCTGAACTCCCTATAAAAGACTTGTTTTGTATCTATATCTCTATTTTTATCTGTATCTTGCTAAAGATATGCAAAGCCAGTAGAACAAACTGGAAGAGATTCAGGATAATCCACCAAATTCAAGCCAGAATGAACAGAATAAACCTACAGGAATAAACTGGCCCACACTTGGAAACTTTCACTGAAACAGGAAAAATATGAATTAAAACCCTTAATTTCAAATGATCAGGGAAGACAGCTCTTGGCTGAGCCCCAGTCCCAGCCTGCAGGCAGCAAGGGTGATGTGGCAGTGTGACATTCCTCCTGTGTCCTCCTCCAGACATTCCCCTGACCCGAGGGGATTCTCCCCCAGGCTGGCCCTGGCTGCTTCCCAAGGTTTGCCATGGGAAAGGGCTCATCCCTGGCTGCCGTGTGCAATAGGATCAGCCAGGAGATGGCTGGGCAAAGTTTTCACTCGTGGAGGTGCTGGAAAGCGATTGGATCCCCTGTTCCCCTGACAGAGTGGGAGTCTAACAGGAAACTTCCTGAAGTGACCTCGTTGTTTGAAAACCAGTGGAATTCCAGCGTGGCCACGTCTCTTCCAGAGCCTTGCAGAGTAGAATCACAGAATCACAGAATGGTTTGGGTTGGAGGGACCTTAAAGATCTTCTTGTTCCACCCCTGCCATGGCAGGGACACCTCCCACTGTGCCAGGCTGCTCCAGCCCCAGTGTCCAACCTGGCCTTGGGCACTGCCAGGGATCCAGGGACAGCCCCAGCTGCTCTGGGCACCCTGTGCCAGGGCCTGCCCACCCTCACGGGGAGGAATTCCTTCCCAATACCCCATTTAACCCTTCTCTCCTTCAACTCAAGGCCATTCTCCCTTGTCCTTGTGAAAAATCCCTCTCCAGCCTTCTGGGCTGTGACATCACCAGTCCCAGGCCACTGGAGCTGTTCAGGTTTGTGTGGATGCTCCACAGTCCTGCAAGAGGAGGCTGGGAGCCTTGCCTGGGAGGCAGTGGGTGGAGGCCACCCTGTCAGAATTGGAAATTAAACATGGGAGAGGCAGAAATTGGGACGGACAATACAAGGTAACCTTCCTTGGCCGTGGCCACGTGCACTTTGCATGTGAAATGCAGATGAGAACGCTTCTCTGCAGCCCTGAATCCAGCACTCATCTCATCCCTGTGGCTGCGAGGAGCTCAGCCACTGCAGTCACAGCACAGATATGAAACAGCTCTTCCAGACCTGCAACCATCAGAGCGAGGATCACCCTGGCTGTGCTGTAAGGAAATGCCTCAGTGTCCCTCAGAACAGAGAAAGGATCCCTCTGCCATCGAGTGTTGGAGCCCAGGGCACAGGGAATATTTCTCTGGCTGTCCTGAGGAGTCCTGACCCCCAGGAGAACACTGCTTTTAATCTTTGTCCACAGAGAAAGCTTCCAAGACTTTGGGAGGGATTGGAATCTACGAGTGTGTGAAATAGACAGCAGGATAGTTTATCACAGGGTGAAAATCTTAGAATTCTGGTTTTTAGTATGGAGGTGGGTAGGAGACAAGATGAAGGATTTGGGGCATTGTCTGATCTCCTCCTTGTTCTTCATCTGCTCCATTTCCTGCAGTGTTGGTGGCACAGAGGGATTGGTTAGGAAGAACCACAATGCAGATGTTACATGAACAGACAAATAACTAATTATTGGTAGAAAGGTAGAAATAAAATACCTTCTAAGAGCTAATTGGACAAAACAGCTTTAAAAGACCTTGAACCTGTGTGTCTGGTGACTTTTGGTGGCTTTCTCTTCATGCACTGAGATGCAGACAGCGTGCTGAACTATTGATAAGAGAAAAACTAAACAACAACTAAAGACCAAAAAAAAAAAAAAACACAAGTCCAGTCCACCTCTCAATCCTAGCACAAAACTTTTTAAGGATCTCCCCATTAAGGGAATTTTTTTGGGGGGGAGGGGTGTTTCCACAAGCTAGAAAAGGATTTCAGCTGCTGTGCTTCCCTTCTCTCCAGGAGGCTGAAAAAGCAAATGCAAACCTTGATTATGTGGAGCTTTGGTAGGAGGTTGCAATCTGCTAAAGTGAGCTCATCTCCATCCAGGAACTTCCTGCTGGAAGCAGTGATCTCCTCCGTGCTGTAAGCATCGATTTCATCAGGCAAGGGGCTATTTAAATAGTTGTCCAGCTTCTTCAGGGCTTTAAGCAAAGATTTTTCCAAATCTGGGTTAAGACAATAAAAAGATCGTTCGAGCCTGTACCAAGGTCCCTGTGACACCAAGCGACTCCGGCATCCTGTCTCCTGGCACCAGCCCAGACATCTGGCTGTGCCAGCTCCTGCAATTCCTTGATCCTAGGCTTAAACCTTAATGCTGGGATCAGGGCTCTAAGGAGCTAAAGGGACTTCTGGGAAAAACCATCCTGGGGCTGCGTTACCAGGAATGGCTCCTCAAACCTCTCTGTGGGGTGGGGTTTGGCACCGTGGCCTGGCCCTGCCTTCACACTGACCCCTGCCCGGGAGCCACAGGGCCAGTGCTTGCCCAAGGCAGGGCAGCAGAGCTGGACTGACAACAGCAACTCCCTGGGATGCCACTTTGGGGTGTTCAAAGCCAGGCAGGGCTGGAGTGACAACAGCAACTCCCTGGGATGCCACTTTGGGGTGTTCAAAGCCAGGCAGGGCTGGAGTGACAACAGCAACTCCCTGGGATGCCACTTTGGGGTGTTCAAAGCCAGGCAGGGCTGGAGTGACAACAGCAACTCCCTGGGATGCCACTTTGGGGTGTTCAAAGCCAGGCAGGGCTGGAGTGACAACAGCAACTCCCTGGGATGCCACTTTGGGGTGTTCAAAGCCAACCCAAGGAACAGGCCTGAGAGCTGAAGGACACAGACAGAATCCTGGAATGGTTTGGGTTGGGATGGACCTCAAAGCCCACCCAGTGGCCATGGGCAGGGGCTCCTTCCACTGTCCCAAGCTGCTCCAAGCCTCATCCAGCCTGGCCTTGGACACTTCCAGGGATGGGGAGACCACAACCAACCTGTGCCAGGGCCTCACCACACTCACAGGAAAGGATTTCTCCCTAATATTTCATCTCACCCTGCCTTCCTCCAGCCATTCATGGTGGTCATGAGGGTCCTGCTTTAGGGATGTGCCAGGGGGCTGGAGTCCTCATTATTTATGGAAATAGGGAATCCTTCACTTCCAGAGGGCTGTGCTTTTGGCAAAGCTGTGGGGAAGGTGCAGCCTGGCAGACCCCAGAGCTGAAGGAGTGAGGAGAGGCTGGAATTGGTGCTGCCATGGTGGCAGCAGTATCTGCTTTCACCAACTCTTGGAATCCTCCATTAAAGGAGGGAACAGGCACAGATTTCCAAAGCCTCCACACTCTGGAATATCAGTTTAACCTGAGCTGGAAATGGGACCTCTCCAGCAGTGTCCTACAACTGCACAGGCCTGGTTTCTCCCTCCCAGGGCTGATGTCAGGACTGCAGCACCTACTTTCATTTGCATCTTTTCTCGGGTTCTTTATAAATGCAGAGAATTTTGCAAAGACATCATTTCCTGCAGAGTTCGACTCGGGGTGCTTCGGTGCAAGTTTGGGATACCTGAGAGGTTCAGAGAAACAAAAAGAAGTGACCCAATTATCCTTTATTTTTGTCTCCACTAATTAATTAATTAATTAATTAATTGGTAGGGTGACCACATACAGCCACACAGGACTCAAAGGGAACCATCCTAAACTAAAAATCACTTATTTTAAACCCTACCTAAATAATCTTTTCCTGAGGGCAATGGGAAGTGGTGATTATTGCTTCAAGCACTGCTCAAACATCCCAGGGTGTCTTCCAGGCTTTCTCCTCCAGAGGTGAGGCTGCCTGGAATGTGGCTCCTGCCATGAGGAGGAGTGGAAGGAAAATCCCCACTCACAGGAGCTGCTGCTCCTCTCGGGCTCCTGGCCCAGCCCGCTGGGGCCATCAGCAAGCTGAGAGCAGCAATTCCAGGAGCTGGAGCTGCCAGGGATGGATAAAAATGGACAAAAATGGAGGCAAGCAGCTGCTTCCCTGGTTTAAGTTAAGTTTGCCTGCTTGAGAAGGGAGCACAGGGAGAGGACTGATATCCCAGAGGAGAAAAGGTCTCTGGGGTAGGGGACACAATGCTGGGACAACGGAGGGACAGAGGGGTTTGGGGTGAGGTAGGAAGGGCTGCTGGGGTGGGGGAGGACAAATCCAAAAACTCAGACCCTCATGTGCAGCCTGGTGGACCCACGTGGACACTCAAAGAGCCCCAGCACTGAGGTGTTCACTGCCCTCAACTTCACAGAATCACCAGGTTGGAAAGGACCTTCACACCATCCAGTCCCACCATGCCCACCCCAAACCATGTCCCCAAGGGCCACATCCGGATGACTGGAACACTCCCAGAGATGGTGATCCACCCTGGGCAACTCATTCCAATGCCTGACCACTCTTGAAGGGAAAACATTTTCCCAGTCTCCAACCTGAACCTCCCTGGGCATAACCTGAGAGCCATTTCCTCCCATCCCTTCACCTGGGACACGGCAGAAGAGCCCGACCCCACCTCACTGCAGTGTCCTTCAGGGGGTTTTAGGGAGCAGCGAGGTCACCTCCCTCCAAGCACAATGATTTGTGTGGTGTGAAGAGGGGAGCCTCAAACCATGCCAAGTCAGAGCAGGGAGCAGGCCAGGTTTCCACGGGATGGATTCCATGCCCCGGGAATGACCCAGCAGTGAGCACGGGATGTAGGACAGCAGTGGGAACAGCACAGCCGTGACTTGGGGACAGCCTGGGGACACCCCAGTGACACCCCAGCTCCAGCTCTGTTTCAAAGCCACCCCTGAGCTGGAGCAGGCCCTGGGATCCCCCCCAGTCCAGCCCCGAGGGGTCGGGAATGCGGTACCGGGGCGGCGCCAGCTTCTCCTCCAAGAATTCCTCGATCTTGTTGACATCGGTCTTCACTTCCCCATCGAAGGTCATGAACGGGGGGTTGGTGCCCGGGGCCAGGTTCTGCAGGTCCGCAGGTTTTCTGGGAAAGAAAAAGCCATAAAAAGTCCTTCTCCCTCCTTTCTATGAGGCGCTGGAAGGGGCTTTAAGGTCTCCTCAGAACCGTTTCTTCTCCAGGCTGGACGCACCCAGCTCTCCCAGCCTGGCAGGAAAGAGTCACCCTTTAAAAAAGTTTTGGGAAAGTTGTGCTACAAAGTTAAAATGTCACAATCTCACCTTTTCAGATCCACGGTTGTGACATTGAATATGACCCCTTTGAGCCACAGGATCATAAAGAGGCGCTGAGAGAAAGGGCAGTTCCCAATACTTTCCCCATCGCTGCCAGCCTACAATTAGAAAAATTACAAATTATAAACACGTCTGTGTGTAAATCACAGCAGTCCCTGCAGAGGAAACAGCCTCCACCTCATTTGTCTGCGTGTTCGTAAATCTGCACGAGTCACTGCAAGATTAAAGTGAGTTAAATCAGTTTATGACCACAGGAAAGGAACAGAGAAATATTTGCCAGCCTAAACAGAGATACGATGTCTAAAGCACTGAAGGGAATAAGCAGAATAAATCAATTAATTAAGAATTTCAACCTAAAGGGCTCTGGGAGCCCTGTAGAAGGTGTCCACAGAAGTGTTGCTCTCAGGTAATTTACATTGCAATTTGTTAAGAGGCTTTGTTAAAATGAGGCAAAGTCTTGCAGAGGTGCTGCTGAGGGAGACTTGGTGTAACACTGCAAGAGATCAGGGGTCTCATTTCACACGATTCTCCTAAAGCACAGCTTTAAAATTTAGATTAAATCAGGGGCAGAAGTACTAAAACCCAAGTGTCTCACAGTTAATAGGTTAATTCATTAAGGTTTGCAGCCCTTACAACCCGACAAGACACACAAATCAAACCAGTTCTCTTTGTCCCTTTTTCCCTCGCTCAGTGCTACCAAACAAATCTCAAATACAGCAAAAACTCCCGCATAAACAAACACACACTGCACAGTGCTCACCTTCACAAAGAGCTCGATGGCTGGAAAAAAGGGCCTGGCCTGGGGCAGGCAGGAGCTCGAGGGATGCATGGCAAGGGCTGGATAAATTCTCTGGTTCTCCCTATGAACCTGAGGAACCTCCCTGGACAAATCCCTGTGCTCCAGGACTGCCAGGGGATGAGAACTCTCAAAAATGCTGGGCAAGCTGGACTGCTGGCTTAGTAAAGCCTTGTTTCTGTCGGGAAAGCCTTGTTTTGTAGGTGGCAAAGCTGAGAGCTGCTCAAAAGCTGCCATTGTGGTTTTCCTTCCACTCAGAGCAGTGCTCTGTGGCACTGGGCAGCTGCCAGCAGCCAGGAGGCACAAAAGTGCTGTGGATCTTGGAAAACTGAGCCTGGAACGCTGCCAGCAGGGCTTGGAATGGAGGCTTCAGCTCCAGCTGGTCTCATCCTGCCTCTGGTGCCAGGTGTTACCCACCCCGAAGGGAAAAAGAGGGGAAGAGTCTCATGGTGACCCCTTGTGAGCTTGCAGCCCCCAAGTTGGGCAACTCCCCGGGGGCTGCCCTGGCAGGGGAGACCCTCCTGGAGCAGTTCTGTGTCAGGAACCAGAGACGCGTTGGACTTTTTTGGTCTCCAGCTTCTGTTTGTTGTTATCTTATCAAAACTTCAGCGCTGTCTGCACCAGACTCTGCGTGCAGGAAAAGCAGCACAAAAATGGCAACGACCTCGTGCTGCAAGGTCTTTGGAGTCTCATCAAAAACTGAGCTGCCCAATTAAGAAGTGACACCTAAATTATTTCCCTTTCTAACCCAATGACTGACCCCTACAGACCCGCAATGCGGATTTTTCTGCCCAATTACAAGATACCACCCAAACCCAAGAAGAAAGAGGAAGAAGAGGAAAGAAGAAAGGAACTCGAGACAACACCCTGTACCCTCCATCTTGAACCCATCTAGAGCATACTAAAAATCCTAAACCCTAAATTTCTCACCCCTGTGACACACTACACTGCTCTCTACAATCCCCACAATCCATTTCACACTTTTGTGGTTTCTGGTTTACCTTGAGGCTTTGGAAGTTTTCTCCATGGATGAGGGTCAGGGTCAGTGCTCCCCTGGGGCTCAGGACACCCCAGAGCAGACAGAGAAATATTCCCGGTGCCCTGGGTTCCCACAACCCGTCAGTGCTGGGAATGGGCACCCCCACCCTGCTCCAGGCTGTGCCCAGGGCAGGAGCAGCAGCCTGGGGACACTGCTGGGGACAGGCATGGAGCAGCAGCCAGGTGCATCTGGAGAGGAGCTGCGTGCCACCAGCTCCTTCCCAGCTGCATCTCTGCTCGTGGGGGAGTTGCCACAACCCTGCTGCCAGCTGTGCTGCCAGCTGTGCGCCCAACACCATCCCAGACTGGTTTGGGTTGGGAGGGACCTTAAAGCCTCCAGTGCCACCCCTGCCATGGCAGGGACACCTTCCACTGTCCCAGGCTGCTCCGAACTCCATCCAAGCTGGCCTTGGCACTGCCAGGGGTGGAGAATCCACAGCCTCTGTGGGTAGCCTGTGCCTGGCAGGCTGTGCTGGGTACGCTGCTCCCTGTGGGCCCTCTGAGCTGGAGGGTGAATAAAATCAGAGGAACTGAGGAACTGACCCAGCCATGGCAGAGCTGAGGTGACCGAGGGTCTTCCTGAGGATTGAGACAGAGTGAAAATTTAGTAGGGTAGAAATCCATTTGGATTTAGGTGAAATGTGCCACTTTGAGCTTGCTAGCATGAGTAAAATATGCTGTTTAGTCTGGTAACTGCAGCACTAGCAAAACTGCCCCAGCTGAGGAGAAAGAATGCGAATTTCCAAGCTGAACAGATAAGAAAGACTCCTCAGACCTTGAAACAGACAGCGCAGAGTGACCCAGGAGTTCTCTCTGTATTTTCTGACAAAAACCGGGTACAAGTGTAACTAGCTCTAAGTGTAACGCGAAATCCGCAGAATGAATATGCATGAACCTGTTGTGACATTCTATGCATATGTAAATTAGTAAGGGGTAATCAAAAAGGATCAGGAGTCCTCAGGGGCACGCTTGTCCTTTGAAGGGGAACGATCCCCACATGCGCCCGGCGCTGTAATAAACATACCGTCCCTACAGATCTCGATTGGAGTTGTGGGGTTTTGGTTTTCCGTCCGCGTTTCAGGGCGCAGGGAGATGTTTGTCCCCTGGATCAGCAGGATCCAGCTGTGGTGGCACCCGGAGTGCCTCTGGCACCACCAGCTGTGCCCGGGGTGAGCTCGGGGACAGGGAGAGGCCCTGGAGCTCAGTGACACCCACAGGGCTGCGAGCTCTGCCGGGGGGGATTTTGCTGATACCAGCACAGGAGCTGGGGCTGACCACAGAATCCCAGAATTCCTGAGGCGGGAAGAACCTTTCAGCAGCATCCAGTGCCACCAGCATCACCCCACACCCTGTCCCCAAATCCACATCCACACTCCTCTGGGACACTCGCAGAGACAGCGACTCCAAACCTCCCCAGGCAGCTCATCCCAAGGCCTGACCATTTTATAGGATAAATTTTTATTTATACTTTATATATATATTAGATATCCAAATAAATATCTAAATTTATATAAATTATACTTTTATAATTTAAATAGATTATATAAATTAGATTATTTATATAATTTATATAAATGAGATAATATTGTTTATATTATTTATATAAATTATATGATAATTTATATTTATCTATAAATAAAGAAATAGATGTTATTTATATAAATTATATAAATTATTCTAATTTATAGTTAAAATATAGATTATTTATATAAATTTATATAAATTATCATAAATTATATAGCTGCCCTCCCTGGGCAGCTCATCCCAAGGCCTGACCATTTTAGAGGATAAATTTTTATTTATGCTTTATATATATAAAGTAGATATGCAAATAAGTATCTAAATTTATATAAATTATATTTTTATAATTTATGTAGATTATATAAATTAGATTATGTTATTTATATCATTTATATAAATTGTATAATAAAATATATTTCTCTATAAATATATAAATAGATATTATTTCTGTAAATTCTATAACTTATTATAATTTATATATTATTTATATAAATTTATATAAATTATTATAAATTATATGAGCTGCCCTCCCTGGGCAGCTTGTCCCAAGGCCTGACCACTTTTATAGGATAAATTTTTATTTATACTTTATATATATAAATAATTATCTAAATTTATATAAATTATATCAAGTATAAAAATAAATATATTTATATTTTATATATTTTATATATATATTTATCGATATAGATATGTTTTGTATTTACATATATTTAATATATATATTTATATATCTAAAAGATTTATATATTTCTGTCACCTCAGGGCAGAGAAAGCCTCTTTTCTTCTCTCCCTGCTTTATTTACTACCCCTGGGCTGCTAATTACTGCAGAAATTAACTTAATCACTCCGTAACTCATTAAATGTTTTTGATGCAGAGGCAGAAATTCTCCTCCATTAAGAAGCAACTTCGTGGCACTCAACTTTCTACCTGTTGCTTATATTTTTAATATATATTTGTATTTATTTCTTAATTTATTATAAAGGACAACAAGAGAAGAAAACACAGATCAAAAGGTCCTTTCTCACAAGCCAAGCAAGAGGCTGTCTAGGACCCTGCAGCTCTCTTGGTCTGTCTTAACACTTTCTCTTCAGTAACACATAATTAATATAAGAATATTAATTAATTAAGGTAAGAAATTATTAATTAATTAATATAAGAAAAGCCGAAATCTATATCAGTTTATCCTGGGGAATGAGAACATAATAAAAAATATCTAAATTTATATAAATTATACACATTTGTAGAAATATTATTATTTATAATATTTACATATATTTAATGTCAAATATTTAAAAATAATTTATTATTTACATATTTATTTATTTAAACGTTTAAATATAATTTAAATATTTAAATAAGATGTTTAAAATATAATTCAATATTTATTCAATTCTTTGATATTTAATATTTTTAACTATTTAATGTATAAATATTTTAATGATAATATTTATTAATAATTATCTCTTTTAATTATTTAATATTTAAATATTCAGTATTAAATATTTAATTTTTTAATATTTAATATTTTATTATATAATGTATAAATATTTTAATAATAATATTTATTAATAATTCTTTATTTTTAATTATTTAATATTTAAATATTTAATGTTCACTATTTAAATATTTGTTTAGATAAATATTCTATCTATTTGTATATTAAATATAAATTTATCTTTATACTTTTATATACATATATAAATTCTTTCCCATCTCCAAGCTGCCCCTCCCCTGGTGCCATTCGAGGCCGTTCCCTCTCCTCCTGTCCCTGTTCCCGGGGAGCAGAGCCCGACCTGTGCCAGCACATTTCCCTCTCTCAGGATTTTCCATAGAGCAGCACAGAGAGAAGAAAGAGAAAACAATTTCTATTTCTGCTCCTTGTTTTCCCCATGTGGAATGTGTTTGGAGAATTGTTTCCCTGGGGTGATGGCTTGGTTGGATTCTGGTGAGGATTGTTGGAGCCTGGTGGCCAATCCAACCCACCTGTGGCTGGGCTCTCAGAGAGGGTCACGAGTTGTGAGTTAGATTTGGGAGTGAGAAAAGTAGGTTTGTAGTTTTAGTATCTCCTTTAAACAGTATATTAATGTATTATAGTGTAGTTATAATAAAGAAATCATTCAGCCTTCTGAACTGGAGCCACACATCAGCATTTCTTCCATTTCTTCCCACTGGGTTCACCTGCAGTTACAACAGGGCTGGCCACCAGGGATACCACAAGCAGTGAGGGAACAGGGAAAGGAGAAACCACGAGGGTCACCAGTTGTGGGTTAGATTTGGTAGTGAGAAAAGTAGGTTTGTGGTTTTACTATCTCCTTTAAACAGTATATTAATGTGTTATAGCAGAGTTATAATACAGAAATCATTCAGCTTCTGAACTGGAGTCACACATCAGCATTTCTTCCCACTGGGTTCCCCTGCATTTTACAACACCCGACCCCTGTCCCGGCTGTCCCCTCCTGGCAGGAGCTGTGCAGAGCCACAAGGTCCCCCCTGAGCCTCCTTTGCTCCAGGCTCAGCCCCTTCCCAGCTCCCTCAGGAATTCTCCAGCCCCTTCCCAGCTCCCTCAGCCCCTCCTGGTGTTTTCTAGACCCTAAATGTCTATTTTCTAGGCATAACCGTGTTCTGGCAGTGTGCTGTGACAGATATCCTCTTTTAACTAAAAAAAAAAAAATTAAATGTAAGGTTTAATTGTCATTTTTTTCTTTAATTTCAAGGTTGCTCCATGCCCCCCTCTCCATCCCTGGCAGTGTCCAAGGCCAGGCTGGAGCAGCCTGGGACAGTGGAAGGTGTCCCTGCCTGTGGAGGATCCTTAAGGTCCCTCCCAACAGGAACCACTCTGTGACTCCATGAACAACACATCCCACCTGCTCCTGCAGGACACAAAGTGCTTTTTAAACTTCTGATCACTGCACACTGTTTCTGCAGATTTCTACCTTATTAAAACACTGAAAACCCCACCAAATTTACTTCTGTTTCAGCAATATTTAAAAAAAAATACATATAAAATATACTGAAATTACATAGTGGCTATATAAAAATTTTTAAATTTTAAATTTTTAAAATGTAAATTCTAAATTTTTAAATTTAAAAAATTTTTAAAAATTCAAAATTATTTCTGTCTGGCAACAGTACTGCTGGTAAAAAAAAATTGCCATAACAATTAAAATTAGAATTAATTTCTATTCACTCAATGCAACTCTAGTGCACTTATTAACGTTTTATGTTACGTTCTATTTGGGTCAGATCACATCCAATCCAAAGCTTTTTTGTCAGGAAGGGATCACCTGGAATTTTCTCTGTTTTCATTCCATGGCCTTGGGCTGGAGAACACCCAAACACTGAATTTTACAGAACCCTTTTGATGCCACCTCCTGGGCTTGAAATGTTGCACTTGAGATGCTGAAATTGTAATTCCAGGCTGAATTTTAAGATACAGCAGCTGCAATTAAAAATACATTTTCAGGGAGGAAGTCCCAGTTTTTACCACTTTTTTCTCTTTTTTGCCACTTTTTTTCACTTTTTTGCCACTTATTATTCCAATGCTTTTCAACAGCCCCACAGCTCTGCCTTCCCCCCAATACCCAAAAGATCTAAAATCAGCCAATTTCTCAGCCAGGTAGCAGGAAAAAAAAAAAAAACCACGTTTAAAATGTGGCCGGTGATTTCTGCAGATAAATTGTATTTTTGGCACTTCCAGGCTTGATTCTGGCTGTGTGTGACATCCCCAAAGGGAAGTTCAACACGAGAGGTGTGAAAACAGCAGCTGGACACTCCTTCAGGTAAAAAAAAAAAAAAAAAAAAAAAAAGGATTTTTCCTTCATTTTTTTCACTTAATAAGCACTTTCCACTATCCCAGGTTGTTCCAATTAAGTTCTTATTATTTATTTCTAAGTTTTAGTATTTATAAGTTATTATTATTTATATGGTATTATTGTTTATTTATAAGTTATTATTATTTATTTGTAAGTTATTATTACTTATTTAAGTTGGCCTGGGCACTTCCAGGGATGGGGCAGCCACAGCTTTTCTGGGAATTCCATTCCAGAGCCTCCCCGCCCTCCCAGGGAAGAGGGAAAACCAAATTTTCCTTTCTCCTCGGGGAAAGAAACCTTCAGAGCAGCACCCAGGCACTAGGAGCTCAGTACTGAACAAAAAAAATGGAATGGAAAAGCTGCTCCTCGCTTGAAATCAAACAGCAAAATCTATTCACAGGCCATGAGCAGGGGCGTGGGAATGCCAGAGGAATTTTGGAAGTGGTTTCCACAAAACCCTGTGTGGATTAAAAGGCTTTTGGCCAAAGCTGGGCCTAAAGGAGACACCAAGGGGAAGGGGATGAAATGAATTGAGAGCAGGTGAAGGTGATGGAAGGAATTAACTTTACATTGAAGTTTATGGAAGGAATTAACTTTACATTGAAGGTGATGGAAGGAATTAACTTTACACTGGAGCTGATGGAAGAAATTAATTTAACATTGAAGTTTATGGAAGGAATTAACTTTACACTGGAGGTGATGAAAAGAATTAACTTTACACTGGAAGTGATGAAAAGAATTAACTTTACACTGGAGGTGATGGAAGGAATTAACTTTACACTGGAGGTGATGGAAGAAATTAATTTAACATTGAAGTTTATGGAAGAAATTAACTTTACACTGGAGGTGATGGAAGGAATTAACTTTACACTGGAAGTGATGAAAAGAATTAACTTTACACTGGAGCTGATGGAAAGAATTAACTTTACACTGGAAGTGATGAAAAGAATTCACTTTACATTGAAGGTGATGGAAGGAATTAACTTTACATTGAAGTTTATGGAAGAAATTAACTTTACATTGAAGTTTATGTAAAAAATTAACTTTACATTGAAGGTGATGGAAGGAATTAACTTTACACTGGAAGTGATGAAAAGAATTAACTTTACACTGGAGGTGATGGCAGGAATTAACTTTACATTGAAGTTTATGGAAGAAATTAACTTTACACTGGAAGTGATGAAAAGAATTAACTTTACACTGGAGGAGATGGCAGGAATTAACTTTACATTGAAGGCGATGGAAGGAATTAATTTAACATTGAAGGTGATGGAAGAAATTAACTTTACACTGGAGGTGATGGAAAGAATTAACTTTACACTGGAGGTGATGGAAGGAATTAACTTTACATTGAAGGTGATGGAAGGAATTAACTTTACACTGAAGTTTATGGAAGAAATTAACTTTACACTGGAAGTGATGAAAAGAATTAACTTTACACTGGAGCTGATGGAAGGAATTAACTTTACACTGAAAGTGATGGAAGGAATTAACTTTACATTGAAGTTTATGGAAGAAATTAACTTTACACTGGAGCTGATGGAAAGAATTAACTTTACACTGGAAGTGATGAAAAGAATTAACTTTACATTGAAGGTGATGGAAGGAATTAATTTAACATTGAAGGTGATGGAAGGAATTAATTTAACATTGAAGGTGATGGAAGAAATTAACTTTACACTGGAGGTGATGGAAGGAACTAACTTTACACTGAAGTTTATGGAAGAAATTAACTTTACACTGGAGGTGATGGCAGGAATTAACTTTACATTGAAGGTGATGGAAGGAATTAACTTTACACTGGAGCTGATGGAAGGAATTAACTTTACACCTGCACAGCTTCAGGAGCACGGGACTCCTCTGAGCTGGCTGCTGGTGATCAGGGATCAGGAGAATTGGCTCAAGGCTGAGTTTAGCTCCAGCAGGGCCTCAGCTGGGACAGGGCAGGGCTGCTGTGACCTTGGACGGGGGTTTGGGCTGAGATCCCACCTGCAGAAATAAGGAAACTCTTGCTCCCTCACTTTTTAAATCATGGGCAGGTTTCTCCTGATCTCCTAGCAGCCAACAGTTCCATTTTTAAGTCTTCCCATTCTGTTTTGCTGTCTGGGATTTGATATTCTTGCTTTCATGCAGTGTTGGAGTCAATTTTTTTCCCGGCATTATTTTATTTTAGGTTTCAGGACTCGTGTGCTCAATAAAGCTCTCAACTGGAAATTGTTCTTTGAATGCTCCTGGTCCTCAGGCCACGTCCAGCATTAAAAATGTGCTGGATTTTTATGGGATATCTCCCTCGGCCCTGTTTTTATGTACTGAGCAATGCTCACAGCTCAAGGGGGTGGCACCCACCTGGAAATTCTAATTCTCTCTAGACAACAGAGAGGACAATGAGGCTGAAGCTGTAATTTCATAGAATTACGGAATTATGGAATGGTTTGGGTTGGAAAGGACCCTAAAACTCATCCACCCCACACCTGCCATGGCAGGGACACCTTCCACCTTCCAAGCCCCAGTGTCCAAGCTGGCCTTGGGCACTGCCAGGAGTCCAGGGGCAGCCCCAGATTTTTGGGAATCTCATTCCAGGGCCTCCCACCCTCCCAGGGCAGGATTTTCCCTCTGGATCCAGCTCCCTCTCTCCCCTGTGAGCCAAGAGCCACCTCAGGGCAGAGAAAGCCTCTTTTCTTCTCTCCCTGCTTTATTTACCGCCCCTGGGCTGCTGGGGAAGTAATTACTGCAGAAATTAACTTAATCACTCTGTAACTCATTAAATGTTTTTGATGCAGAGGGAGAAATTCTCCTCCATTAAGAAGCAACTTCGTGGCACTCAGCTTTCTACCTGTTGCTTTGTAAATAATTAGAAACAAAAGGCCCAAACTCAGTCCTGTTGCTTAGATCAAATGCCCATTTAAGTTTGATTTTGGTATTAAAACCTGCCCAGTATTTCTACACCCTTCCACTTCTGATAAAGGCGATAAATAAATGAACTATTGAATGAGAATTCTGTAAAGTGAGCAAAAACCAAGGGAGTGCAGGTGAAAATTAAAATGTGAGATGCCTTGTATTACATTTTTAGAGGCTGCGGTTTACTAATATTCCCCTCATTTACAATTAAGAGATTAAAGATTAAATTTATGTGTGAAGGCACTCTTTACAAAAGAGGAAAATCAACAGATTCTGTGATTTTACAACACTGCTGTTGCCTTGGGTGTCACAGGAATTTCCAGCCACAGCCATGGCTCTCTACAGGTTTTTGGTTTTTTTTTTTTAAAAATCCCTATAATCCAATGAAATTACAAAGGCAAAATGCAAATTGCAGGTTTATTTTCTCAAACATGTCTCCCTACACTGGACCTGCATTAAAAGCCACTGCAGTAGCTACAGGATTTAGCAGAGCTTGGGGCAGTGCAGGGAAAAATCAAAAGGCAAAATAAATGGAGAAATTAAATTGTGGACTGCAAGACTGAAAAAACCTGAGCTGCGCTCGAGCAGAGTTGAAACGAATCTTGCCCAGTTTGGGAGCATCCTTCTCCTACAGGAGTAATTGCCATTTTGCAGTTTTGATTTGAGTTTTCCCTGGTTTGTGTCTCCCTGAAACCAGCAGCGACTGGAGTCACCACCGTTTGTTTGCTTTTCCAGCAGATGCTGATAATGAACTCCTGCCTTCTTTTAGGAGGAAATTCCTCCCTTGTGAGGGTGGGATAGGCTGCCCCATCCCTGCTCTCATCACTCTTTTAATCCTTATCCAGTCTTTCCGTTCCATTTTCAAGGTGATTCCCAAGCCTTTGCCAGGAGTGGAAGGAAAAACCCCGCGCCCTTTAACCAGGTGAGATCAGTTCCAGGTCAGCGGTTTGGATCTCCCAGCAGCAATTCCCAAACTTCTCCGCGCTGGGAATTCTGCAGGGCCGTGTTTGTGTCCCTGGGAGCATTCCCAGGTCACAAGCAGCAGCCCAAATGCTCTTAGCCATTTATCCCGCCGCAGGAATTCTGGTTAATCCCTCCCTGCTGTTCCTAAGCCCCAGTTAATAACGTGGCGAGGTGCCAGCTCAACCTGGGGACAAAAAAACCTCACATCCTTTGGGAATTCTTGCAGGGAATTACCTCAACAAAAGGCCTTTATATTCCTGAATGGGTTATGAAGGATTAAAATGATTTCTGTGATACGTCCTGGTTTACACTGCGGTTCCACTGACCCTGCCACACAGCTGGGCTGGTTCAAGCTAAACACAAAAACTGCATTAAAAGTGATATAAAAATCGACCCAAATCATCCTATATCAATAAAAATTAGAAATTATATTTATAAATTGATATGCAGATCAATTTTATATGTGTGTCAATTTTATGTAATAAATTATATGTACTAAATTATATGTACTAAATTATATGTACTAAATTATATGTACTAAATTATATGTAATAAATTATATGTACTAAATTATATGTACTAAATTATATGTAATAAATTATATGTAATACATTCAGTAAAAAATTCAGTAAGAACTGAAAACATAAATTATATGTAATATAATCGTTCATACATATAAATAGTATATTTATAGTATTAGATATATTGTTACTATATAGTATTATAGATATATTATTATAGTATTAGATATATTGTTACTATATAGTATTATAGATATATTATTATAGTATTAGATATATTATCGCTATATAGTATTAGAATAAATTATTAAAATAAATTAATAAAATAAATACTAATTTATTAATATATTAATAATAAAATAATATAGTTTATGTAATATAGATTGATACATATAAATTGTATACAATACATATATACCATATATATAAAAATTATATATATAAACAATATATAAAAATATATATAATATATATAAATTATATGTGTAAAATACCTGTGATTTGTGCCGGAAACCAATAAATAAGTAAATAAGAAATACTAAAGAATTAAAGAAGAGTAAGAATACTTAAAGAATACTAAGAAATGCTAAAGATAAAGAAGCTCTTTTGTGCAGCTTCAGGTAGAAAATACTTTATCAATGATATCCCTAATTTAAATCAAGAGGTAAAAGTGAAATATTGAAAGAGTGGGGGAGTTTTTTTTCACCTCAAATAATTTGTCATGTTTTGGTCCACATAGAAAGAACAAAGAATGAAACAGAAAGAATGGAAATGGAATAAAATGTGATGTTTTGGTCCACCTAGGAAGAATAAAATAAACCTTGTCAGCTGCAGTGGGAAGTGCCCTCCAAGAACATGTAAAAATTAAATAAAATTGAATTTCCATCCCCAGTTCCAGGCTATTCTCCACCCTGCTCTTCACCTCTTTGGGAAATTGGGTTTCAAAATGTTGAAGCCTTTGGGGTATATTTGGAGCCTGGTTTGAGTTACATCTGCCCGATTTATGAAAAAAACTGATTTTTTTTCTTTTTTTTTGGTATTTATAAAATGCTCCTCTCCTCTAAGAGCTTTTAACAATCACTTCCCAAGCAGCCAGCAGGGAAATGTCAATGATTCACCAAGACACAAATGGGAATTTTTTCCTGCCATCTGAGCCAATGTTTAACTCGTTTGTAAGTGCCCCCTCTGAATAACCCAGGGCAGGCTTTGCTCTCACTGCTCCCGTTCTGCTTTTTGCCTTTGGCCTCTGACAGCTCCACTTCTGAATATTTGCAAGGTCCTTGCACGTGCTCAGATTTCAGCGCGTGGAGAGAAATGAAAACAAAAAAGGGAAATTCCACCTTTGTCCTTCCACCTCCAGCAGCAGTGCCGGGCTGTGGAAGCTGATTTCTTGGAGAAAATCAGTATTTTTAGGATGGAATTAAAACCTTTCAGTGCTGGGGCAGTGCTGGCATTGAGAGCAACCAAAACAGAGTCACTTGAGCTGAGTTTTTGTCAGGAAATAATCAGACATTGCATGGAAATGCACACAGGGCTTTATCACAGGGGGACATTTTATCACCTCAGCAAGGAGATTTGGGTCACCTTCGCAGGGCATTCGCTTGGGGGGGGACAAATAATTAATTTTTAAATAATCAGGGAATGTGCTGAGCTGGGAGGGACCCCCAGGGATCCCCCAGTGCCAGCCCTGCCCTGCCCAGACCCCCAACAACCCCACCCACAGCGCTGTCCAAAGGCTCCTGGAGCTCTGGCAGCCTCGGGGCCATGCCCCAAAACCCTCAGAAGGGGAAGAAAAAATTAAAAAAAAAAAAAAAAAAAAAAAAGTTGTAGGACCTCCCCAGGGAAAATACAGGGAATAAACTCAGTGATGGCCCAGGTGGGAGTCTCCGTCCTAATGGAGATGTTCATGTTCAGATGAACTTAAAAAAATTTAGACTATTTCTATTAAAATTTTAGAACAGTTCTGGAGTGATTTTTTGTGACATTTAATCAGTTCGGGACAGCCTTAAAAAATGGTTTTTTTTCTAATCTTGATTTTCCAGGATATGGCCTGACCAGCAGCCTCACAATCCCCAGTTCCAATTTTGCCACTTGTCTCTCATAGTTGTAGGGATTTTTTTTTTTTTTTTTTCTTTTTTTTTTTTTTTTTTTTTTGAGTGAAACTGCTGAATTTGTCAGGTGGGTTTTGAGAAATAAGATTTTAAAGAGGAAAGAAACGATAAAATATCCCTGTATCCTCTTCCCTGCCCGGAGCCTGTTCCCTTGCTTTGGGGCACTTTGTTGTTCCTCCTCCTCTGTTCTTCTTTCTCTGAATTTCACATCCTCCATTTTTTTTCCCTCTTCACTTCCCCTTCCATAAATTCTAATTTTTCCTTTCTCTGCCTGATTCTCTTTCCCAGCTCTGAAGAGGAGGGGTCATTTGTCAGATTTATATTTTTTTCTGACCCAGAGATGGGGTCAGAATTTTTTTTTTAATAAAAAACTTTAACATTTTCTACAAATCTCTTTCCCACAGTCTCCCTCTGCTTATAAAACTGCAAGTCCAGGTGGCATCACCAGGAATAAGCATCCTGGAAAATCCTGGCCATACTGAGAACTTCCATTATCACTCTGCTTGGCAGAATTTAAACCAACAAAGAGTCCCAAACATGGATTTGCATGGTCCACACAACACTGGAAGAAAGGCCTCACACTGGTATTTCCAAAAAAAATTGCACTGATGGAATCAGAGAATGGTTTGGGTTGGAAGGACCTTAAAGATCATCTCATTCCAACCCCCTGCCATGGGCAGGGACACCTTCTACTATAAATTTTTATTTAAAGAATGCCTCTTCCAACGTTTTCCCTGATGTTTTTAATAATTTAATTTTAGTACACTTATATTTTCCAGGTAATTGGTCGAATCACTTTCCAGAAAATCACTCCCCATGCTCTGATGTTTTATATTTGTGAATGCCAGCAGTTCCCCAGACTGGTTTGTTATTCCTCTGCAGAAAACATCAGCCAAGCCTCAAATTCAGCAGGCAGAGTGAGAACTCCCTGGCAGAGCTGCAGAAAATCATCATCCCAAAATTTGGAAGAGCCCTTCCAGCTCAGTGCCACCACCAGCACCTCCCAGTCCAGGGGGACAATTCCAGGGAGGTTCCTGAGCAAGGCTGAGGCTCTCCCACAGGATTTAGGGGCTGAAGTTGGATTTCACTGCGGGGGGAAATTGGATTTCAAGCAGGCACTGCCAAGGAGAACGTCCACCCTTGGCCTGCTCTGTGCTGCTCGCAGGCGACAGCTGGGTTTATAAAGACAAAATTCGGGAGCAGAGGCCCCGCGGGTGGAATTTGGGCACCTGGGTGGTCTCATCAGGAGACTCTGCTGGTTCCAGCCAGCACGAAATCCCAGCTGTGCCCCGGGCCCGCATCAGGAAAGGGTTCCCTGCTTAATGAAGGGCTTACACAGCACGTGACTTTAAGCTTGTGCTTAAAGCAAAACACATGGTGTGGGGCTTTACTGCAGCAGTCAGCTGGGAGGAAATAATAAAAATAGGAATAGGGCCAGGAAGCTTTGAAGACCTTGACTTTCTTTCCTCTTTTTTTTTTTTTTTTTTTTTTTTTTTTTTAACCAAACTTCAAACCACAGGGATGGGCCCTGGGGATGAGCAGAGACCTGAGGCCTGAACACTCCTGGGGGCACACAGAGATTATTCAGCACGGGCAAAGGATGGTTCCAGAAAGTATTTAGCCAAAGGGGTTGTGGTTCCCTCATCCCTGGCAGTGCCCAAGGCCAGGCTGGAGCAGCCTGGCACAGTGGGAGGTGTCCCTGCCATGGCAGGGGTGGCACTGGGTGGGCTTTGAGGCCCTTTCCAACCCAAACCAATCAGTGATTCTGACTAAATCACACAAAAATAACTTTATATTTCTGATCACTGATTTCTGTTGGTTTGTGTCAGTCTGGAAAAGGATGTCGGTCTGTCTGTTGTCTAAATCACCAGGGTGGGAAGAGCCCCCCAGCATCACCCAGTGCCACCCCAAACCCTGTCCCCAAGGCCACATCCAGACTCCTCTGGGACAATTCCAGTGACTCCAAACCTCCCTGGGCAGCTCATCCCAAGGCCTGACCACTCTGCCAGGGAAATTTCCTTTCCCAGTCTCCAACCTGAGCCTCCCCTGGTGCCATTTGAGGCCATTTCCTCTCCTCCTTTCCCTTGGGACACGGCAGCAGAGCCCGACCCCCCCTCACTGCCCCTCCTGTCAGGAGTTGTAGAAGGTTCCCTGAGCCTCCTTTTCTCCAGGCTGAGCCCCCCCGGCTCCCTCAGCCATTCTTGGAATCACAGAACCACAGAAAGGTTTGGGCTGGGGGGGACCTTGAAGCCCATCTCACTCCAGCCTCCAGACAAGCTGCTGCTCGTGGTGCCCCCAGCACGCCCAGGAACAACCCTGCGAGTTAGGAACGGAATTTGTGACGCCAGCTCCCCTAAAGCTGCATTAGGGAACCTGGAATTGCCATATTCCAGCTGGGAAAAATAAAAAAAAAAAAAAATCAGCGTTAAAAGGGAGCTGTGAGAGGGCAAATACCCACGGGGAGGGAGCCAGCTTCCTGCTCTGCCTTTGGAGAAACGCTGCTCCGGTGCTTTTTGGAGCCCAAAGAGCCAAAATCGCGGAGCAGCAGCGCAGCTCCGGGGCTCCGCGGTGAGCTTTTCTTTCTTCTGGGATAACTCTCAGAGAATCCCAGCATCCCTGAGGCTGGAAAAGCCCTCCCGGCCCATGCAGTGCCAGCTGTGCCCCGTGCCCACCTTGTGCCCCAGCTCAAAGCTTTCATAACTGCTCAATTCCAAAAGCAAAAGCCTCACTTACAAACGGAAATGTCCAAATGAATGGTGGAGGGAAGCAACTTACAAAAAAGACAGGATTTTTAAAATTAAGATTTAACTTTTTTTTTTTCAAGTGGCGGCGATGAGACAAGGTCCTGCAGGGGGTCCTTGTGATGTTTTGGTCCACATAGGAAGAATAAAATAAACCCTGTCAGCTGCAGTGGGAAGTGCCCTCCAAGAACATGTTAAAAATTGAATAAAATTGAATTTCCATCCCCAGTTCTTTTTCTCCTTCCTGAGCTCCCAGGAGTGGAGCTGAGGAAGGAGAAAAAGAAGGAGTGAGGCGAAGGCAGCAGAGCCCAGGGTGTGGAGCTGGGGGAACAAATGGGAATGGAACCCCCATTCCATTTGGCACACTGCCTCTGGAGGCAGGGATGGAATTGTTCCCATTTCCATACTCCCAGCAGAGCTTTTCCTCTCTCATTTTTCAGCCCTTTCCGTAACCCTGCACAAGTTACAGAGAGTGTGAAGTCCCTCAAGGCTATCTCAGGAGCGCTGCAGGGGAATTCTGCTGCAGACAAGGTTTCTGCACACGGAAATCTTTAATTTCCCTTACTGAAACACTGAGCTCCTGTGGTGAATCTGCTCTAAGAAAAGTCCATAAAGAGCTGCCCAGCTGGATTTGGACACAGCACAACGGTTCTGGCTGTGAACCACCCTCACCTCACCCAGTTATGCCCTGCCTGAGGAGGAAAAATCAAGATTTTCAGCAGCAACACCTCCTCAGCGATGACAATTCCAGTGTTTACACCCAGCACCAGGTGCAGCCCAGACTCCACTCAAAGGGCACTCGGGTGTTCAGGGAGCTGAGCTCCTGCTGCCCGCGGATTTCTTACCTACAGCACTCAAAATCCAGTTGCTGCTTCACCAGCTAAGTTCTATTTAAGGCCCAGATTCATCACATCAAAGAAATTTTTTTTTTTTTGGTAGGAAATCCCCATCCCCAATCCCGTGCTTCTGGAGGCAGGGATGAAATTGTTCCCATTTCTGTACTCCCAGCAGAGCTTTTCCTCTCTCATTTTTCAGCCCTTTCTGCAGCCCTGCACAGCTCTGAGTAAAGGCACTCAAGGACAGCTCAGGGAAATCCTGCTGCAGCCAGGTAACCTCTGTCTCTGATGGGAATGAAATCATCCTCTGGAATGGAGAACAATGATTTAGAGACCAAATAAATCCCCCTGCTTTTCCTTGGATAAAATCTATTACCTTGTGCTCATGGTCAGCTTTGACTAAAATCCATTGAACCCTGAAACTGAGGGAGAAATGTTTTGGGAGATGAGCAAGGCCCTGTGCTCCAGCTGGGTTGTTTGGCCAAGTGTTTGTGGTACAGAGAAACCCTTAGGAATCTTTGGAATTCTGGAATCTGCAGCTGTGATTCTGCTGAGTTTTCTGTAACTATTATTTCTATAAATTAATTATTTCTATAAATAATTAGGTAGCAATTGCAATTTAGAAATAAGCTCTTAAGTCTTAAATAAATGTTCTGTTGCTTAAAATCAATGGAGTGAATTTTAGCAAGGGTTCAAGAATATTCAAATGGTAAAAAAAAAAAAACAAAAATAAATAAATTCTGACCTTTACAGAAGTTTTCTGATCAATAAAGAGCTTTTGCTGCAGAAGGGGAAAAAGCCCTTGAGGAGCAGAGAGCACAAGGGACCAGGGACACTGAATTCCCAAGGAAAGGATATCTGGGGGACCTTTGGGAACGTTTGCCTTTCCCACCTGGAATAATGGGTGTTGTTATCTGAAGGAAATAAACGATATTGTTCCACGGGCTGATGGAAATCAGGGAGCACCCAGGGAAAGCCTCCAGGGAATTCTGGTGATTTGCTCTTCCTGGGGCTTTATCCTGAGGCTGATGCTCCTTAGAACACGATCACTGCCAGAGGGTTTTAATGCTGGCCTGGCCTGGGATGATCTTCCCTAGCAGGGGAACTGCCAGGATTATTCCAGCACTGTTCCTGTGTCGTTTTCTTGTGAATTTTCTCTCATTTTGGGATTTTTTCTTTTACATTTCTCTGTTTTTCTGTTGTGCTATCAAACCGTGGCATGGCCATTTTGGTGCCTGGAGAGACACTGAGCTCTCCAGTTTTGTTTTATTTTTTTTTTTCTCCTTTTTCTGGAGAAACTCATGCCAACCTCTGTCTAAAAACGAATCTAATCCCAACTACAAAAAATTCAGCTCCAGGTGAGGTAAAATACTCAAGCTTTGTAATACAGAAATAATTAGAAAAGCAGCTGGATTTTTTTTTTCTAGGCATTCTTAAATTACCAGTATTAAGCCCATCACAAAAAATGCTCCTCCCTTCGCCTTCTGCCTTTATTAATTCACAAATATTTTCAAAGCCCATGTTTAATCCTAATATTTGGGGGCCACAGAGTCACAACAAATGCCCTCTAGGCTGCTCTCTCGTTTTGGCCATGTTTTCCTCCCATAAAGTGGAAAGCACCACATTTTAATTTTAATTTTAATTTTAATTTTAATTTTAATTTCAATGTCAATTTTAATTTCAGTGTGAATTCTGGCTGGCAGAAGCAGCCTCAGCCAGCTCAGGAGGTACAGGCTGGGATGGTTTGTGGAGGAGAAGGTCCCAAATGCCTTCTGCTTCCCCAGGTTTATTTCCTTAGCTTTATGTTTATCCCACCCTGCTGCACATTTTAGTCCAGAGGGGTCAGAGAAGAGGGAAGAAATCACCTCCAGATGCTTCCTACACACCAAAAATCCCCATTTATAAAGACTCTGTTTGGCTGCTGTTCCCCTGCCAATCCCAGGGATTTTGGTGGGATTCCAGGCACAGAATATTAAGGTCTAAAGCTCTACTCAATAAAATACCAGAAATTAGTTTTAGTTTCTGCCCCCCACCCCCATTTTCCCCCCCTCCCATTTCCCTGTAACCCAAATCTTCCCTTCAAACAAACACGAACTGGACAATTCCAGGGGATGCTCTTTACTGGCTGTGAATTCAGCCTTGCCAAAATTTGGGGCCATTCTCTAAACGTCACCCATAATTCGTGTTAGAAAGTCCCGGCATCGCCCTTGAAATTACATTTCCCGGGTTCTTCCCTCTCAGCCCCTGTGGTGAGAACTCCTCTCCCTGCATTTTGGAGATCCGAAAATCCACGGAGAGCTCCTCATGCCAGCGACTGCTGGAGGAGTGAGGAGGCAGAGGCAAGATCATATTGGGCGATAATAATATATTAATTTATGTTAATAATAATATATTGGGCCAGGCTGGCCCTTCGCCTGCCACGTTTCAATTCCTCACCGCAGTGATGCTGGATGGACAGATTCCCTATGGAGATTCCCCGCGGACATTCCCCGGCAGCCCCTCACCCCTACCTTGACAAAGAGGGAGATGTCGTGGTCCTGCTTCTCATCCTCCTCCTCCTCTTCCTCCGGGGCGCCCGGCGAGCCCGTCCCGTCCTCCCGGTGCTGCGCCCGGTCCCGCTCCCCGTTCAGGCTCCGATCCCAGCCGCTCTCGGGGCCCGGGCTCCCGCTGGCCGCCGGCCCCGGGGCTCCTGTCCCCACCAGGGCTGGCTGTCCCCGCTCCGCCTCGCCAGCGGGGCCGCCCGGGGACCGGGGACCGCCAGCCGGGAGCCCTTGGGCGGGCAAGGCCACCTGCGCTGGCCCGCGGCTCTCGGCAGCCTCCGCGCTCCCCTCCGCAGGGACCGTCCCTGCCGGGGCTGCGTCCCGCAGCGCATCCTCGGGGACTGTCCCCAAAACCTCCTCGGGGACTCTCCCAGAAACCGGGACCGCCTCCTGCACCGCATCCTCGGGGACTGTCCCCAAAACCTCCTCGGGGACTCTCCCAGAAACCGGGACCGCCTCCTGCACCGCATCCTCGGGGACTGTCCCTAAAACCTCCTCGGGAGCTGTCCCTGCCGGAGCTCCCTCCTGCACCTCATCCTTAGGGATTGTCCCTAAAACCTCCTCGGGGACTGTCCCTGCCGGGGCTGCCTCCTGCACCTCATCCTTAGGGATTGTCCCCAAAACCTCCTCGGGGACTGTCCCTGCCGGAGCTCCCTCCTGCACCTCATCCTTAGGGATTGTCCCCAAAACCTCCTCGGGCACTGTCGCTGCTGGAGCTGCCTCTCGCACCGCATCCTTAGGTATTGTCCCCAACGCCTCCTCGGGGACTGTCCCAGAAACGGGGACCGCCTCCTGCACCGCATCCTCGGGCACTGTCACATCACCCGGGGCTGCGTCCCGCACTGCATCCTTGGGGATTGTCCCCAGCGCCTCCTCGGGGACTGTCCCTGCCGGGGCTTCCTCCTGCACCTCATCCTTCGGGACTGTCCCTGCTGGAGCTCTCTCCCGCACCTCATCCTCGGGGTCTGTCCCCAGCACCCCCTCAGAGACTGTCCCTGCCTGAGCTGCCTCCTGCACCTCACCCTTAGGGACTGTCCCCTCCTCGGGAGCTGTCCCAGCCGGAACTGCTTCCTGCACCTCATCCTTAGGGACTGTCCCCAGCGCCTCTTCGGGGACTGTCACAGCAACCGGGGCTGCCTCCTGAGCCTGCACCTCATCCTCCAGAGCTGTCACTCCAGCCGGGGCTGCCTCCTGCACAGCGTGCTCGGTGTCTGTCCCCAAAGCCTCCTGGGGGACTGTCCCAGCCGGGGCTGCCTCCTGCGCTTCATCCTCGGGGACTGTCCCCGCTGGAGCTGTCACCGCGGCCTCCTCGGGCTCTGTCCCCGTCGGGGCTGCCTCTTGCACCGCATCTTCAGGGACTGTCCCCGACGGGGCTTCCTCCCTCAGAGCTTCCTCGCGATCTGTCCCGGACGGGGCTGTCGCGACAGCCTCCTCGGGCTCTGCTACCTCTGGGACCGCCCGTCCTTGCGCCTCTCCGGGCTCTGTCCTCGATGGCGCTGTCCCCTCTGCTTCCCTGGGTTCTGTCCCTGCCGGGGCTGTCCCCTCTGCTTCCCTGGGCTCTGTCCCTGCCGGGGCTGTCCCCTCTGCTTCCCCGGGCTCTGTCCCCGCCGGGGCTGTCGCCGCAGCCTCCTCAGGCTCTGGTTCTGCCGGGACAGCCGTCGCCGCCTGCCGGGGCTCTCTCTCCGCCGGGCTTTCCTCCCTCACCGCCTCTCTCACCTGGGGCTCCGTCCCCGCCGGGGCCACCGCCTCTCCCTCAGGCTCCGTCCCCGCCGGTGCTGCTTTTTCGGGCTCCGTCCCCGTCGGAGCAACCACTGCGCCCTCGGGCTCCGTCCCGGCCGGGGCCACGGCGCCGTCCTCGGGCTCTGCCGCTGCCGGGGCTGCCTCTTCCTGCGCCGTCCCCGTCGGAACCGCGGCCGCGTCCCCGGGCTCCATCCCCCGCGGGGCTGCCCCTTCAGGCTCCGTCCCCGCCGGTGCCACCGCCTCTCCCTCGGGCTCTGCCCTGGCCGCCGCGGAGCCCTGGGGCCCGTCCATCACCCCCGGCTCCCCGCCCGGCTGCCCCTCGTGCCCCGGGCTGTCCCCGCCGGGGTCCCGCTGCTCCGCGCTCGGTGTCCCCGGGCTCTCGGGGGAGCCGCTGTCCGCGCTCGGCCGCGGCCGCTCCGCGGGCCCGTCCGGGGGCTCGGCCGCCCCCTCGGGGCACAGCCCGGGCCGAGCCCCGCCGCCGCCTCGTCCTCGCCTCCCTCCCGCGGGACATCGCTGCGCTCCGGGGCCCGCCCCGGGCTCTCCGCCATGCCGGGACCGCCGGGACGCGCGGGACGAGCCGGAGCAGCGGAGCGGCCGCGGAGCAGCGCCGGGCACGGCCGGGGACAACGGGGGCGGTGCCTGCGCGGGGCCCGGGGCGGCGGGGCCGGGGCTGCGCTCCTCCCCCGCGCCTGCCCCTGTCCGGGCACAGCCCCTGCCTGGGTACAGCCCCTGCCCTGCTCCGGGCACAGCTCCTGCCCCGTCCCACCGCTCTGGGCACAGCCCCTGCCCCGGTACAGCCCCCGCTCCGGGCACAGCCCCTGCCCCGCTCCGGGCACAGTTTCTACCCTGCTCCGGGCACAGCGCCGTCCCCGCTCCGGGCACAGCCTCTGTCCCGGTCTGGGCACAGCCCCTGCCCTGCTCCGGGCACAGTTTCTGCCCTGCTCCGGGCACAGCCCCTGCCCCGTCCCACCGCTCCGGGCATAGCGCCGGCCCTATTCCGGGCACAGACCCCGCTCCGGGCACAGCCCCTGCTCCGGGCACAGCCCCTGCTCCGGGCACAGTTTCTGCCCTGCTCCGGGCACAGCTCCTGCCCCATCCCACCGCTCCGGGCACAGCCCCTCTCCAGCCACACTGCGGAGCGGGACCACAGCGCACCGAGCGCTGCCCCCCGGCCAGTCCCGCCCCGCAGGCACCGGAGCCTTTGCAGAGTGACCAAAAATCTCCTCTTTGCGTGTCCGTGTGTGTGTGTGTGTGTGTGTGTGTGTCTCTGTGTGTGTGTCCCGCAGCTGCCCGGGGCCCCCCTCGCACCCCAAGCCCCCGAGCCCCGTTCGTGCCCTGCTTTGCCCCTCGGCTGCTGCTCCCATCCCCGGCGCGGAGTCCCTGGCACTGCTGTCCCCAGCCTGGCGCACACCTGCGGGCAGGTGCGGCTGAGGCTTTGCCATTTTTTGCCTGGCCTCAGGTGCCATTTTGCAAATCAGGTGTAGGAAGGCACCCTCTGAACATCCACACCGCTGTTGATGGCACAGCCCCCATGGTCCCCGCACGGTTTGTTAAAAACACGGATGAACCGCTTCGGGCTGCTCCAGCCGTGGTTAAAAAGGGAAATGTGTCCTTATCAGCTCGCGAAAGTTGTAAAAGGGAACAACACAACCCTCTGTGTAAAGAAATAATCCGTAATAACCTGGATCTGCACGCTTTTAAGTGGTTTTCACTCTTGTGCGAGGATCCTCTGCGAGTTTACATTTAAATGGGGTGAGAAACGCCGTGTCCTGCGCAGAGCCGGCAGCTGCTGCGAAAGAAGGAATAACTTTTCCTTCGGGTAAGGAAAATAATCCTCATTTTCTAGGTGGAACAGTGGAGGCAGAGTTGGCTGACAGGAGTGAGGTATCATAATTTAAAAACCCCAAACAGTTAAACAGTTTTATATTTGTGTATAATTTGTCAATTATTTTTAAACACTTTTTGTATTTGAGAGGGAACAGAGCAGGGATAGAGCACAGGGGTTTGGAATGGGTGTGAAGGGGGAAGATGCAGCCGACGGGAGCGGGGAAATCCTGCAGAGTAAATCACTGCAGCAGGTCAAACACTCTGCCCCGATAAAACAGGAACAGCCAAATAAATGAACAGTCCTGCAGCTCTTTGATGCCCGCCCGGAGGTGCATCGCAAGTGAGGCAAAGGAATGGAGGCAGCTGTGCTCAGAAGGAGCGTTCCTGGAAGATTTAGGAACAGAATGAGGATTTAGGAGCAGGAACTCGGCACCTGCCAATGGAGGTCTCGCAGGTGGAACCATCCTGAGGCAATTATTTCTCCTGTCTCTTATGGGGTTTGATATCGGTAGAATGACACAACTCGGTAACATCTGGAGAGATAATACTGGTTTATTCATCCTCTATTCCATCTATTATTCATTCTACTCTTCTATTCCATTATTCATCCTCTATTCCATCTATTCATCCTTTGCTGACGGCTTCTTAACCTTGGCCTGAAGGTTGGGCATGTCAGAGAATTCCAGAAGGGTTTGGGTCAGAGGGGACATTAAAGATCATCCCCTGCCATGGGGACACCTCCCACTGTGCCAGCTTGCTCCAGCCCCAGTGTCCAACCTGGCCGTGGGCACTGCCAGGGATCCAGGGGCAGCCCCAGCTGCTCTGGCAATTCCATCCCAGCCCTGCCCACCCTGCCAGGGAACAATTCCCAATTCCCAAAATCCCATCCAGCCCTCCCCTCTGGCACTGGGAGCCATTCCCTGTGCCCTGTCCCTGCATCCCCTGGAAATTGTCTCTCTCCAGCTTTCCTGGGGCTCCTCCAGGCCCTGCAAGGCCACCCTGAGCTCAGCCCAAAGCTTCTCCTGTGCAGGTGAACAATGCCAGCTGTGCCAGCCTTTCCTCCCAGCAGAGCTGCTCCAGCCCTCTGCTCATCCTGGAGCCTCTTCTGGGCTCTCTGCAGCAGCTCCAGCTCCTCCCTGTGTCCCCAGGTGTGACACAAGTCCCACCTCCCAAGGCTCTCAGCTGTGAGAGCCCAGCCCAAAGCTCTGCCTGGTGTCTGCATGGACAGGGCGCTGCTGGAAGCACAGGACTCACCTCGGGACTCTGCAGTGGGAACGAACAGCAAAGCAGCGTTCAGGGCAGTGGTGGGAATTTTGTGGAACTGGGTGTAGGTGAAGGACACAGACCTGAAGCCAGACTGTGGCATTTATGGGCACGGGGGGACTGCTGGGTGTCTGTGCAGGGCCAGGAGCTGCACTGTGATCCTTGTGGGTCCCTTCCGACCCGGATATTCCACGATTCCATGAATCCTGTGCTTGGCTGCATCCTTGAGAGGCCCGTGAGGCCCCATGAGCTCAGCTTTGCTCTGGATGGGCTGGGACAGGAGGAGACCTCTGGAGCTCCCTGTGGCAGAGCCTGCTCAGGCTCTGCAGCTTAAACAGCTCCTTTGGGTGATGGAATGTTTGGGGTTCTTACACAGCTCCTTTGAGTGATTAAACATTTTAAGTTGTTATACACGTCCTTTGGGTGATTGAATATTTTGGGTTCTTACATGCTCCTTTGGGTGATTGAATATTTTGGATTCTTACACAGCTCCTTTGGGTGATTGAATATTTTGGGTTCTTGCACAGCTCCTTTGGGTGATTGAATATTTTGGGTTCTTGCACAGCTCCTTTGGGTGATTGAATATTTTGGGTTCTTGCACAGCTCCTTTGAGTGATTGAATATTTTGGGTTCTTGCACAGCTCCTTTGAGTGATTGAATATTTTGGGTTCTTGCACAGCTCCTTTGAGTGATTGAATATTTTGGGTTCTTGCACAGCTCCTTTGGGTGATTGAATATTTTGGGTTCTTACACAGCTCCTTTGTCAGGTTTCGCTCAGGTTCCCACTTTGACCCGGGATTTGTGTCCTGCCGATCTGATGGAAGCCCAGGAGAGCTGCCTGCCTGTCCCCCATTCCCTGCACAGCTTATCCATTAACACCACGATCCTATCGTCCTTCATTTACCTGTTCCCTGCTTGTTCTCACAAGGTGAGGATTTCAAGGCCAACAAAGCCCAAACCCTTTCAGTGATATCCAAACCAAAAGCAAACAAAAATCCCTTTCAGTGCTAAGCAGCGCCTGCTGGTGAACATCGGCGCAGGGTTTAAGCCTAACAAAAGATTAGCTCGTTAAATATTCACGGGAGCCTTGCAAAGACAGAGCTAAGGACTAACAGCTCCCACAGCCACGCCGTTAATTCTCTTTGTAGGACACAAACTTCAGGCGGAGTGCTTGAGGCAATCACAGCAGGAATTGTTTGTTACGGATCTCTCTGTGCTCTCCCTCGAGCCCAGGAACTGAGATTCCTCTCCTCTCCTCTCCTCTCCTCTCCTCTCCTCTCCTCTCCTCTCCTCTCCTCTCCTCTCCTCTCCTCTCCTCTCCTCTCCTCTCCTCTCCTCTCCTCTCCTCTCCTCTCCTCTCCTCTCCTCTCCTCTCCTCTCCTCTCCTCTCCTCTCCTCTCCTCTCCTCTCCTCTCCTCTCCTCTCCTCTCCTCTCCTCTCCTCTCCTCTCCTCTCCTCTCCTCTCCTCTCCTCTCCTCTCCTCTCCTCTCCTCTCCTCTCCTCTCCTCTCCTCTCCTCTCCTCTCCTCTCCTCTCCTCTCCTCTCCTCTCCTCTCCTCTCCTCTCCTCTCCTCTCCTCTCCTCTCCTCTCCTCTCCTCTCCTCTCCTCTCCTCTCCTCTCCTCTCCTCTCTTCTCTCTTTCTTATTCACTTTCCTTTTATTTTCCTTTCTTTTTATTTTTCATCTTTTTCTTTTCAGTATTTATTATCATCCCTTTCCTTCTCTTACGTTTCCATTTTGCTGGAACTGAGCCGTGCGAGGGCACTGGGACAGGGGGGGAAGCAGGAACACAGCCGGGGACAGGTGAAGAGGTCCCTTGTCACTCTTTGCTTTCCCAAAGGATTTTTGGGAATGCAGCAGTGTTAAACTCAGACCTGTCCCAGCGGGATCCCGGAGCTTTGGATTTCTTGTTCCCCGCACTCATCACTCAATTACTTAACAATTAATGAATCTCTCGCTCTGCACGCTCCCCCTGTTCCGTCAAGCTCTTTACACCCCATCTGTTTCTAAACCAGCCCTTGGCTGTTAAATAAATTCGATTTTCAGCGTTCGGCCTCGGGAAGGATTAGCGCACACCTTCTTTATTAAAGGATGAGTGCCGGCATTAATTAATTAATTAATTAATGCTCACAGATGTCAGACTTCAACCACAACCGAAGATCCCCTCGCAGTCTGGTGGGAGCAATTTTTATCCCTGGGGGTTATTAATTAGGCAGGGCTCACTCGGATTATTGCAACTCCTTTTCCTTCCCGACTGCAGACCAAAGTTGTAATTTTTTTTTTTTTTTGCAGCCAAAGGTAAGGAAAAAAATTCCCTTTGCTCCCGATTTTTTTTGCACTGGGAATTAGAGGGAAGTCGAGGCTCCAGAGAAGGGGTGGGATTTAACTGGGTGTCCCCAGCGTGGGATGGAGGGAGGGATTTGTCAGGGTACACACAGACAGGTACAAACTGCCTGGCTGGAGATAAGAATTACTTGTGGCATTAAACTTCCATTAATCACTTGTGATATAAAAAATTACCTGTATAAGAATATGAATACAGTATGATCAACATTTATATACTAATACCTTTTGAGATGGAAAAAAAAAAATAACCCCAGGCCCCTTTATTTGTGTACAAGCCAGTTCTATATCCTGTTTAAAATGTTATTTTAACCGTGGGAAAGACAAAATTGCAAGTGAAAGAATTCTATTGGAGGACTAGAATTTTTTACTGCTTTCAGAATGCTATGTTTGTCCCGGGCTCCTTAATTCTCCGGCGGGAAGCTGGTGCGAAATTCCATCACCTCGTGGCTGGGAGGGTGCTCAGAGAAAAGGAGGAGGGAGGGATGTCCTGGTGGAAATCCCGGCGG